>NC_133226.1:15902744-16207744 GCF_040436345.1 Pagrus major
TTCAGAAGATAGACTGAAAAAAAACGGAATATTGAAATTATGCAAAACATCACTACTGAATCTGAGGCTCATTGATTCTTATGTTTCCAGAGTGTGATCACATAGAAAACAGTCTCTCTCACTCTCATGCAGACACACATGCCTGGCAAGCAGGTAGCAGGCAGGATGACAGCCCATAATTATGACCTAACTTTGCGGTTTATTAAGAAAAGGCAGATCAGCTGGACCACCCAGAATCACAGCAGAATTCACCTGTTTCAGCCGAAAGGGAAAGTCCGAGATTCTACACCCTCTGTCGTGTTGGTTCAGAGCCGTGCCCAGCTGTGATTCTGTGTTTTATTTTGCTGATATAATCTTGGCTCGGGCTTACTGGAGTCTGTTTCATGACACTTGCTTTCTTTTTCTTTTTTAAAGTTCATAAATCTTTTCTATCTGCATGAGGAAGAAGGGGTTCTGGGTTTCACCACACTCAAAACACATCCACATGATCTCCCCCGACAGTTTGATCTTTTTAGCAGAGTAATCTTAGTGAAGCTTTGTCCTGAATTCTCGCATGTCTGTCCTACTGTAGACCTCAATCCGCACTGCATCTGATTCATGCTTGTCCGCTAAATAGCAAGTGACAGCGAGTGCCACTCAGACTGTGAAACGAGATGGAGAAACAGATGAAATCGATTTCTGTCTTTCTCATGTTTTTCCTCTGTGTTCCTGATGACAGATTGTGAAAATTGGCTTCATATGTGCCTCTTTTTTCCCCTTCCACAGATCGGGGAGAGGGCAGAGGGCATTTGGAGTCGTACCTGTGAGGCCGTCTGCAGGGAAATGCGCTGACATCAGAGCTTTGAATTTTTAATCCCGGAGGATGAGGAGGATGCCGCGGTGACGATACAGAAGAAGCTGGGTTTGCATAGATCGTATCAGGTGAGTGTGCCCTCAGAGTGACATCTCTTATCAATGCAACGCTAATCCGTAAATTGAAGACTCAGTCACATCCTGGAACAAGCAGGACAGTAGCAGCAGTATCAAAGCTGATAACAGGAACAGCTGCCACTCTTGCTACGATATCGTCTATAAGGTGTTTTTGAGAAATCAGATGTTCCAGTGAGTGTATTTTCAGCTGCTATTGTAATAGCTGGCTCCCCGTGGCACACTGCTTTATCTGGAAACAAGCTCACTCACACACACAATACTGCATCACTTTGCAATCCCTGTCAGGTTCTGGCGCTGGCTGCAGGATTAGGGAGCCAGCCATAACAGGTGACAAACTCATGTCAACACGTCATGAAACAGACTTAAACATTGGATTATCTCCATCACTACTGCAAACAAAAGGTGCGTCGTGTTACTGTAGGTTGCATGTCAGTTTGCAGTAGTTATTCCCACTCCTGTTTGCTGTACATACTGCATGTCTGTCATATCCCTGGTGGGTAGTTTCGACTCCAGCAGCTGCTGTTCTTTGTTGAAGCAGTTTGTGTTTTGGCACGAGTCGTCGTGATTTTCCAGACTTTCCCCCCAGTGACACTGTGAATGTTTTCTGTTTATTTTTGACCAGTTCTCCTGCAGTTTGGGCAGATATAATGTGTCCTTTTTGGAGCTCTATCAGGTTTCTCATATTACTCTGAAAACATTAAAGTGCAGATGGTTGAAAATCTATTATAGTGATAGATACTGCTCCCATTCAGCCTTCAGTTACGTGCTCTGTTTGTGGTGCAGAGGCATGATGTGATCCCTGAAAGAAATAACAGACTCCCTTTAAATAAATTACTTATAGTTGTGTTGGGTTTGGCCTTAAAGCCAAATGTTCATGCTTGTGATATTAATCTTGCTAGAACGGCAGTGTGGTTGCGCCGTCATTATCTATTTGGCTATCCATTGGCTGTAGCTAGCTACCGTAGCTAGCTACCATGAGCTAATACCTTATCAGCTGACTGAAGTCTGCCTGCGACCTTATAGCAAATCCAGTTCAAACGTCTGCCTTCAAAGTCTTGATACAGACGTAGAGCATTTTTCTGCTTTTCAAATCAACTTCCAGGGTGGAAAACGAGTTAGCCACACCGATCATTCATTAGTCCTTCATCTTTAGTTACGGCTCTGTCCAGTCTGAGAAGAAACCAGCCCCTCTCCTTGTCTTTCCAAGTCCTCTGGTGGCTCTGGGAGCTTTATGTAGAGGAGCAGATCAGGTTACAACAAAAAGAGAGAGAGAGAGAGTAGCGGCCAGCTAACCTGCTACAGCCTGGATTGTTATTGCAGGTGTTCGAGAGCAGACACAGCTGTTAATTACCACAACGTAGCTCTACACGTGGAGCTGCAGTCACACATGAGCGGCCACGTACAAGTGCACGATACGCAGATTAGGATTTAAGGATCAGATGGTTCCAGGGGATGAAATGCCTTCTTGGTTTTAGAGAATCCTCTGGTTGAATCTTGTGTTTGCTTTGGCCTTTTTTTTTGCTACATGTATGTTTGAGGAAGGCTTAGTCGGTCAACCACATTTGTTTCACAGAGCAGTGAAAATGTATCATGTATCATTCGGAAAAAGTGCTTTATCGTTTAGCGTGTGCATGCGAGACAAGAGACTCTGTTAAATTAACTAATTATCTTGTGTATCAAATGTGCATCATTTGGTGGACAGCTGCGTACGTTTGCCTTCGTGTTTTTTCAACCGAGTTGATAATAATTCCTAATAATTTAAATAATTCAGGTCATTAATTGGATTTTTGCAGAAATATTTACAGTGTATTCATTAATATAGTTGCTTGTATTAAGCCCTATTTGAGCAACATTATGTTCACATGAATTACGTCAATGATAGTTAATCTTCATCTCAAGTAGAGTAGGACTTATCTGATCCGACATCGGATGTAGTTCGGTTATTGGATAACGATTGGGTGCCACTGTTCCACAGTCTGATTCACTGATTCTCAATTTCCCATTGACATCGAAGTTGGTGCCTTAGTAATTTGCTCTTTTATACCTGTTTGTACATGAAGCCTACTTAACTTATATCAATTCACATCCAAACATTGAATTCATGCTGTTCCACTGGTCGACAGTTGATGGTAAATGCACCAACGAATGTAGTAAAACACCAACAAAGGCGCCTCCCTTGCTCCACCTGTATGATGTGGCTTTGACCGACAGTAGTTCTCTTGTACTTTTCGTAAAGATCACGTTTAATTACTGATCGCACAGCTTTTGAGCATGGTGTGGCTTTATTGCTTTCCCGATTCAGGTCTGAGCCGGAGACACACACACGTACAGTTTTTTCTACAATTAAGTTCTGTTTTCTCCTTATGGACACAAAGTGGTCAAGATGGTGGGTGTTCCCCACCTTTTACAACCTGGGTGTTTATTTTACTTTTTGAAAGTGCTGCAAATTAAGCGGTAAGTAACCTTGGGTGGACTGTTCCATGGGAGCACACGTGGGTGAGAGGGAAGGGGAGAAGGAGAGGGGAGCTGAGAGAGAAACCTCAAATGTGAAAATGGCTGGAACTCCGAGGGTTTTCAAAACAGAACTCAAGATTTCATTACACATACCTGGACAGCTGAGGGCATGGAAAAACCCCTCCCTGTGTGTGTGTGTGTGTGCGCACACACACAAACGCACTCAACAGCTGGGTTGGTCAGAGAAATAATAAGAATAATGTTAACTAAATAGAGCAGAGCCAACACGTGTCAGCTTCAGAAATATGCAGAACCCCGGTCATCAATCACAGACAGGAGGCCCTCAGTCTCGCTGACAGGCTCGGACAGAGGAGGGTTCTTTGGCCGCTCTTTGTGTGTGGACGGGCCGGTAGCATCTGTGTTCCCAGACCAGTCTGCAGCTCCCTGAGTCAGGTTTGGTTGGGACTCATCCAAGGCGTTCAAGACTGACTGACGCTTAGGCATCACATCAAACCAACATCAACAGCAGAGTAAAGCTAATGGTCCTCACTTGTCAATAAGGCCCTTTGGCAGCGCTCTGTAGGTCCTCCTCTGTGTTGTTTTATTAGGTTTCAGTGTCGGTGTAAGCTGCGGATCATGAAAACCATCTATGTGAGTGTGTGGTGGGAATATTCTCATGGTGGCTTGACAGTCTGCTGGTAACTGCAAGCAGTAAATTGGCCTAAACCAAGCAAAACAGAGCGAAGGGAGAC
Organism: Pagrus major; assembly: GCF_040436345.1. NCBI lineage: Eukaryota > Metazoa > Chordata > Actinopteri > Spariformes > Sparidae > Pagrus > Pagrus major. The sequence continues at coordinate 15,906,881 of NC_133226.1, forward strand.
AGACAGTCCTGAGGGGCCGAGCAGGAGTTTAGTCCCTAAAATTGAACCTTCACCAGGGTTCAGAAGGACAAGGAGGGATCGAGGGATGTAGGGATAGAAGGTGGGGGTTGGGGGATCCCCTAGCAAAGACAAAGCCCCCAGGGTTTCTTCTCTGAGATCTAACTTCGTCTGTGTAAACATGTCTGGAATGACATACTCAATGTGTGTGCGTCAAATGTACTACATGTGTAGCCGACTCTGACTCTGTCCAAAGTGAAAGAATCTGACCACAGACACTTTTAAAACTCACCAATTAACTCATCATATCTCATTTTAACAGACTTCCTGGACTCTGTGATGGTTGCCTGGACAGTGTCCTCCTGCATCCAGTCTTTATGCTAAGATAAGCTAATCACCTCCTGGCTCTACGCCTGCATCTACCGTATTTTCATTATTGATTAATCTATTGGTTATTTTCTTGATTAACTGATTAGTTGTTTGGTCTAAAAATATAGAAGAGGATTAGGGTTTAAGAGTTATGATTTTATTTAAGTCTGAGAAAAAAGTAATTTTATTTCAGAATTTTGAGGAAAAAAGTCAGAATTGTGAAAATAAAAGTCAGAACTCAAAAATGTTTTACAGTGGCCTTAATCCTCTTCTGTAAAGAAAAGAAAATGGTGAAAAATGTTTCCCAAAGTCCAAGATGTCGTCCTCAATTGTTTTGTTTTTTGTCCACAACCCAAAGATTACTGTCACAGTGCAGGAAAGAAACCAAAACAGATGCTGGAATCAGAGAATTTTGACTTTTTTTCCTCAAAAAATTGCAGTTGAGAGCTAATCAATCAATCAGTCAATCAATCAATTAATCATTGCAGCTCTACCTGGCTCTTGCTTCAGTTTAGCATACAGACATGAAAGTGGTATTGATCTTTTCATCTACTGTAACTCTTGGCTAGCATGCTTATCCAAACTGTCAAAGTATTTCTCAAGTCACATGAATATTTAATTTATTGGTGTGCATGAAAACGCAAACCACTGTCTGTCCCTAAAATCATAAATTAGTCTTTTGCGAACGCTTTGAAGAGGCAGCTCTTGAACTGTTGTGGCTCTATTGTTTCAGTTGATATGTTACAGCAGAAACCCAAGCAGGCCATATTTCTCTTGTCCGCAGACACATTAAATACAGTGGACCCAGTACAAACGGAGTTCATCATCATCCTGATGTTCATAACCCCCCCGTGTGTTGAATGGATGTCTCACTGCGTCCAATCGTTTCTCCGCCCGCTGTCTGTCTACATTAGACACAGGGCGACGGGACAGCTGTCTCTGTGCCTCGTCTTGATCATTGTGTGCATGCACATGGATGCATGTGTGCCATTGCAATAGATCAGGCATGGCAAATTAATGTTATGTGGCTTGTTTGAATGAGTACGCCCTCTCCCTGCTCCGGTCTCTGATCCTGACATCGGACCCAAAAGGGGAATCACCACCAAGGAATTTGGCAGGCTTTGATCACAGGGCTGTCCAGTGAGGGTGCGGGGTTAATGCACTGGGTGAAGAGGAAAACATGACACACTCATCTTAAACTGAAGAATGGGTTAAGTGTGATGCCAAAGCACAAGATTTATTATCTAGACAGTGGAGTGTGAATGGGCTTTGTTAGTGAGGCAACTGTAAAATTGCCTCCAGCGGTCGACTGTCAATCAAATACAAGTACACAATTCCCTGCTGTGAAGCACAAAGAAAAAAAATAACAATTATGACTTCATCTTGAAGGCCAGAAGCCACAGATGACTGTCATAAACAAACATAATGAGACTGTAATTGCTTGTCATGACTGTTTACATTCTTTCACGCGGAGCCTTCAGATAGAAGCTCAGCAGATCATAAGAAAGTCAAAACTGCTGATTAGCATCCGCTCAAAGATGATGCATCTACTGTGCAAGATCATCCTGACATGTCAGTGACGCTTAACCCCGTTCTCAGTCTGCCTTAAACAGCTCGGAGAGGAGTCAGTATCCCGAACATTCCTCCTGCAGCATCCTCGCATTAATGATGAACATATGTTCGGAGAGAACGGGGGTCGTGCTGCCAGGATTGCTTTGCTTTGACCGCTAAAGTTCATTGTTTGATATTTCACTTTTAGACTCTCAGTTAAAAGGCATTGTAGTCATGATAAAACCTCAGAGGGATATAGAGTCTTAGATGCTCTAAAGATCCAGGGTTCATACCTCTGTGTTGGTGGGTCCTGCAGGTGAAGCCTCCTCCACACCAGCAACACTGAGACAAAGCTGAACAGGAACAGAGGTCCTGTATAAGAACCTGCAGAGTAGGAGGAAACGGTCATCCATCATGGATACCATGTGATGACATGTGTGACCCCGTGTCCTCTCTTTTTGCAGACACACACAGAATGCTGGTAGTCTGACTGCCAGCGCTTCACCTAGGATCACATTGTTTCCTCATTAGGTGCCATTTATCACTATGTCATAGTATGGAGAGAAAAATACGATTTTTTTTTGTTAATATTTTACATTTACTTTTTCTGGTTGAAATAATTCTCAATTATACTAAATACACCTAATTAACATTTAACTTTACATGAGTATTACCATTTTTTGCCACTTTATACTTCCATTTCACTACATTTTGGAGGCAGATATTGTACTTTTTACTCCACAAGTAAAAGTACATGTAAAATTATCGACTTGAATCAAAGTACAAGTACCCAAAAAAAGACTCAATGACAGTTATGTGAGGAGATGTAATTAGTTACTCCACCGCCTGCTCTCCCTTTTGAAACGAGCACTGTTAAAAAAGTGGAATTAATTAATTAAGAATGACAAGCTTCTCTTATGGTAGGCAATCACGTGCAATAGAGAGCCGAGAATGTGCAGGTTTTCCAACAAAACGCTGAAGCATCGTGGTGGAAGTTTATCAGTGCAAATGCAAAGCAAGTCTTATTGCAGGTTGGAATTAAAACCTGCAGACGGAAGATGAAACTTTAAGTCCAAACTTTCCTCTCACAAACCTCCCCAGTGATGACTCGTTCTCTCCTCACACATGTACCGCACTTTATCGGCGGACCCCTTAATCCACCACAGCTGGCGGATTGTAAATACAATTAACCCCAGTAATTGTGTGATGTTGACTTTGGGTTTTGTACACTTTCTCACTGACTGCCGGTAGCCCGTGCTCTCCGAGGATGACATCATGGGGTTTCAGGTTGCCCGCTGTGGCTTCGGTTCCCAGGGGGGTCGGGCGGGGGTGGGGGGGAGCCTGAGCGTAGACCTGGAGAGCAGATCCTCACTCTCTCTCTCTCTCTCTCTCTCTCTCTCTCTCTCTCTCTCTCTTCTGCTCAGACACATACATACACAGTCGGCTGACCTCTCCGCCACCTCCCTCTGAGCTCAGAGTTTGTTATTGGCTCGGTTATGATGTGTTGACGGATGAGACAGATGTGTGTTCCCCCGCTTGGAGATAGTTTGTCGGTGTTGTTTTCAAAGTTGAAAAGCTCTGGAATTAGCTGAGCAAAGACAATAATTCAGCTTCGTGGCGATCTGGTCAGGTGGTTTTTATGTTTTAAAAAGCCTGGGATGTCACTTTAGAAATACTGTTTTGTCTATGACTTTTTATTAAGTGTGTGTTTTATCTGAGTTTATGCAGTGTGTGTGGGTCAGCTCACATTTTTATTTCCCAATTCCCTCTGGAAGACAGATGAAACACTGTGTATATTATTGCATGTAAGGTTTGCATTTCTACAGAACAGACTGGTTCAGAACAAAAGCCATGAACCAAGGACAATGCTCACGTTTGTTTAAAAACCACCGGGGTAGTGAGGCATTCTAGTGAGGAATTCTTTCCTCGCGATCACTTCCTTCTAACGCTGCCAGTGTCACGTAAAATATCAGAGCGTACAGCTTATTATGGGCTCGTCTGATGGATTTCTTCCCAGGCAGCGCAGAGCCCGCTCTCCCAGTTCACCTCGGTAAGTGTCAATCATTCTGTCAATCATCTGTTTTGGTTATTTAAAGTCACTGGAGCCTGCAAAGTCAACCTCTTCCACCGTGATGTCAAATAAGCAGCGTGGGCCAGCTTTCCTCTGGTCCTCCGTTTTATTTTTCCACTCCCTGCATGGACACACCTGGCGACGGCAGCCGCTGGATCAGCTGATGCACATACATCCAGGACTAAGGCATCCTCAAGGAAGTGCTGACTTTCAAAATTTAACTCGGTCATCCTGTTTCTGCCTAGAAATGTGATGGATAGAAGCAGGAGGTTCGTGTCTGACAGGCAAGCGGGAAAGTTGTGAAATCACCTGGCTTCATGACGGAAAACCTTTAACACTTCTGGATTGTGCACACTTAAAAACAAGGTCTGAAGGGAGGGATTTGTCCCTAATCCTGTATTGATCCTTCCTAGACAGGCTGTCTGGTGGACCAACACGCTGCCATACCTACAGGCACACGGCTCCGCTGGCTGCATGCCTCACCACATCTAACTATAGAAGCTAGCACAAGCCGAGGCCAATTTGTGGCTGATTTAATGGCTCATAGTGGCGTCGTTATGTTGGGTCCAGAATGGCAGAATTGCCCATTTTGTTTTCCAGTTTAAATGCCAGTCCCCCCAGACGCCTATGCGTTATTAGCTTGTTGTATGTAAAGCCTGTGAGTCGTGGACATTTCACTGCTGCTGAGTAAAAAAAACTACATCCATCTACTCCGATCAAACTAAACTGCACTAGAGGGAGTCGGCTATTAGGAAAACGAGCCAGCCAAGGATCAGACTTTTGAGAAGTCTCTATAAATAAGCTGAAAGTGAACTCCCCGGTTTGTTTTTGTCTGCTGTCTAGTTTGTTTTGCTGTTTGTCTCATTACACAAGAATGATTAGAAGTACTAGTGCGCTGTAAACCAGTAAATAGTGCAGATTTGGTGAATCAATACTAATTCACGTTACATCTTTAATGTTTTCAATTATTCTATTTGCTAAGAAATGTAACTGTGTGCTTGGCAATCTTAATGGAACCACACAACTACTGCAAAGTTCTTCGCAGAAGTTTCGAAAGTAATCATACGTCTGCCTCGACTGGGGCTAAATTAATTTGACCAGCTAAAATTCAACAAAATTAGAGATTGATGTGTTTTTTCTGGCAGTAAATTTTCTTTTCGGCAGGAAAGAAAAAAAATCAACAGCAGCGAACACCAGAAATACCCAAGCAAGTGCCCTAACAAGCTAGCTGACTCTTGGGATGTTGCTCTGCCCGTTGGTCCACAGCTTTTCAATTTAGAAATGTTTCAGTTTATGACTAAATAACAGCAAAACTAATGAGCTTGGTGTGCCACGCCAGAGGAGGACAGACTTCATTTGTTCATTTGTTCATTCATTCAGCAAAACAAGGTTCATTTCTTGTTTTACTGTCCTGTCTATGACGATGTAAGGGATGTTCTTTTTACTAAAACATCCTCCATTTATGCTGATTTCTTTTGGTTGTATAATTATGGACAACTTGAGCTCTGCTTCAGGAAAGGGACCTTTTTTGTAGCAGATTTTCCTTGTCAACAAGAACAAATCAAATGTATCTAGCACAGAAAACATGTACAAGAGATACTTTTTCATGAGAAAAATGTAATATAAACACCCGGTTGACTCCTGCAGCAGCTGCGTCTCTTCTCATTAATTACGCAGCTTTGAGCATGCTGGAAATTGTGTGCATTGTGATTGGCCGAGAGGACTTGAGGTAAAACAGGTGTCAGAGGGGATTGCTGGAATGAACGCTCCATTGTAGCACGTTGCTTTTTACAGTGGTTTTTATACACAGGGGCAGCTTGTTAATACCACTGCTGTAGTTGGCTACATGGTAGTGTAGAAAAGCCCAGTGTCACACACATTATTGCTTCTGAAAAGGTGAACAAAACACGGACATGTTCATGTGCGACCAAAAAAACCCCTCACAATTTGCATACGAGTATGATTTCCAGTCAAATAATGTTGGATAAAACGTTTTGATATGATTCTTTCATGATGGAGAGGAGACCCTCTTTACGAATAAGTGCTCTAATTCTGGTGTGTGCCAGATTACTGAATGGTTTCCCGAATCCCTTTCAATCTCTTGTCGAGTAAAAAAGATGCTGCCATGTAGGGAGCGGTGTTAAGGTGTGCTGTCAAAAGCAGCTGTCAACACCTCATTGAGAAGGTGTCAAGAAGCATTGTAGGATTTGTGAATGAGAATTAGAGTGAGTCAGTTTGAGGGAGGAATCTTCTCTGTAATTTCCCAGACATCCGCACTGCGTAAGCTCCGATTTATGGAATGAAAGGAATTAAACTAAAAGCAGGGGATCAACTGAAGACACAGAGGTGCTGCTAATAATCAGTCTGTGGCTATAAATGTTGGCCTTTTACTACATACTCTCCGAGCAAATGGACTCCGTCCAAGTAGAACTGAAGTCAGACACTGACGCAACACAATGAGTCCCAGAACTTTATTAATGAGTATATTAAGACATTACTGGAGTACTCTTAATAATTGTAGTGAGCGTAAAATAATAGTAAACAAGCACACACAGGAACGGTAGATGTGGCCTGCTTGTCTGAAGCACCTGTCTGTGGGACAGCAGTTACCCCAAAATCCCCGTCAATCAGTCGGAAGAACTCCAGCCAGTGGCCTTGGTGACCAACTGGGGTGCACCACTGCTTTACGGATGAAGGGGAGGGCATGAAGTATCCCAGGTCTCACAGCACAGTGAAGTTGGATATGCTGGGTGTGTGGACAAAGAGAAAAAGCTGATGACTGATAACTGATGAATATCCTGATAAATATCCATCCTGGAGTGTATTAGTGTAACAGAGAGACAGAGGGAGAAAAGGTAGAACGAGAACAAGAGGGACAATGGCTGGAGTGTGACTGAACAGCCAGTCGAAACGTGTGCTTGCATTCTCGCTTTGTTCCATGAGATCACAGTTGTGGCAGATGCAGGATAGACTGGGAGCAGCTGTTTTGCTCTCCGTTCTCCAGTTACAGACGCTGGCACTGCCTGCACTCTGGGGATGGGCAAAGGGGCACGTTGTTGAGTCTTAATAGTGTTTGTTCTCTGAGGGTGGGCACAAAGAGTCCTCAGACCGAGCACTGCTCCACCAGTATTCTTGGCATCGGAAGAGAGGGATGTGGCCGAAGGTGTCAAAGAGAGTGGGACTGGTGACAAGACATAACACGCAGCTGGTCCCACTCTCGCAGGACCCATGGCGCCATTAATTACGCTGACCGTGGAGGCTGCAGCGAGTTCCAAATATCATTGGAAAATGGACTAATTTATCTTGCTTGTAAGTGGCAGTCAGATCAAATAAGCATCAGGTGGAAATCACTTAAATGGACGAATATAATACATGGATACATTTTTTGGAATTTGTAAAGAATGACTGAAAAGTCAACCGGTAAATTGTGTATAACAAGAGCTCATTTTATTGCAAAGGAAGGGAAAAACTGAGAGTTTTAGGCAACCAGCTGCCTGACTTAGTGCCATGAAGTTGTGCAAAAGAGACCTTATGATGAAACATACAAAAAACACTTTAAGCTGGCCTTACTTTACAGCATTCTTCAGCCTGGTCTCACCAAATGGTGTATGACTAACAGGCCGAGGTTCATTTCACATGACATCACATTGGATTTTTTGCTTTTCAGATATTAGGCGCAAATGTTACAAAAAATGAAAAAAAAGGAGAAAAAAATGTCAGGTGATGCATATAAGAGAGCAAGAGAGTCCGCATGTAGGGCTGGAGTGGATGGATGGATCAAACCAAAGTCCTTTCAGGCAAGTCTTACCACTGCGCAGCCATCTTGGCAATGTCCCTGGGCAGTTATTTCAGGCTAACAAGACCAGCCCCTATCTAAATGTATGGTGAGAGAGCCAGAAAACAAAATCCACCAGTCAGATCTGATGAAAACAGATTAAAAAGTTTGTTAACTTTGCCCCAAAATAAGTTTAAAAGTTAGACGTTAGTGCACGGTTTCATCAGTGCATCAGTGTGATATCCTGCTGACAACCCGAAAAGCTGAAATACATGACATGACACTTAAAATGTTCTTTCAAGTGAAATGCTGTTTATATGCCATCCCATTAGACCAAGTTGCATTATAAATGTGTTTGTTTTACACACGCTTTAAAATGTTTTGAGTCCAAACAGGTGCCTGTCACTTATGTTCTCTATATATTTCGAGGATTAAAAAGCCAAAATAAATGTCTTCAGGAGTTCATTGTGAAGTAAGATATACATTTTTGGGCCTCTAACATTTTCTTATGGGTGTAGTTTTATGATTTCTACTAAACTTACACAGAACACTACGTACTGAATTCACAGCAGCAATAATGCATTCTCTATGCAGCCTGACAAGGTTGACTTGGCCTTTAAATTTTCTTCACACTCTGTTTCCACACGTTTTAGTCTTGCCCCATTGGTGTCGCACGCGCCTTTACATGCATAATGCTTTCCTTCACTATAGCTCGAGCCTACACTGCACAATCATGATCACAATAACAAATGCTTGTAGTTGCTGTTGTGTTCTCCAAAAGCGTGCAGATGTCTCATAACCTTGAAGGTTTGAAGGTGGAAACAGTCTAATGAGATGCTTCTGCCAGCAAGTTTCCAGTCTTCACGGCCAACAGCCCGAGTCAAGAGAGCAGAAGACAAGCGAATACAATTATCTAGTGAAAATCAACACTTTTCCATGGAGTCAGAGAGGGTTTTACAAGTGTGTGCTGGCTGCAGGCGTTCTCTTGTTGCCAACAACAGTGTTGATAATGATTGAGATGTTTGATGGATGGTTTTAAGGATAAGATGAGAGATAGAGGTGCAGTTTGGGAGTTTTGTAAATCAGGTTCAGAAATCGACACCACCATCACCAGGCGTATAAAATGAGTTTGAACAAGACCCTCTAAACTGGTGAATCACGATGTGTGAATCATCCAAGCTACTTTTTCTTCAGTGCTACTGAGAAATATTATGAGTCACCGAGTGTCTCAGAGCAAATGTTTTCCATTAAGTCTACCACAGACTTACTAAAAAAAATCTCAAAAAAGTCTCAAAGCGATGAATCCCAAAAATGTTGCTGATTTTTTCTCGCTTCAAACAGCATTCTGGGGACCTTATTACACTTTGAGGACAGCTTGTTTTTTTAATTTATTTATTTTTACAGTATTTCTTTAAAATATTGAAGTATTTTAAGGAAATAGTATATCAAATAAATATGTCAGGGTTTTTATTATTACCTTGTTAATCCTCATCAATATTGTAAATGTGACCTTTCTGAGTTTGGGTTTCTTTTCCAAAATTACATAGTGCACCTTTAAGATCACAGTCAATATATTTTTTCTTAAGGGTTAGGGGTTTTTTTTGTAAACACATTAGAGGAACATTTGACAGCTGAAAAACAAATGTGTCAGAGCTTCACACTGGACAGATATGATAAAAACACAGTTTCGACATGACCTCAAATAAATGTTTGGCATTTCTCTGTTGCAGTTTCTTTTTACATATTGGCAGGCATCCACATGTATATCAATATATCTACAACAAGCTAATATCAAAGGATATATTGGGCCAGGCTAATTTATTGGTCCAGCTCTGTCAGAACGGTCTGATGCTTGATATTTATTTCCTTCAATCCCTCCATCACAGATCAGTTAATTAAGACTCGTCCATGACATACGTCTAAAAAATTTATATTGTTTTATGTTATAATTCAATGTTCTTGTCAGTGAAAGTGTTAAAAGGTCAAAGATTCACTACACACAGCTCAGCAAACCAATTAAACTACAGCTTAACTACATTTTGAAGTGTTGCTCTTGACATCACGCTTGACTCAAATTCTCTTTCAGTTTATCCACATGCTCCTTTAGGACTCTTATTTAAATTTGGAAGACTAAAATGAGTTTTTCCTCCTTGCTAGGAAGTAATAAATACCAACATTGAAGCTGAGAGATGCAGTTTCAGGGGATATGAGGAGAAAAGGGCATATTATCATACTTCTTCCATACATACTGCTACTTATCCTGGACTGATTTGAAACACCAGCTCATATTTTACCAACGAAAGCCCAATTTAGACACGCAGTCTGTTCCCTGCTATTTTAGCAGTAAAAACTATGTCTGTGGTTGCATCTGATGATGCTCGCTCATAGCCGGCGCGGCCTGGTGTTGTCTTCCTCCCTGTCAGCAGTGTGGGGATGGTGCCCACAGTGATGCACACTTACAGTAAGTGAAGGAGTGATGTTTCAGAGATGGATAGCATTTCCAGTATTTATCGACTGCTGCGAGGCGGCCCTGGATGACACCGCCTTCAGATACATTAGCGGTGGAGGGAGACTTGACAGCCTGTCGGAGGAGAAGGAGGGGGTCGAGGAGCGAGGAGGGGCAGACGTTAAGACATCACCTAGCTCATAGTCGGACACAGAGGCATCGATCGCAGCCCCATTGCTCTCCGAACTGCTTCCTGTGTTTTCATCGTGCCATCATTGGAAGAGAGCAAACAACAACGTCAGGGGGAAAGGCTACTGATAGCTCCGTATCTAATGCGCTTGTGTCTCCAGGGAGGGAGATTTACATGTACTAGAATGCCTAATAATGTATGTCTGGATGCCACTGAATAAGCTGTTACTGATGGAATGAGAGCAGCAATACATACAATAAACTCTCTCAAAACACGATCATAATGCACAACATGCACGTCGGGCTGTACAATATATTGATATTAAATTGTAATTGTGACTATGAGACTGTATACTGTCTGAGATATTGGATGTCGTTATATCATGATATGGTTTAAGTGTTGTCTTTTCCTGGTTTTTAAAGGCTGCATTACAGTCATGTGATGTAATTGTCTAAACTAATCAGACTGCTCTTCTTGTTCTAATTCTTGCCTTTACCCACTTAGTCATAATATCCACATCACGTTTGATTATTAATCAAAAATCCCATTGTGTTAATATTTTGTGAAAGCACCAATAGTAATCCCCACAATATTGTCAGAATTTCAATATTTGATTTTGTCACCTAGTCCTAGCTTTTATGAAGTGCTTTCGAGAAGATTTCAAATGATTGAGATATTGCGTATCACAACATAGCCTGCAAATATGGTCATATAACGTCTGGGTGTAAAATGACCTGGATCTTTCTCATAGTTTTCGAGACTTCTGCCGGACAAGCTGGCTAACTTCCAGTTTAGCCCTCCGCTAACTTGAACAAAAGTAAAATTATTTAATCCTATATTTTCATGATGTTACCGGACCAAACTGATCAAATTCTGATCGCTCTGAAACGAGTCATTTTGCAGGGGTTGTTTTCAGTGAAAGAGAAGATCCTTTGCTTATCCAGTAGATAAAATGACTGCTTAAAACTAGCAAAAGGAGAGGCAGCTGTATGATGTCTCCACTTGTCTGAGAAACATGTGCATGGACTCCACGGTTTTTCTGGTAATTTCCACACCAATACACATGAATTATGTCCAAAGGGCTCTGTAATTTCACACAGATGTGAACTACGAAGACAAACTATTGTGTATCACATGTGGCACCGTACTCCCTCACAGACAGTCCATCAGAAACATCAAACATGTCTTCTGTTATTCCCACACGGAGGAGATGAATATTTCAAACGATGTCCATACACATATTACAGGCTCTCTCTCTCTCTCTCTCTCTCTCTCTCTCTCTCTCTCTCACTCTCTCTTTTTTTTTTTACATTCCTTTACCTCAAAAACAAATATGGGGCCTAGAATAATAAATATTCCTCTACAGACACATTTATTTTAATCTGCAGAACAGGACTGTGAAATATGTAATACAACATCAAAGTGTTCAGTGTAATTTTTGAGAAACACTTATTGTTTAAAAAGCTGCTCAGGCAATTTCACCATTAAGCCAAAAAAAGAGGTGTCGATTTTTTCCAGTGTTGTGTGGGGGGAGATAAATGAGCGGGGAATACAGACAGAGACACAGAGAATTATAAACCAACCTGCTTTTCGCACTGACTTGCATGTTTCTGTGGCGGCTCAACCAAAAACTGTTGGACTGTTTCTCCTAATTAAGGGGAAAGGAGCCTGATTGACAAATGAGCTGTGGGTCAGGCAGCCAACCAGAGACAGAGTTTCCCTGCCAAGACTGCAAGGCCCATGGGTTTCCCATCAGCCACGGGAGCAGATGGTTTAACACTTGCTCAAACCTACGTGGAGGAAAACAGGAACGTCTCATCTGCTTTTGTTCGAGCTGAGGGATTAACAGGGAAACCCCCTGGAGTGTTCAGAGGCAAGGCAACAAGTTGGATTACAGTGCAGAAAATAATACATGGAATGTGTTGTTTGCTGATTTGATTGATTTCCTAATGCGGTCAGCAAAATTTCTGATCTGGTAGACTAGAGATTTGATTTTGCTTCATACTTCATACTCCAGATTACTGACTTGTAAACTGTGGGCAATTTTGTCCAACTGACTGGCACTGACCATGTTTACATTACGATTACTGGTCCTAACATTTCATTTGTCATCATTTGTCAGAATATGGAAAAGTGGAAGGACATGATACAATATACTAATTTGGGGTCATCTGACAGTTGTCATACCACAATTGACATTTAGTAGTTACAAACATACATTGTGTGTACTGTACATGCAAGTGCCATTAGAAAAACAAACAAACAAAAGAAATATATTGCACAACTTTAACCAATATTGCACATACAACATATTGCACTATAAAGTAGCATTGCACAGGAGCAGTGCCATTTTGCTTCTTTTGCTTCCTTTGTAAACACAGCCTCTCTCCTTCATTCCTTCAGCCACCTTCTTTCACATTCACTTTGCACATTTCAAAAAGCCTGTCGGTTACATTTAAAAGTAGTCTAGCTGTGTTTCTCCTTCTCATCAGAACGGTGGCTTTTTCTTTTGTTGCTTTTCTTTTGGCCAAAGTGCAAAACAGAAACACCATTGCCACGGCTTTGCAATCTGTGGCCTTGTGCAGCCTACAGCGTGACAGGCAAGAGGCCTTCTGTTGCAAGCTGCAGTAAAAACTCCCAATTGAGATGCAAATACCAGGTGCGCTGTATACTATACTGTATGTATGCTACATTCGGAATGAGGCCTAATTCAGTAACCCCTAAAGGAAAATGCTGTTTACATGACACGTATCAAATTCAGAATATTGTCATATTAGGAATAGTAGTGTGCTTGTAAATGCAGTCAGTGTATAGAAAGGCTAATGTGTCTAACTGTGACACAGTTGGCCGTTTGTATAAAATAATGAGGGTGCCCATGTTCATGTTGTTCCTTTATCCAACTTCCACATCTGAATGCTGTAAGCTCACTGACTACAAGGCAGACATTGACTCCAGACAGATCTGTGTTTATGGTGATTATCATTAATGTTTCCCTCTGAGATGAGCAGACTAACAGCTGAATGCGGATATCTTTGCTGGCTTCTGCAAATCCATGTCTCCTGGACAGGATTCAGCCTGAGTTGGGGGAAATCCTGAAAAAGTAAAGGCTTAGTTATAGTGTTGAGATGGATGTGTGCGCCCGAGTGTGTGTGTGTGTGTGTGTGTGTGTGTGTGTGTGAATCCGGTGTGTATTTTGTTGATTTAAGCCAGCTGAATTCATCATTTATCATTTAGAGACAGAGCGGCTCAGCAATAATGGATAGAAGGCCGTGAAGAAGACGAAAATGCGGATGGAGTGGGGGGAAATGACACGTGAGTGATGAAGTGTAACGGTGAAGAAGAGTTCGAGAGATTTGGTCCAGTCAGCAGCAAATCTCTCTTAGGCTCTGTAACAGGATGATTAGATTTTACACTTAACTTAACCTGATTTCTGTCACTGACTTTAGGTGGAATTCGGGTCATTTCTGACAGTTCACTCAGTGTCTATATTTAGATTCTGCAGATATTTAATTATTTGATGGTACAGTCAAGTGTTTTTCTTCCATTAGGTTAGTTATGCGTACTTTCTTGTACCTCACTTCACACCTTGTCGCTTCAGGGAAGCTTGTTTGGCAGCAGTTTCTGATGTACAAGACCGAGGTGTTTAATGGATGCATAGATACTTTTTAAATCAGTGAAGTGTTTTAAAACGGTTGCAGTCGGTTCATCATAATTGCTAATGTGTATGTTTGCTTTGTACTGTCAAACAGCAGTGTTTACATGAAGGTGTTATTCTAATATCCCCAAGAGAATTGTGGAAATTTCCATTTTGTTAACAGAACAGAGTCTCCAACCATGTTTTTGTCCCATGGTGGTATCTATTTATTGTTATTTACTTTGAGTTATTTCTAAGAAGGAGGAATTATTCCTCATTTGTTCACATTTTTTAATGCTGGTGTGACCAGGCCTTTACCATAATTAATAGTACACTGAGTTTGGTGACATCAACTTATTCCTTAAATAGTTCTGCCCTCATATTAACCTACACAGAGGTGTCATCAGCCAGCATCAGTGAAAACACCTGTGTGTCTGTGCAGGCCATTTAAAACACCATTAAGCGCTACTTTTGGGGAAACCCACAGGTGTGAATGATGAAAATAGTGATGGCTGGATTCCATTTTAGCTGCTTCAGTTTCAGGGTCATGGTATCGTACGAGCCGGTGCACCGTCACACTGACAAGGACACTTGAATAGAGCGGAGTCATCAAGGGAATGTCTGCTGTGAGAAAAGCCAAAGATCATGTGAAATGTCAACACTTTCTCCCAACTTGTCAAGTACGGCAGCTTGGTCAGTGGCCTTAAGCTTCAAGCTATGATGCTCCCAGCTCTACAAGATCTAGCGTCAGTTCAAACTGTCATGGTTTGGTTAGGTTTAGGCTAAAACTGCTCTGTTAAGTTGAGGCTCCAAAATTACTTGGTGAGGTTTAAGCTGTGAAACCACTTGTTTACTGTAGGTTTAGGCTTCAAAACTACTTGGTTAGGTTTCAGAAAAGATCTTACTTTAGGTTAAAATAACTATATTCAGCCTCATAACGTAAGTTATGTAGGTGACATTTATGTATATTAACTTACTTACTGACCCCCCCAACTTAGACTTTTCTCGCTCTTTGTACCACAACAGTAGAGGCGCACTACAAAAACTGATGCTAGAGGGGTACCTACAGTGTCAAACTTGGAAGACCATCACTGGTCAGCTGCATTTGCGCTTTGGGAGTGAGAACTGGCTGATAATGTAGTAGTTGATTTTCTGATAAGGGTAGAAAATTAGGTTTGAAAAAGTGCTGAAGCCTTCTGTGTGATCTGCATCCAGTGCATCTTCAGGATGATGTGTGCTCATGTTATTGCACTACGCCTACCCCATAATTTACACATTAACATTACATCTGTTATGTGCACCCTTGTGGAGAAAATTACAGCACATTTTCTTGTTACAAAGTTTGTGCAAGATTTGATCAAGGTATTCACCTTGGAAGAGGTCATTTGGCAATTATAGAGTGGCTTGGAAATGTTTTCAAGCACATCCCTCAAATCAGTGCTGCGGGGATTTAATCAAATAGAATGGAAACCTCACATACATCATGTAAGCCGGTTTTGCTGACAGATAAGATTAACACATTCAAGCCGCTCTGTGCAGACACTTTTTTATCACTAGGATTGTTTCTTTACCAAAAAAATAAAAATGTGTTTGTTTTTAGTAGAGTGTATATCATTAAGAAGCAAAACTAACCAACACCCAATCTGTACCTCTGGTGTGCTTCCATCAGTCACAAATGGAAAACAGTCCACTTTGGCAAAAGGTCACTGCGCTTGATTTGCTCCAGCATGGAAATAGTAGCGTAAGTATCCACAGCTGTGAGATTCACACATTACTTTGTGTCCTTGCCTGTCCAGAAAACTAACACCTCATTTCATTTACTCATTTACTCATTTAGGCATTCACTTAATTGAATAAGTGGCGGTCATGTGCTAAGGGGGCAGTTATGGTAATTGTATCTTTTCATCTCTCTCTCCTTGTTCCAGTGTCTTGAATTGCTGTCTGAGTGGGTGCTTATAGCCTTTCAGTGCATCTTCAATTTAATTGAGGTTGAACTTTATGATCACGTGCTTACAGATAAAAAGGTCGAAAGGTTTGGATGGATGGATGGAGAAGCCAGTCCACATGTTTAGATTTCCTGCTTTTCATTTTCAAAAAGTTAAAAACTCTACGCAAGGCTAACAGGCTAATTTCAGCATTTTTCTGTAATGACAAAGGCTCCATTGCTGTTTATAATCCTTCTCTCTTTCTGAAATCTCCTTCAAAAGACAAAGAAGCTTCCATGTTAAGAATGAATTTGCAATCCAAGTGTTGTTAGTGACCACACAGTCAAAGAACTGAGGTGTGTGCCGTATCACAGCAGCCTTCACACCACTCACAAACACACAAAAGAGCTTTCAGCACCACAGCCACAGGAGGGGTGTGGGTGCACATGGAAAATATGCACAGAAGACTCCCCCCTCCTGCTCTCGCCCTGCACTCCCTTTCAATCACACTCCAACAGCACAGAGCAGGTAGTTTGACCAGAGGCAGCGGACCGGCCCCTTCTATTAATTCCCACTGAATAAGAAAGCAGTAAAACTAAATTTATCCAAACACCATTAATCACAATGGCTAGGAGCGTCTATTTTAATGAACAGATTCTTTCTGGGGGCATCTATGGGCAGTTAATTTGCCATTTAAACCCCACCTGTCTGTGTCAACTAGTCCGTAGAGAGGTGCATAAATGTGGTCCAATGGCTTTTTCCGAGTAAAGGGTTGGGTTGTATCCATTCCTTCATGCGGTGCTACTACAGCCAGGGACAAGGCTCGTTTAAAAGGATTCAGTGTGCAAAGACCCTGATGAATAACCTACAGGCTTTTTATTTCTTCACATATGCTGTCTGTACGTGCAGACAGTTTCTTGGGCAGTTTGTCTTATCTGTGATATGTGTTATACAGTATGAGATTATTTATTCCCATATATCAAGAGGCATGAATGCCGGATTTATTGACTCACAATCTTGTAGACTAATGTTGTGT
The DNA here is from genome assembly GCF_040436345.1 of Pagrus major. NCBI lineage: Eukaryota > Metazoa > Chordata > Actinopteri > Spariformes > Sparidae > Pagrus > Pagrus major. The sequence continues at coordinate 15,923,875 of NC_133226.1, forward strand.
ATAACTGTTAAGCAGTATTAATCAGCATTGAAGAAGAATGTTGCATTTTAAGCCAAAACCTGATGTTTTCCTAACCTTAACCAATTGGTTTTTGTGCCTAAACTTAACCAGATCATAAGCACGGTGTTAACAACATAAAATAAAAAATTGAACCCCAAAAAGTTACAATCCAAGTAAATTTCAACTTATCTGGGGTTAGGAACATACAATGCCAACATTTATTCTGATGATTGTGTTGTGTGTTGTTTTAGATGGGTGCTCATTACACAAAACTACAATGGGCTTGCACAAATTGAGGTGATGACGTCCCACATGCTTCATTTAACATGTCCTCGTGGATACACAGAAACTGGAGTTTTGAAAAATCTGCAAATTAGATGTCGTTTTAAATTTTTTTTAAGTGACCTAAAACACTGTTGAACTGTGTGTGAACGATATCTGTGTCTGTCATCCATGTCAATGATCGCTGTTTACATTCAGATTGCCGATTGCTAGGACTTAAGTATTCTACAATCTAGTGATCTCTTTTGTGTTTTCTCCTCCTTTTCTTATATATTTATATATAAAAATCTGAACAAAAATAATTTTTAATCACTACAAATCTGTAGTTTTACTTAAAATTGGTCAACCTTTGATACAATAATTCAAAAACTAAAACAAAAGTTGAAAAGTTGACCATTCAGTGACCACCCATGTGCACTGTGTTTTGTGTCTGTCCCAGTCACCTCAGGTTCACACTCTCCAGTTTCTATCATTTTTGACAGATTTGACACTAACCATGTCGTCCAAGCCGCTTTCTTCATTAAACATTTCCTGCAGCTTTGCTACGACATTCCTACACGCGCTCAGTGCACACACACAATTAGCGCTTGTTAAAGAGCATGTGATATGGTAAATACACCACCATCTTCCCATAATTACAGCCTCCTGTGAACCTTAGAGGAGGAGGGTGCTCTGGGTGACTTGCTTAAGTCTCAGCCATCTTAACTTTGATTGCTTTTCTTGCATTTTTCCTTATCTTTGACCCTGTTGCCGTCCCTTCACTTCCCTCTCTGCTGGTTATTTAGCACTTCAGTGGCTAGCAGGACTAATTGGAGGAAGAGACAGGTGGAGGCACTCTACAGCAATCAGTCTTGTTAGTGGCGGGGCTATAGCTCACACTAGGTGATCTTTTTGTTTTTGCAGTGTGAACACTGGAAGGAGGGCATGAACTTTTGACACACTCACATATGGGGCCCCTTAGCAGCCTGCCAGGCTTCACTTATTGTGGTTAATGTTGAGGTTCTCCGTGTAACACCATTAAATCAAAACACCTCTCTCAATGAATATTTTTAAACTTGGAAAAAAGAAGAAATCCACGTTACTTTTACTTTTTTTTGTTTTTTCCTCAGAATCATACAGGTTTTAAGACATAAGATTAGAGAAATGGCATTTTCCTTGCTGCATACTAGTCTCTAGATCCACTCCTCTGGCTCTGTCTCTTTCCCTATTTCTGTGTCAGTGTGTGTGGTAAAGCCCCAGTTCAGTAATGATGTGTCGGTGCGAGCGTGTCCACTGTGCGCGGACATGTTGCGGCGTAATGCAACCAGGCAGGTGTGAGGGTCACAGCCAGTTTGTGGGCCAGCGTCTTGACCCCTGCTGTCTGCTTTGTCTGACCGTCAGAGGAACCCCTTAATTAGACCCTTTGGTTTGCAGTGTCTGCCCGACGCAGCCCAGCAGACACTCGGCAACAATCCCTTCATTAAATGCTCCTGGTTGACTTGGCAAGAAGAGCCTCGGTTTCCCAATTCCTGCTGCACAAAGGCCACGTTAAGAAAATCTCCTCTAATTTTTCACTTTGAATTGTGAGCGCCTGCTTCCTTTTTTTCCCCGTTATGGAAAAACACATATCCCTGTTTAGTAGGATATTCTGATTCACCATGTTGTTGTAGATGGTTTGAATTTTTCAAATTTGAAAAAAACTGTTTTATCATCAAACTTTGTCCTTTGGTATGTATGTTTCCATTTGGTTAGGGTTAGGAAAACACAGCCGGAAAATATCCAGAATTCTTCTTAAAAATATCCAGCGGTTTCACAAGGCTTGGTAGCCTTCTCGCCTAAATGTGACTCCACCACCATCCTTTCCACCTCCAGCCATGAAAATCAGCTCATATACATGTAATGTGAATAGAATGATGTAGAATGTCCCAAAACACGGAAATCAGTTAGCATTTTTGCACATCCGGTTCCCTTAAATCAAAGTCTTTGAGTTTTTTGAATGGGTTTTCAGTTAAATGCCCGAAATAAGGTCTTTGTTTCGTCAAAACATACATCATTAATGTCCCACAGTTTAAATATAAAGTGCTTACGTGTCTTAAAAATGGCGGCAGCTGACAAGTTGCTAAGAGCTTGTCGGGAACATTAAACATCATCATGCCAAACACGGAGACTCTAGTTGACTTTAGTTGCTAACTATTCTGACTCTAAGTTGTAGACTGAGAGCAGCACTCTATACTGAGAGTGTACAGTATAGTGAAGTAACACGATTAGTGGAGGTGACATTTCAGTCATGTGACCACAATGTAGTCAAGGATATTACTACATGGACTCAGAAACACTTCGTTAAACCAAAAAGTTTGTTTGCAAATGACTGTTTGTATTTACATTTTACACTGCCTCCTGACTTTGAATCAGGGTTGAACATTTATGGAGGCTCATCTACTGCACATTAGTCAAATCGGATTTTTCTGCAAAGAGTTTTATGTTCAGGATGATTAATTATAGGTTGACACACTGCTGCACAGTGTTATTTTAACAAAATGTTGTCTTTCGTTAGTGTATGTGTGCAGTGTGAGTGCATTACTATTATGTAAGATGCCAGAGTAAAGTGATCAAGTGGCCAGAAAATGAACGAGAACAGAGCTGCGAGGGAATTAACTTAAGTGCAGCTCACTGGCAGCCAGGCCTGCTGACACGAACAAGGAGGCTTTACTCAGGAGAGATCCAGCAAGACCTGGCCCAGTGACCTTCAGAGGTAGAGAGACATAGAGCGAGAGAGAGAGAGGGGGAGAGGGAGAGGAAGGATTTCATTCTGCTGTTCTTGGCCTGTGTGCGTCGTTTGCCCCAGCCATGGAAAATCACAGAACACTTTCTTAATGGCACCTTCAGAGCCAGACAGACACTTTTTTACACGGATTCCATCTGTAAGGTTGTGTGGCTGTTTTGTAACCACTGCGCCCACGGGTGAAACCTGAGCCACAGGTGTGTTTCAGGTGCAGGTCCTCAGAAAGGGCCTTGTGCATTGTTGTCATCGCCAGCCTTTCAGGTGGCTTCTGTGTTAGTAGTCAAACATAAAGAGATTACATGATTGTCCCTCTAAGTGATTCGATAAGGTTCTCATAAAGAAGCTACATCAGTGGAAGAAAAGCGAGGGGGATATTTTGAGGAAATCTGATCAGCTTCTTGGCAGCCGACCTGATATTTCAGCTTCCACTTTGTTATGATTCACCACAGCTGTAGTTGTTTAAACGAAGACTCAGTAGAATTAAAACAATCACTTCAGGGTTATTCCACCAAATTTGTGACAACAGAGCAGGGTGATGTAAAAATGTGTAACATTTGCACAATTGTTAGAAGTAGTATATTGCTTTACAAAGGAAACAAATTAAAAAATAAAAGACAAGCAAACTCTTTCAAAACAGTCCACACAGCTGCTGTATAATTACAGTTTAATATTAATACATGTTGTCTCAGTGATTTGCAAGACAGCGTCTGATCTCTATGAATAATAATCATGAAGCAGACTGACACATCGTTGGGAATGAAAAGAAAACCAAGCCTGCTTAGTCAAATGTTCTCAGAAATGTTATAATTATCAGTCTTGGCTTCACCGAAGCTTCTTCTGACGATTTACAAAAGCATGTTTTGACGACTTACGGTATTACAATTTACACTGCGGACCGTAAGCCTACCACGAGTGCACTCGCAGCTCCAACCAATTGCCCTGGTTCAGCTGCTTCAAAAGGCCTGGTTTGAATAGTCAGCAGGATGGTGGTGGTTGTAGTAGTGTGTGTAGTGCAATTCTAGATCCTGAAAGGTGCATGGTTGAGGCAGAGCACTGAAGTTGCATTAGCTGCTTGGCATCAACTCTACTCCTTCATGCTTCACGCTTGTATTTCACCAGCTGTGTGGTTAGCTAGTAACATTCAATCCACATTTAAAGAGGTGCACAGAGCGGCCATTAGAACGATTACTCTGCTGATTCACTCATGCTGATGCTGTGCTGAAAGAAGTGTGGCAGTGGAGATTGTCACTGGCTTATGGTGGGCATCACAAGTGGGCAAAAGGGGTACGAATTGAATCTGTTGTGGGACCGGGAGCCAGTAGACAATGGATGATACATACAATGAGAGGACAGAGATTTGTAAATCCCTTTTTAAGGATAAATTCATCCAAACATGAAAATTCAGTCATTATCTCCTCACCCCTGTGCCAATGGAAAGTCGGATTAAGTTTCATTTCTGGAGCTTCACAGCAAAACAGAATTGCCGCATTCTCCTAAACAACTGAAGTAGATGGCGGAAAACAATGACAAATAAAAACAGAAAATGCATCCATACAGCTTGCCAGGCATGATCTAAGTCTCGGGAAGCCCAGAGATCTCAAATTGGGTTGAAATGATGTTATTTACACCCTTTTAAGCCATTATCTTCACTGTAGCCATTACGCCAAAAGTGTTAGTATGCACCCTGAAACTGCGCATCAATTAATTTGGGATCGCAGGGCTTCTGGAGACTTAGATCATGCCGGACAAGCTGTATGGATGCATTTTCTGTTCTTGTTTTTGGTTGTTTTTTTATGTTTATGTCCCCATCTACTTCAGTTGTTTAAGAGAATGCTGCAATGCTGTTTTGCTGTGAAGCTCTGGAAAAGTTTTTTGGACTCTGAAACTTCACCTGACTATCGATCGACATGAGGCTGAGTAGATAATGACTGAGTTTTCATTGTTGGGTGAACTTACCCTTTAATAGCTCAAGTTTTCGAGTAGGACCACTTTAAGGCATAATTAGATTTAACAGATTTTTTCATTAATGTGATGAAGTACCTTGATTTGTCTGGTGTTCTTGCTCACAGATCAACTTAATAAAAAGCAGAATTTACGTAAAAATTATAAATATATCTGTATATATCTGTATACACCCATGCACCCATACATTCATACTTATACATACACATGTACAAATACATCTATACACATACGTATGTCCGTACACTTTAAAATGCCATAAAACAACATTTATTACAAATTTACTGTAGATGTACATCGTTTTTTGCCAGTTTCTCAACACAATGTGACAAATAGCTGCTTTACATGCCATTCCTGGGTTAAGTTTGCTTTTCACTGGCTTGAAGCAGTGTTAAGTGAAATATTTACGAGTATCACAAAAGGTTTGACATTTACAACCTGACGCAGAGAGAATCGCCTCACAGAAACTCTGCTGTTGCAACAAACTTAATAAGTACCTACACTGTGCATCTTTATGCATGTCTGAATGCTGTCAATTCAAGTATGTGGACACATCACGTTCCCTCCTTGTTGTCTAGGACATAAGAGTTATGAGTTGTTTTATGAGTGTTGCTTTCATCCGTGAGCTCCTGAATCAAACAGTGACACATGATAACATAATTCTCCAAAACTGCTCTCTCTTTTTCCAGACTCCGCATCGGCCAACAACATAAATATTGGCCGAAAAAAAAAAAAGGATTCAACAGACGTGATCGTGTTTCAGTGTTTTTCAATATCTCACTACGTCGTCACATCATGAAAGAACAACACAGAGTGAGTGAGAGAATGAGACAGCGTGACAGACAGACAGAGGGAGGGGAGAGAGGCCGAATCTTGCTGTGACAGCCTTTTCACTCCTTATGAATGACGTTTTTCTTCCCCCGTCAGCATTCTTTGGGACTTCAAAGCGTCAATCTCAGCAGAGTGATTTGGCCCTGCTATTGTGTAAATCTTGAATATTCATCAAGATCTTTCTTTGCCTCGAGGGCCGAGACTCTGCTGGGGATCTGAGGGGATCCCACAAAATGTTGCCATTATATATAACTGGTGGATATAGATGTTGTATGGTGAGTGTCTAGCTTTAGATGGATGCTTACTCTTGTAAGTCTTGAGAGTCTTCAAGTCTCATTGGTTGGACAAAACGAAGCATTTAAAGCAATTACAGTAAGATGGGGGATTTTCTGGTGTTGTTGCTGGTGCTTCTCACAACTTAACTAGGTAAGAAAGCAAATCTTTGTCCAGCTCAATAATGAAGATGGTGTCATGCTTTCTCAACTCTTGCACCCCGATTGGACCATCTGGGGCAGACAGCTGTGTCGCAACGGTAATAAACTGCTTTCCAGGATTCTTTGACAGCAGTTTTAATACTGAGCTGCTGAAAATCCTCCTAATTTCACAGAGCTGAGGGTCAGTTTTGGGCCCCGGCTGGAACATCGCTCACGATACGCATTCCATCTCTGCCCGGAGTAATTTCATCATCTGTGTTCTGCCATGGCTTTTTGTTTCACAGGTTAGCGGTGATTTTTCACAGTCATCCATCCCGCCTCTCTAGCTGTGCGATGAAAGGTGCGTTTGCTCCCTCAAAGTCCTCTTCTGAAATCAAGAACGTGGCTCGTTTTCATGGTGCATTGTAACACTGCTGCTAGTATTATTGTAAGGTCTCCGTTTCATAAGAAAATGTTTGCCTCGTGAAATGGAGACAGATTTTTACAAACAATCAAGCTGCATTAATTGATCTCTGACGGCTGGAGGGCAGAGTGTGGGGGATACAGAGTCTGCAAAGCAAATTGAAAGTAATCTCACAGCTAAACTACTCCCCGCACTTCTCTACCAGCCTCTCCCAAATCAAAACTCAACTCCCACTCGACTAAGAGGTCAAAACAAGACGTGCAGCCCTGTGGATGAAAATGCAGTACCAGCAGAAAAGGTTATCTTCATGACAAGTGGAGAGAAACTTGATTTATTGAAGTGCATTGTGTGCCAAAATTTCTGTTTATGTAGGTGGAGAAAAATGCATTTTATACAAATTTTATTCAAAGAGAGAAGACAAATATGCCCTCTCAGATAGTGTTTACAGCCCTGCATGGCAAGCACACAGCTCCTCACAGGATGGTCTTGGTTTTTGTAGCAGCGCTCTGTCAAAAGGGTCAATACAGCGCTGCAAATGTGCTACTAAATGCTGTCCATCCAATCATATACCACCCAAAAATCATATATCAACTTTATCAAATAAGCTAAACTTTAAGTGCTACATTTAGAAATGCATTCATACACAGGTATCATAACAAGTATTTAAATGTCAGGAGCAGTGAGCAGAGGTCTTAATGGTGTAAATCATCAGAGAACAGAGGAGGTGTAGTCGGGATCAGTGACGTGGAGTTTTTTAGTCAGGTGAAGAGAGTTAGAGAGCTGAAAACATAGGTGATCCAAGGTGGCCCTCAGTTCATTCCAATAAAAGTGAAGTTCCGATAAACACTCCTGGCACTGGAAAACTTTGTACTGTACTTTTTAAATTTTTACTGGAGCTAGTGGCCTGACTTCCTCCTTTGCTGCTGTAATAATTACCACGGCCACTAGGGGTCGCCGCCCAACCAGAAATGTAAATATGGGACGTAATAAGCCCCCTTCGGAGTCGACTGATATGGCAGTTTTCCTGATGAGGACGGGGCTGTTAGTGCTGTTTGTGGGGGCCGTTTTGTTTTTTTACTTTGCAAAAAATTATTTCCTGCATGTTTGTGAGAATTAAAGAGGTGCTCCAATAGTTAAGTACTGCAAGTTTCAAGTTGGGAGTCTTGCAAAATGCAAATTTTAAGAAAAAAGGGTGGTCCAAATCAAAGAAGCATGGTCAAGCTTGAAAACATTCTCAATCCTACTTTTCCCATAATAAACAGCATCTTTCCTAAATGTGTTTAACTGATTGCAAACCTCTATAGTTACACGAGTACTTCCCATGATGAGTCAAACTAAACCTTAATGTGTGAAACTGGCGGAGGGTCCCTTTAATGCAATGCTTGACTTGTGTTCTGGCGCTTGCATGTCTAATGTGATTATTTCTCCCCCCGCTTGCAACAAACATAGTGGTTTTATAGAGTGATTGAGGTGCTGACAGAACGATTTCTCTGGCAGTATTAATCATCCTGTAACTATGTGCGCGATGACAGATGGTTTCTGCAGTTAAAATCCTAACTAAGAGAGGGGAGGGGAAGAAGAAGGAGGGGAAGTGAAGAGTTAATTTCACTGAGAGCAAGTCTTCCAACTGGTCTGCCCCACTTTCAACCCCTTTATGTGGTGGAGTGACCCCCACCTACGGAGTCGCTCACTCCGCTGGACCCCCCATCCCCGTGGGCTGAGTAGGCTGTCTGAGAATACGGCGAGGCTCCACGCTGGGCGTTTGATGGAGCGCAGAAGGGTGTGCGAGGTGCACTGACCCCTTCACATCGCTCCCCATGCACTCGTGCTCCAGAATAGGCTGACTTATCACATGTAATACACAGCAATGCACAAATCAGGAGTGACAGCTATAGGGCCGGTGGAGCACTGGAAGGGGAGAAGTGGCTTCTGGGAGCTGCTGTTCCCACCCAGTCAGACTTTAAGAGGGGACAGGTGTGGGGTGGAGCAGCCCATTTGGTTCTTGATGTTGTTTTGCCTTCCTCCATTACTGCTTTAACACCACCAGAACCATTTGGAATGAATAAACATATCCCTCTTCAAGGAAACAGTCTCTTACATGTGTGATTGAGGAAATTCAGCCACCTCCGACCTGTTTATCATTTGCGTGTGGATGCCGTTTTCGGATTGATGTAATCTGTCTAATAGCTGCACTTAATCCTCTTAACTTGTAACCCACATAACTCTTACACCAGTGGAATGTGTCCCTATTGTTATCATTTTTTTTCTCCTGTTGTATTGCATGTTTGCCTATGTGTCTGTGTGCACTGGATTAGGGTGAAGTTGCAAAGTTGTGGCAGTGCCTGGAGGTGTGAGCTCTAATCACCTCTAATCACCTGACGTGTGATGGCCTGATCCCCGCAGCTCTACAAGTGTTTGTGTTTTCACCCCTTTCACACACGGACTCACATGAGGAACTCAACGCGATTCAGCCCCACATCTGAACTTTAATGCCAGACTCTTGGTTACAGATTAATGCCCCGGTCATTGCCATTCACACAACACCTGTGCCTGCAGCTGTAGTTCTTTGGGGTTGTTTAGAGTTTGGTTTCTTTTTCTGGTTTCTTCATTTAAAAAAAAAAAAAAAAATCTTTTGACCTTCAGACAGGATTAGAGTAAATCCAGGGACTTGTATTTTTAAGTATTTTGGACTTGTTAAGAAGGGTTGTCGTTAGTTGCAGCCTTACTTCATCCTTTTGGTGAATGCAGACCTTTAAATGTGGAAATTTAAATCCATTTAAAAGTGGAATTGTATTGTTGAACCTGGATTCTAACTGTTTTTTTCCACTTTCCCTCCTTTTTTTGTTTGTTTTATTAGTTTTACGTTGTAGGTTATTACAGAAAAGGGGAATAAAATTATTTATAGCAATAAATAAAAGAACCAGACACATGCGACGTGCAGAGAGTAACTAGTAACATCTGACGGAGCACTAACATTTCAGTAAAAGAATTCCTTAAAGGTGCAATATGTAAGATTTTTTGTGAGCAACATTCAAAATGTAAACAAAGTTATCAAAGTAATATGAAGAAATAACAGCGCTGTTGTTGTTGTGTCAAAGATGTCTGTGTATTGTGTTGCAGAGATATTCACTGAAGTTAGCATACTAACCAGCTAGCCCTGGCCCATCCTACAAAGCAGTCCTATAGAATGGCTCAGGCGTGTGTGCTTGCTCATGCCTGACTTCCCTCTCCGGGCACAGTCAGCTACCAGTTAATAGGTCCGCTATCTGCACGGCTAACTGAGCTAACAGATAGCAGCTGTTAGCGGTTACTCTGGTGATATTGTGCCCCCTATTTGTTTGGAGTACAAATTTGTCAGGTGAACAATTCTTACATAGTGCACCTTTAATACCTTTAATAGACAACTTATTCTCTAAATTCATGTTTGCTACTGAGAAGAGCATATTGTATGTGTGGCAGACTGAGCTATAGCAACTCTGCAGTTTCTTGTGCACACTAAAGCTGAGCACGCATGAAACTGAGGTTGGGAACAGTGCTGCTGAGCCAAGTTGGTAACCCACGCTGACCCGTTCAATCCAACCACAAATTCCAGTTTAGTTCTGGTTTCTCGCTTCGGTGCATCAAACAATTCGCAGCTCTGCGTTGCAGGATTTGATACCAGGGGGTTTTGCCGACGTATATGTACATGTCCTTCCGTGAGTTTACGTGCCTCAGTTCATACTGCAGTTTCTGTGTCCCTCTTGGCATGCTGTGTGTTTGTATGCCTGTGGCAATAAGCCATAATGCTTTCGCTGCTGCCTTTCACACCTCATTCAGCCGCGGCCAGCTCACAATCACGGTTCACACCCTGTGGCCCGCTTCGATACTGCTGTCCTCTCTGATGTGAGAATCTGTAATGTCTGAGAGAGAGAGGCTGTACGTGGGTTCAGATATACTCAGCTGTTCCCTCTGTAGTGAACTGGTCACAGAAAGGGCTGGACAAATAGCACAGTGCGAGAGCAACTAAGTAACACTCTCCTCCCCCTCTCTTTTCTCCCCCCTCTTCTTTCTCTGTGTCTGTGTCTCCCAGGCTGTCAGTGTGGAGTAGAGCTGGAGGCTGCGGGGCGGCTGTGTGCTGTGGGAAGTTCCTGAGAGTGCAGAGAGGCAGAGTGGCAGTCACTCACAGAGACGCACTTGTACAGAGGGACCGGACTCTTTCACTGGAGGATATAAGACGCAGACTCGCACCTCGGCCTCTTTGCACGGGCACGTTCGTTGTGGCAGCACCTCAGGGATTTGAAGGAGGCGGGCGGGCGACTGGGGTTGGTGCTGGCGTGATGGTGGTGGTGTGGCTGCCTCAGGAGTGGGCCTGGCAGGCTGTTCTCCTGCTGACTGGACTGGCATCACTGAGCCGTGGCTCTCATGGTGAGTACGTAGTAAGTCACTGCGAGGCTGATGAGGCTGAGGCCTTAATGTGATTAATTTTAGTTTGATGTGTTTTGGGTGATCTTTTACTGAAAGGTGGAATTTGTTTTTAAATTCGTGCTTATTCTCTTCTTATGGATGCATGTTTGGGGTGTGGAGATGGTTGTATGCACTTTATTTTTTTTAAATCAGGAGCATGTTTCTCACACATTTTATTCCACGTATTGCTAGGCTGCAGGTTATCCGTCTATTTTTTTACCCTGTGGTATTTATGATGAGCAAAAGCTATTACGATCTCCACGGGGACTACCATGAGAAACGGGTGTGCATTTATCTGCCCCCCATCCTCTCCCTTCCCACCGCCCCCACCCCTCCACCCTCAGCCCCCCTCTGGTTCATGTTTTGAATTGTTTGAAGATGGACAGCCAGTTGTCTTTTTACGATGAATGCCAGCAGTGTCACGGTGCCCCCGTAAGGTTGTGACAGGCGGGGAGGGGTCGACAAGCTCCCAGCCTCAAGAAGATGACACTTGTGCATTTGTTCTGTTTGCGATCAGAGAGGAGAGAGACATTGTTGGGTCGGTTTGAGCGTTTGTATAGGTGTAGCTTGGGATTTTCTGATTTTAACGAATGCAACCACATTTTGAAGTTACACTATGCAACTTTCTTTAAATGGCTTCAGTATACAAGAGAGAGACGAGGCTCTTGATATGTGGAATAGCAGTTTGGAGGAGCTTTAGATGTAGGCCTACTTTAAAGCCATATTTTCAATTTGCATTTGTTAAATTTAGAGCAAACCAAGCTTGTATTTTGAGCTATGGTGGGGTGAGAAGAAAAACAACATTGTAACAAACGCCAGAATGGGTCATAATAAGCTGTTTTCACAGTCAGCCTACATGAGGACAGGCTGAAAAGGTTACATAGCACGCCTTTAAGTTGATCAGTCATTTTGCTTTTGTGATCTCAAAATTTACCAATGAGGCTTTTTACTATAGCTGAAATGAAGAATCAATCAATCACAATGTATCTACAACTTTTTCACAGTCATTTCTTTGTATTATATAATAGTGAACTAAAAACGTTTGCATATTCGACTCTTGGTTGTCGAAACAAACCATTTCAAGATGTCATCTTTGACATTTTTCACAATTTTAAAGCAATTTTATAGACCATGCTTTTATTTATTTTATTTTTTTATTCAGTTTATTTCTCAGGGATAGTGCATATTAATAAACATAAATGTAGGATATGCTAGAAGAGGCTAGTTTTCATCTGCTGTCCCTGGCCAGGTGTAAACTTGGCTGGCAAACGATTAATTGATTAATAGAAAATGAATGCACTGATTAATCAGTAATGAAAAGAATCATTATTTGCAGCCCCACTTCTATTGATTCAAGTGGACAAGCTTTCTGCAATACCGTTGTCAAATACTTATTAAGAGCACAGTTGGGTGTCAGGCTGTAAAGCCAGCATCTGGGTACACACACACACACGCAACACACAAGCACAGTGTCTGTAAATATTGCGATTAAGAGATGGTCTGAAAAATGTCACCACATGACTCTGTGCTGCAACTGGATTTCTCAGACATGATAGATGGTGGGTCTGTCTCTTTTCCATACTCTCCTCATGCTGCCATAGCCCCTCAGACTGTGTCATACTTTTGACATAGATTTGGGTGTTCGTGTTGTGTTTTGTTTTTCCCCTCATACATTAAAAACGTCAAACGATTTTTGGGAAAATCTTAAGTAGGTTAAAAAGCTTTAACAGCAGTAATAATTAGCAGGTGATGTGATTATAAAGATACAGATATAATCGACTTCAGTTTGGAGCACAAAGACGTTTTGGTTTGAATCCTGCTACAAAGAGACGCTTTTACTCAATGTGTGTCAAAAATAAAGACCAGCTGTAAAATCCCAATACTGACCGACTGGTTCAGAGCTAGCTGTAACTTTCACAGTTGGTCAGCAAATACCTCAGCTGCTGATGAATGTGTCTTCAGAGAATTTCCTTCTCTTCTTATCTGTGCAGACTAAGCTAAGTGTTTTAACTTCTCATCCAATATTAGTCCAGGGAGTTTGAGGGTCAGTAGCCTCAAGGCAAGGATGTGTGAAGATGGAGTGAAATTCAGACAGAATCATCTCTGAAGAGAAGCGTAAACAGTCTGGATATAAACTGACAGGAGGCAAAGTTTCTTGCTCTTTCCGGACTGACAAATAGGAGGTGATATGAAGCTGTGAGCCCTCTTGGAAAGATTTCAAAGCTCTTTCTTTACTCCTTCTATCCACTTTCTTTCACAAATACTTGAGCCACCAGTTGCTTTTTCTGTTTCCTCTGTGATCTGATCTTTTAAAGGTCTCCCAAATGAGTAAAACATGTGGGAGGTTGCCCATAAATCTAAGCAGCACGGTCAATTTGCCACCTGTTTCTATAGGCTGGTGAGGTTCACAGAGAGTAGATGAGCCCCAGCCTTGTTCTTCCGGTGGCACAGCAGTGGAAATATGAAGAATTCAGAGCAGTAATATAACGATAATACCTTTTTATGATGGTATAATTGCTTGATATTATATTAGTTTTGGATCATTTCCTCTATCCACATTTTGGTTTTGCTTTGTCTCATGTTTATAACCCTAAACCACTGATTGAACATAAAAACCTAATGTGTCTTGGCCTTAGATGCTAATATGACTATTTCCAGTAAAGGAGAAACACTCACACACATTAGTCCATCACGAGTTTACTTGGCACCGCTAAAGCTGTCTTCTGGTCTTTTTGACAGCCATGTATTATCAACAGGGCTCTCTGGGGAGTTCAGTGTGTAGTGTTATCATTCACAGCGATCTTCGAATATCTGAAAATGTCAGTGTGTCTCTGTAGGAGTGTGGGTCTCTGTAGGAGCCTTCAGAGGAAGTATTGGTTCTTTCTTCATCAACTACCATTTGTTTTCTCTACCTCTGCTTTTTTAGTGTACATGAATGTGATTGAATTAAAACAAAATGTCATGAGATTTATTGAGAAACCTATAGTTTCATAAAAAATAATGAATTAAGTAATTAAGATGTTCTGTAAGAGTTGTTATATTTTTACTTTAAATAGAAAGTGTTTGGATTAATTGAGAACTTACTGGAATTACAGGAACGCAATTTTTATTATTGGTGCAATATAACATTACAAGAAGACATAGACAGACAGACATCAAGACATTAAAGGAGACATATTATGCTCATTTTTTTGGTTAATCATTTTATTTTGGGTTACTACTAGAGCAGGTTTACATGCTTTAGTGCTCAAAAAACACATCAGTTTCCTCATACTGTCCGGTGCTGCAGCACTGTATTCGCCCTCCATCTGAAACGCTCTGTTTTAGCTCCTGAATATCCAGTCTGCTCTGATTGGTCAGCTCACACACGCCTGAGCCAACACTGCTAAAAACAACATAGCAGCTGTGCTTATGTGCCAAAATAGCTGCTAGGCATTAAAATATGCAAATGTGTGACATGGTAATGTAGTGTCACAGTGTAATGTCACAAAGTCATGGAAATACTGACGCCTGACACTTCAGGTGCAGTGTTTTCTGTGGGAGGGAAGAGCTTCTGTCGGTGTGGATTTTGACCTTTTTAGACCTTTTGCATGCACATAAACCTATAAAACACTGAAGGTAGGAGGAAAAATGAAAAAGCATGATGGGTCTCCTTTAAGACAAGTTTAGTAACAGCCCCCGTTGAACTGGGACATTGAGTGTGGATTGTGTTTCTGACATGACGTGAAAGATCAGCTTAACTTACGAGTAAGGACAAAGAAAGGAGGGAAAGAAACAGAGGTAGGGAGGATAATAAGTTATGATAAGTAAGAATAATGATGACAATGGAGGATGTGGTGATTTTAGTTCTCCAGGGTTGTAAATCCAGCATGTGAGGAATGTAATTCAGTTATATATAATACAGTTATTCCGGTGTTTCGTTGACATCGACCTCGGACCTAATAACAGCGATGCTGCCATTTTTGGTAGTTATTTTGAATTCTGGACAGCATGTGAGGAATGTCATTCTCATGTAAGACAGTTTATAAGATACTGAGCTTCAAAGTTTGCAGCCTCTATGACATTAAAAGGAGATGGGGCCTTTTTGGGGTCCACATAGAATTGGCATGTAGCATGTACTATACTTGCACTCTTTGGAAGACATCTGTGTGGAGTGCTGTGGAATAAGGTCAGGGTGTAGTGTGGTGCGGTGGTCCAGAAGTACAAAACAGCAGCAGTTGGTCCTCGGCAGGACCGGGCTCCTCCAGCCTTCTGTGCGCTGCTTCCTGTCAGGATGTGGATACGGTTCCCCCCACACAGAATTTGATCCCCAGGCAGATGTGCTGCTCCAGCGGTCAGGCATGGGAGCATATTCTGTGTGTTTGTGTAATATTGTTCAAGTGAAACGCATGACTATATCTGCCTTGTGAGATTTGGACTACTTTATAGTACATTCGAGGAGGATTTAAGGAGTGCAACATCCTCCAGTTTTATAAAAAGTGTTCTCTCCGAATAATGAAGATTTAATTAGAAAGAAAAATCACAGTGTTAGAAATTCAAGATTATATCAACACGGAAACAATTTTGTGGAATTGGTTCATTCATTTTTAGCATATCTGGTGTTGAGTCTGGAGTATAGTATAGAGACCTTGAACAACCTTGAGTAAAAACAGAAGCTTCATTTCTTTGGCAGAGGTAATATTGTGGGGTAACATGACATTTTGTGGTGGAGCTATGGGCTGTAGTCTCTCAATACGTCTGTAATGGAGCCCAGCATTAGTCAGTGGCTTGTGGCTTTTTCCAGTAAGTCCAGACCACATGGATAGATAGACGAGCAGTATTGCGGAGAGACAATGTTAAAAAAAAACATATGTCTAGAACTTCAAAGGGAATAAATAAGACGAGATAGGATTGAGATACTGTGTTGGCATGAGTGGCACGCGCGCACACACACACACACACACACACACACACACACACACACACACACACACACACACACTCGGTCAGTACAAGGCCATGATTTCAGACCATGCCAGCATTGCACCTGTTCTGTGTCCATCAGTGTGTGCAGCAAATTGTCCAGGTCTGCATCCATTCTCTGTGGCTGCTGTGTGGTGAAGCCTGTTTTTTTGTATTCTATTCAGTGTAATGTGATTGTAATGTTTCATCTTTTTATTGGTGGGTTCAACGACTGGAATGGAAAGAAAAGTATTCACACAATTACACAGAGACTCACAATGAGTAAAAAATAGTATGAATGTTCAAGAAAGGGAAAAAAATATGTCATACCCTCACTTTTGTTGGGAAAGGATCTTTTTTTAACACAGAAATGTATTTATCTGAGAAATGCATGCTCTTTTTGAAGAAAATAATGTGTGAAAATAATGTTTTCCCATGATATAGTTCAGGCTAGCTCCTCCAACAGGCTAACACAATTGTTACCTTCTCCTAGCCTGTTGGAGAAGTGTTCGCTTATCCAGCAGTTGGTTAGTTATTCCAGTGTTTCGTTGACATTGCCACAGGCCTCAGACCTAATAACAGTGGTGCTGCCATTTTTGGTAGTTATTTTGAATTTAGGACAGGGTCTATGCCATCCTTACTTAAGAAATTATACACTTAGGATGGTTGTGTAATATCTAAACTACTATAGATAAGATGTTAGGTAAGGTATGATTCCAGGCTTAGGAAGTTTGTGTAAAAATGACACTGCTCAATCACAGTTTTTCCTACCCACATGTAAGACTCTCTGTGATCCATCAGTAAAGACCGTGTCTGTGTCATCGTCTCTTGTCGTCTCGTCTCTCGTCCCTCTTGGCATTTATTGGAATATAGCAAGTCTGTGCGTCTGCTGTGTATGTGCCTTGAGTGTTTGGGTATTTTGTTGTGGATATAGCAGCTCTCTGCTGTATTCACACCCATGTGGAAATATCTCTCTGTGCAATGAATCCCTGACAGTCAGGCTAGTTTTTTTGAAGGTTGGGGGTACAATATAAAGAAGGGTCTACGGCAGACAGATCCCCCTCCATAAATTTGTTGTGGCATTATTGCTGCGGGTGGTGGGAGCCTCAAAGTGACCATCACATTCCTCCACAAAGGCTGCTCTGGTCACGGCCGGTAAACACAGAACAGGTTGCTGGAAGCCTCGCAGTGGAAATACATGGCCTGATGTGGGTGTAGCAGCAGAGAAGGAGAGAGTGAGGAATGTGCTCCTCAGACACGTTCTCGTGTGTGTGTGTGCGTGTACAATATGCGCACATGTGTGAGTGTCTCGTGTGGCAGAGGCCTTTGAAGCCTGTAGGGGGTTAAGAGGGATGGTGGCAGGGTGGAGGAGGATGTATGGCCTCTTTGCAGGTTGGTTGTGACCTCCTCGGGGTCAGAGTGCACTCTGGAGACACCGGGGAAGATGTCTGCTGCGAGGAGGTGATTTATCATGGCCACCTGGAGTAACTTATCTCCCTTTTCTCTCATGTCCTCCTCCTGTCTGCGATGAACAGTCGGCAGATTAAATGGTTGGTGCTGTGAAGTCGGCTCTTGTGAAACAACCGTGTTAATTGGACACTTTATGCTGATTTTTTCCCCTCATTTTTCCACACATGAAATTCCCCTGTCAACATTTTTCTGCTAACTTATCTCTTGTAATAGAGCTAATTCTGTTTTTGCATTGATTTCCAGTTATGTCTTGATGGAAAAACAAAACCCAATATTATAACAGTATATCTATTGATTGCCAGTGTCTGTCTGGATGCTTCACACACTCTATCTCTAGTGCACAGGACAAATTAGAGCAGCCGTGGACAGTATAAATATCCATCAGGAGTTAAATGAATTATCGTTTTCATGGGACACAGTTTCTGATAAACGCTTCCTCACTGCACACACAGATGCTGAGCTATGAAAGAAAAAGAAACAAAGTTGCTGTAGTTTTCATTTTCAAAAAATGTCATGGTCACGTAGCCTGTTCTCTGAAATGCCCAACTCCTGACTCACCACAGACTCTCAAACTCACAAACATCTTCCTTGCTTGAAACAGTTTCATTACATTCTAACTTCTCCACCTTTGCTGTCGTCATAACTGAACTGATCATCCAGGTACGTACCTTAGGTTAAGATTTAGAAAGCCTGATCATCATCCTTCCTGAATGATGGTATGAAGTGGTCATATGTAAGTCCTTAAACAGGTCTGCAAACTAACTAATCAACGACAGATTTTTGAGTGCACACGCGACCAAAATAGTCGCCCTCGAGCCGTGTTAAAAAATCGACTGATTATTGATGAGTAAATATAATCAGTAATACCTTGCCAATGCTGTAACTTTTTGTTAATGCAGCCAACTACTTGGAGTAGGGAATTATGTCTTTAAACAACCCAAATATTAAAAATCTAATTTAACATTTTGCTATTTATTATTCATGGTGAAAACATGAATAATAAATAGCTTTGAAAATACAGCAGAGTCATTTACAAGCCATAGAGTCATAAACAATATTTACCACCGCCAAGGAGGTTATGTGTTCACCCGTGTCTGTCGGTGGTTTGGTTGGTTTGTCAGCAGGATCGCACAAAAACTACTGAAAAGATTTTCACAAAACTTGGATGGAGGACGGCGCTCCACCCAGAATAGGCCCCATTAACTTTTGGTGTGGATCCAGAACTGTTTTCTCTCTTTCTATAAAATTGCATGATGGGACATTTTCAAAATATTTTCGACATTTTTGTTAATTTCTCAGGGAATAATGCACAGCTCTTGATGAAAATCATCAGGTGTATTAAGGTGGCTGGTGTCTATGACAGAGTACACTTTGATGTGGATCCAAATACAAATCAGGATCTAGAGGATTTAAATAGGTTTTTATTTGATAATGGATTAGGCTTGATTGAATTAATAGGGATTGTTGGGCCTTGGTGGGATACTGAGTATGTTTACTGAGTGCCATTCTAGTTTTTTTAATGTCTTTAACATGGTTTGTTTTCATCAAGGTCACGGGATGGCCAGTATGTTGCTTGTTCACATGGTATAGATGTTTGCAAGAGACATTTCTCATCTCTTTGTCCATATTCTGTATCAATACAGTGCAGTTTGTTGTTGTGGGTTACTTTTTGCTTTATCCAGTAGCGTGTGATACGGTCACACAAACACACATGCAGCACAAAAATCACAATTTATCAAACAAGTATATTTCATGATATGATGATATTTCTTTACTCACACATCGGAGTGACACACTGTCCACAGTCATGCTACCTCTGTCACCACGGAAGACTTGACTGGAAGTGAAGAGGCAGGAAATGTGGCAGACCAAGATGATAGCGTTCGGCCGCAGCCTTCAGAAACGAGAGGAGATGACAAACACGGTCACGAAGACGTGCTGATGAGCTGTTGTCACGATTGCAGATACGTTTGGAAAAAGCTGGAGCCAGCGTGGGTGTGCACAAAGACGCAGAGCCACTGATGATAATGAGCTTTTCTCTCCAGATGGAGTTATTCACCATATGCAACTTATAATTGCTTCAAATATGTGTGTGTTTGTGACACCCAACGGTGTGTATGTGTGAGGGAACAGCTTGTGGAATTTGCGGGGGATGCAGATCAGATTTCGGGGTGACCTTGAGGTGCTCCGTAGCTGACACAGCAAGTCTGTTGAATGTGTGCGCGTGTGAAGTGTGTGTGTGTGTGTGGGGGGGAAGTGTGTGCATTTATGTGGTAACGTGTGTGAGAAACAATAGACTTATGAGATGAATTTATGATAATAACATATTGATCTTTTATATTAAACACCCAAATCTATTAAGTTATGTTTTGAGTCTGTTTACTTGGACCATCTTCTCAATATATAAACTAATAAACTTTTTTTTTCATCAATGTTAAGGAAAGTTAAGGAAGAAAAGCTCAGTGTGAGACAAAGATGGCCTCTCCCTTAAGTCTCCTGCTGGCTTTATATCCTGTAGCCTCTTTAATAGTCTGCTGAACACACAGCGACTCTGTAGTAAACCTGCTCTTATTGATCAAGCATGACAAACTCTCCCCTCTCACAACCAAACCACTCTTTGACAACAGGAAAGTCTTATGCCACCTATAGTTCATGTAGCCATAAAGATGAGAAGACGTTTCTTTAAAGTATTTTGTTCCAATTGCGCAAGAGGTGAGTTTGCTACGTTCCACAAGCTCTCTTGATCAATAAAAAACTCTATTAAATGCCACAATCATATAGACATGGCTACCCAACCAACTGAACACACCTCGTGTCTCATTCACGCAAAAAAAAATCAAAACTCTCTCTCTAGAACTAATGTTCGATTTGTCCGTTCTAGGCTACCGTAGAAATATGGCAGGACCTGTTCCATACGTAGATATAAAGGGCTAATTTGAAGGTAACGAAAACAGAACAATTCTTAGTTTCAGGTAAGTATGCACTAATGAAAACATACTTATGAATGATCTAACATCTCAAACATGCATCCTTCATCTGCTCCTGTTTTCTTTGCTCACTTAATCGCCTTTGAACATTTTTAATACAGCAGAGCTGATGTGGACAGAATGTATCTGAAAGCGTGACAGATGTAGTAGACAAACCGAGGCCACTTTGTGGTAGGATCAGAACGCCTCCACATCCTCACAGTAACATAGATTAGGTCGGAAGGACACACAGTCCCACTTCAACAACTGTCAGTGTGTATAAACACACTCAGCCTCTTCATCAAGTAGTCCTCTGGAGGATTACTCATGTCCCCTTTATAAAATAACTGCTTGGCTTTCAGACTGTTGCGCTGCTTAGATCTGCTTACACCTACTATAATGAAACTCATCCACAGTATAAGGAAGTTATTTATGGATGGATGGATGTAATGTAGGGATGCACACCTGTGATGTCTTGATGTCTCGGCTTTCATAGTCAAACTTTCAATGCAAATGGACTGTGTGACTTACAGTTCTTGATAACATACAGTTTTATAATGTAAATATTATAATAAAGGGAAGAGGGAGAGTGAGAGGAAGACATCCATCTAGTTTGGCACAACACCGCTCAGCTCTCTGACCACAGAGGTCTTCAGGGACGAGCTGCTGTCTGAACTGGTTTCATTCTCCACTGGTGAACGTCTGCACCTTCAGTTACTCGAGAGTGAGGATAAAAAAAAGGCTGCATATTGTATCAATTATCATTCTTAATGAATAATTTAACAATTTAAATGAGGGCATTTTTAATCAAATAATCAACACGTATTTGACTGTGAACATTGTCATTAATGTACCACGAATTAGCAGTGGATAATTGTTGTTATGAAACAATAATAAAAGCTAAATTATTTCTCTTTCTGGATACTGGATACTTAAATTCCAGTTGGCTTCCTTAAAACAGCAGCTTCAGAATAACAAATCACACTTATTTTTGCTGTTCAGTGATCTTTGGTAGATAAACTCTTGAGTACACTAGATCATAACTGAATCTGATCTTTGCAATCATGCAAAACGAACACTGTGACGACAAGAATCATTTTTAATATTTAGTTTTCCGAATGGCTTGTTTGTTGGTTTATTTATTTATTTATTTTCATTTTATTTTCTTAAGTGAAACATAGAGTAGTACTGTGTACGAGGTATATTTCTAATACTTACATGTTCAATTGTGTTTACACAGTTTTTCCTTTATAATCAACATTTAATGAAATAGTTATGTGTAGCCTACATATTCTGTATATATATACATTTTAATAATGTTCCAGGTGAATATTTTGTCATTACTTTGACAGACAGTCATTTAAAGGGATTCCACCAATTTTATACATTAAAATGTGTTTACAGTTCTCGGGGAGTACTACTACATATGTGAAAAAAGCAGTATAAAGCCTTTTGTGGCTCCAGAGGAAGCTGCATGTCATCTGGTAAATTGCCTCCAGTGATGTCACTCAGAAGCTAGGTTGCATTGTGGGTAATGTAGGCACCCGGGTTTTGAAAAGCAGTCCACTGGTCCTAATTGCCATCATATAACAGCGTTGGCCTCATTATAGAGAGTTTAAAAATAAATGATCAAAACAGATACAGCAGAACCAGAGATATCACCTTTTTTATTCCACACACTCTTTTTCCTTTTCTAAACCTGGCGCCTACATTACCCACAATGCAACTTAGCCACAGTCTTTTTTCAAATATGCAGTAGTACTCACCAAAACCTCTAAACACACTTCAATGTGTCAAATTGGTGGAGTTACCCTTTAAACAACTAAATAACAAAAGATGGAATTCCATTTTTCTTCAAAGCGCGACCTTGGATGATCCGTCGTCGAGTGGCTGCTGTGAAAGTTAACACTTTCAAGGATGAGCAAGTCTGGAGCAATAATATTTATGTTACTCCTGCTTTATGTGAATACACCTGTACTGTATTACTGCTCTTGGCTTGACTCAATTGTGTATGTTTTGGTACTGGAGTTCATTGTAACTGTTGCCAGCTGGAAATGTTATTCCTCCTTGCTGAAGACAAACATTAAATCATCCCAAATATCCAGTTACTCCCTAAATACTCACTGTTATCGATGTTTTGACAGCAAAATAGTGATGTCTGTCAACTGTCTTGAGCCATTTGGAGACTGATTCTGGGGTGGAAATGCTTCAGAGTGCTTTCAGAGTGCATTAGAGGTAGAAGATTTACTGGATAGACTAATTTAACATTCATCGGGTTTATTCAAACATTTTTAACTTGATTGTGAGCTTAGTTGACGGTAAATTCTACTGTTGGTTTGGAGGATTTAATTTAAATGTAGAAAGTGATTAACATGAAGAATACCATTAATGATGTTGTAAAACTCGGCTGTGGACATTTTGTATCTGTGCCAAATAGGGGTAGGTAGACGCTCTTGAATATTAAATTAGTGCACTACAGACTCACACACACACTTAAAAAGCACTATGTGCACTCTGCATACTCACACTTACACAAGGCAGCCAGATATGCACGCCCTCACACACACACACTCACATAGCACAAAGACTTCTTTCTGGTAAGCTGGTGTTATTCTGGTTCCAGACTACATGCAGGTACATTGAGTCCAGTCCAGAACAGCAGGGTTGCTTTCAGCAGCACATATTCACACTTTCTGTGGATTGCAGCGCCATGGTAACAGTGCCAAAGCAGGCAGAACTCTGATCCTTTTCTTTTTTATATACATGATTCAAAAGACCCATTCGAAATGAGTAGAAATGGTGTTTGGATCCTTTGATTTATTCCATCTTTAATTTTACTGAGGTATGTGTACTTAAGTTTTACGCCTCTGGCTCCAGCAGGGCCAGATGTTTTGGTCTGATGTGGTACTAAGTCCAGTTTCTCTCTCTCTCTCTCTCTCTCTATGGGCACAGCCAACATGTTGGACACCATGCTGCTGAAGAACGGATGGAAGGGGGGGTCGGAGCGAAGGGCGGAGGAGAGCAGCAGCACGGCCCCAGTTGCGGCTCAGAACATGCTTTGGTGTCACTGCTACCACCACTGCCCCGAAGACTCCGTCAACAATACGTGCATGTACGGTGAAGCACACACAGAGCTATGCTCACGCACACGAAAATAACCCAACGGCTATATATAAAGACTATTAAAAGACAACACAAACAATTATCCAAAGTACACATATGTTTACTTTACCTACATTCTTGCCCCTCTTTGCTGCATGTGTTCTCCTCTCTCTACCCCCTTTTGTGTCTTGACTCTGGTAGCTGTCCTATTTAAATAAAGCCCCAAAAAATAATCTAAACACAGTATGTACGTGTTGGTAGGACTGACGGTTACTGCTTCACCATGGTGGAGGAGGAGGAGGGAGGTCTGGCGGTGCTCACGGCAGGTTGTTTGGGTCTCGCCGGCTCCGAGTTCCAGTGCAGAGTAAGTCAGCTGCGTATGTGTGTTTTTTTTAATGCGCATTACTGCTCGGATGAATACTTGCACTTGCCTGTGTATGTGTGTCCTCCTTCATGAGCCGCTGTTAAGTCTTTATGAGCTTTCCTTGACTCACTGCAGCTCTTTATGAGGCCTATTTAAATCAGACTTGTCCAGCCCTGCTATCTTTACACACAGTGGAATGAAACCTTTAGTAAAGTGTAAAATGTTCTCATTAGGAATAAGTGTGGCTGTAAATCTTCGTTACTCTTCTGTCTCTGCGTGAGGCTTACGTGCATGTGTTTGTGTGTGATAGGACACGTGGAACGCGCGTTCGAGGAGAGCTCTCGAGTGTTGCACAGATCAGGACTATTGCAACAGAGACTTGCATCCTACACTCCCTCCACTCGTGACGTCAGGTGAGACACGAACACACACACTTGTTCACACAGGTTTCCACACACTGAAATCCTGCCCCACTTTAAAGCGCGAGTGGCTTTTAGAGCAGGGCTCGTTCAGGCCACGCCGGGTGGTGATGGGTAGTGACAGTTTAAACTGTTACAAACCACAGTGTGGTGCTGGAGTGAAGTGGCACATGCTGCTCCGGGCGGGGGGAGGCCATGAGAGAGAGAGAGGCAGGCTAAACAGAGCCTGCAGCCTTGGCTTGTTCTCTCACCCTCTAATGAAAAGGACAGCCTCTCCCCGGGGCCTGCTTGAGTTTCTTGCCTCGGGACGGATGCGAGATATCTGTCCATCTGTTACTCCACAACACACCAACACACACACATTCTCTCTCCCTCTCTGGCTCTCTGTCTCTGTCACACAAACTTACACTTCCACACAGCCTCACACACTTGATTTTGACCTTCAGACAAACAGTGACAAACCGATTTGACAAGTCTGTTGGAGAGAAATAAAGGAAAATTCTGTTTTTTTTTTCATAGTTTTGACCATTGTGTCCATCAGTTATGACAACACTACTCGCTGAAGTCAACACTGAGATCTGAGAACGTGACAGCGTTGCTGCAACAAAGTCAGGCGGGGCAAGAAAAAAGGTGTCAGGCAATCAGATGGGTTATAAAAGTGCCAACAGTTTAGCCAAGATATCGAAACGGGTAAAATTTAAATTAATTTCACCTGAAAGGATGTTAATAACCCCTTTATTAAAGGTGCAATATGTAAGAATTGACATCCTGTCAAATTAATTCTCAAAACAAATAGGAATTAGAAACATATTACCAAAATAACTGCTAACTGCTAGCTACCGTTAGCTAGTTAGCTCAGTTAGCCATGCAGCTAACCATACTGGGATCCTGGATTACTGGGGGTGTGTTGGTGTTTACACCGCTAACACAGGAGCTTTGGGTCAGTATGAACCTGGGCTAGTTGTTTAGCATGCTAACTTCAGTAAATATCTCAGCAAATATCTCTGTATCAACTGTGACAATCTGTTCATATTTTTTGTTATTTTCAATGTTTTAAACTAAAAACGAATTATTGTTTAACCAGGAAGTGAACAATGTTTACAACGGACGGTCACAACAAAAATAATTTGAATGTTCGCCTTTATGTGGCTCAAACCAGAGCGATCCTTTAACTCTATAAACTGGCAGGGAGTAAACATTGCAGTATTCTTTGTCCACTAGCCCTTTTCACTGTGTGTGCCCATGCGTCTGTGTTTGTGTGTGTCTGATTGGCAGCAGCATGGCAGAAAGGCTAGAGCCCCAGAGCTGCTTCAGGCCTCTGGGGCTTCTGTAGCGATGTCAGAGTGACAGCTGATCTGCGGGATTCAGGAAGGGGATGTGATCGATCACACGCTGTGAGGGGGAGGGGGGGTGCAGAGAAGGGTTAGAGGGAGGAAGGGGAGAAGTAGCTTGTCCCTGCCAATGAAAATTAGAAAGATGTCAGCGGAGATAACGATGAACAAATGACTGTCATCATGTATTCATCCACTTTGGGTCATGGTTATTAACATTTAGCGGTGCTGAATTGATAAAAATGACATGAAAACTATAATAATATGTTTGCCTGTTTTTTAGATTATGTTGACAGCAGTATCCAGTACATGGCTCTCTTCATTTCAATCATAGTCTGCAGTATCATCCTCGGTCTCATCCTCGTCTTCTGCTACTTCAGGTGAGAATCCTGAAGATCTCTAATGCATCTATCAGCACAGTCACACTTCCGGGCGTGCAGTCAGTAAACATTGTGTCACCTTTCTGTGGCAGGTATAAGCGCCAGGAGTCACGACCACGCTACAGCATCGATCTGGAGCAGGAGGAGACCTACATCCCTCCTGGGGAGTCCCTGAAGGACCTCATAGAGCATTCTCGCAGCATCGGGTCAGGCTCTGGGTCAGGACTCCCTCTACTGGTGAGAGAAAAGTAGTGCACATCTGCCTCAACATCTCAAGCTCAGAAATGAAATGCTTTCAATTAGGGGCTGAAACCTGTTTCATGCTATATTATGAAGATTTTTTTAAGTACAAAGATTTATTTCTATATGCCAAATACATGCAAAATAACCATGAAAATAATCAACACCACAGGGTAAAAATTGATTTGATTGATCGGAAATTGATTGATTTGAGTGCAATAAACTGCCATGAAATTGCATTTTCAGAATTTTGTAAACAATAACAAAGTATGATTCCATTGAAAGTAAACAGTAATACCGAATTATCCATCCATCCAGCACAACTAATAGCAAAAAGCAACAGGAAAGAAAGCCATAAGGAATTGACTGTGATGATGCTATTACAATCATCTATACTTAGGGACACATGAAGTCAGTCACAGTTGGACGTTCTGAGGGATCAGCCTGGATGATGACGTTATTGCATAAACTGCGCGACATTCATGCTTTTTGTATTAATTTGATTGGCCAGGATGACCTACATCTAATAGTTGTCAACATCAATTGGCAGCATTTGAGAACATCTTGCACTGCAGCCACATCAACTACTGTCAACAGCAGCAAGGAGAAGAAGAGATGAAGAGGGACCCCAGACTTCCATATAAAATCACTTAATTTTGTGTGTTATTGAGTTTGGAGAAACTTTATAAACTTTGTGAAACGCTGTCTGTGACATTTTTTTAATTATTTGGGCCCTCTTTGCTAATTCAGCATATGTTAAACATTAAGTTCTGTCTTTCTTTGTGTAAAAACCATTGTGCCAGGTGTGAACTGATGAGCTGTCCACTTGTGATCGGATCACGTCGTAACTGAGCCTCCAGTCTGCAGTATAGTTTTGCACTCTGGATTGATAAACAACAGATTTGTAGAGCAACTTTAGGCTTCATGATCAAAAAGTGTGTTTTTAAAGGGAAAGTCTGTTTTTAAAGGGAAATTGCTTCATAAAACACACATTTTGTACACATATTTGTCTCTAGGTGCAGCGCACCATTGCCAAACAGATTCAGATGGTGAAGCAGATTGGAAAAGGGCGATACGGAGAGGTCTGGATGGGCAAGTGGAGAGGGGAGAGAGTGGCTGTTAAAGTCTTCTTCACTACGGAGGAAGAGAGCTGGTTCAGAGAGACTGAAATATATCAGACCTTCCTGATGAGACATGAGAATATACTGGGTAAGGTCATAAAAATGAGGTGTGAAAATTATGTGTTTTTTTGTCTGAAAATGGACTCAAATCCTTTATTTTCTATGTGCGTGCATGTCCCTTCTTTCCATCCCAGGATTCATTGCAGCAGATATTAAAGGAACTGGCTCTTGGACTCAGCTCTACCTAATCACAGACTACCATGAGAATGGATCGTTATACGACTACCTCAAGTCCAACACCTTAGACGTCAAGGCTCTGCTGAAACTGGCCTATTCCTCCATATCAGGCCTCTGTCACCTGCACACTGAGATCTATGGCATGCAGGGCAAACCAGCCATCGCACACAGAGACCTGAAGAGCAAAAACATCTTGGTGAAAAAGAACGGATTCTGCTGTATAGCCGACCTCGGGCTTGCTGTCAAAGTTAACAGGTACAACATACATTTTGGACTTTTGAATACTCACATTAACACAGTTTAGGAGTATCTCTCTCTCTATCTAGTTATGTTTCTCCTCCCTGTCTCAGTGAAACCAATGAGGTGGATATCCCTCCCAACCTACGAGTTGGCACGAAGCGCTACATGCCGCCTGAAGTGTTGGATGAGACCCTGAACAGGAGCTACTTCCAGTCTTTTATAATGGCTGACATGTACAGTTTTGGCCTCATTGTCTGGGAGATGGCCCGACGTTGCATCTCTGGAGGTAAGAAAAAAAACTAAAAGAAAAATTAAACATGATCAATACATGTCTGGGTGTTTTCTTAATGATGATGCTGATTCTGTATATCCTGTCCTGAAGGCATTGTGGAGGAGTATCAGCTGCCCTATTATGACCTTGTGCCCACTGATCCTTCCTACGAGGATATGAGAGAAGTCGTCTGCATTAAGAAACAAAGACCTTCATTTGCTAATCGCTGGAGCAGTGATGAGGTATTCTCTCTAACAATTCATAGCCTTAGAAGACTTGCTATGTTGTAATTAATGGGTTTTATTAGTTGCTGATGAATTATTTATCCGCGTTTCATAGGGCAGTAATGAGCCATTAGAAAGAACACCTGTGGGAAAAAATCCAGTTGGTTGGCATTTATACCTGCAGAGTGAGTGGCTTATTAGAAAGCAATCTCGAAACCCCATAGGCTATCGTCTGACGATGATCTAGACTTTGGGAGAAACAGCAAATGTCTTCAGACTTCCTGTGTAGCCTGCTGGTATCTGGGCCAAGACTTGCTTGCGCGCTGGTTATTGTTCACAGTCCAATTACTGTAGTAATTTGATTTTAGGTCTAAACAAGATATCTGCATATTAATGAAAATAAATTAAACAAGCTAATTAAAAGCTAAATAGTTATCAGTAATAGCCATGGACCATATTCACACAGTGTCCATTTTCCTCCAGGGTGGGAAGCTTTTTCACTTCTTGATTGATCAGCAACTGGAAAGGAGATGGGTAGTGAAACAAAGGGAGGGACATCAGGCCATATTTCAAGAAAAAACATACAGAAGCAATATAGTTTGTTTTTTTTAAATCCCATTAGCTTCCGTTCCATTTTATTACAGGTGTGTTTCACTTCCAGGCGCAAATAAATGTGTCTAAGATGTGTATTGAAGCTAACTGGCTATCAAGCATGTTGTTCTACCTTGAAATACAGCCCGTTGTCCCTCCACATTTTCACTATCCATTGCCTTTTCAGTTGCTGATCCATCATTATAGCAATTGTCAGATTCCCTTATGTTTATAGGACTTGCAACCTGCTGTGTTTGCAGTACGACATTTGAGCATCCCTAATATAACCAAACCACCAAAATATTGTTCCTTGCCTACAGATCCTGCCTACATATGCAAATATCTGCTTATAGAAATTCATTAGAAAGAAAGTTAGTCATGTACGGTGGCCCTGAGAGCTCAAAGCACCTTTAGCAACTTAAGAAAAGACATGCAAATCGACACAACACCACCAAACTAAGAAAACAACGACAACAACAGAACGTGTGCGCAGGGGCAAACTGCTACAGAATACACATCTGAAAAATAGATTTTTCAAAAACTGCAAACCCAGATTTCTTCTTTAAAATGAGATACCACTAATTATTAATCCTTACAATTGATCACAACTTGCAAACCACTTCTAAAAGTTTTTGTTGTATTCTTATGTGTGTTTACATCTGTGTCTTCAGTGTCTACGGCAGATGGGAAAACTGATGTCAGAGTGCTGGGCCCACAACCCGGCCTCTCGCCTCACAGCCCTGAGGGTGAAGAAGACCCTGGCGAAGATGTTAGAGTCCCAAGACATCAAACTGTGACAGCGAGTCAAGAGAGATGCTCTCATCAGCACAGACTTGTCACTGCCACTGGCACGGCGCCACTTACAATGGCCAATAGAAGAAAGGGAAGAAAAAGAGACTGTGAATGATAGGACAAAGGAGACTGACAGGGAGGATGAGTGATGGAGATAATGGCAGACGGGGAGCCAGAGAAATGAGAGGCGAGAGATTTATTATGTCAGGGGAGCTCTGCCCTCCCATTGTCTGAGCCACCTCGGCCTCAGACCGAGTGTTCAGGTTGTGCTTTCTGTGAAAGCGGAGCAGTTGTTGGGTCCAGACTGTCCCGGTGGGAAGGGACCCTTGCAGCAGAGGAGGACTAAAATCCCTCTGATCAGTTCCAAACAGGGGAAGCTCCTGCTCTGCCCTTTTAAAGCCATACAGCATTATTATATGTGCAGTCTTTTGTACTGTAGCAGCTGCATCCATGTTCCTTTTTTTGACTGAGTTACTGTCAGTTCCAAGCATAGTGACTGTCATCCATCCAAAGAAATGTCTAATTCATGCTCAGTGACCTCATTGTCAAGGATTATTGTTATTATTATTATTATTATTATTATTATTATAGAACAAAGCAGAGTAAGACTAAATTAATTGCAAAACAGACGTCCAGCAGACACAGATGACAGATTTTTCTATATAGTATTCCTGTGTACATTTTATTTCAATATTAAAAGATGACTTCTGGGTAAAACACTTTACGTCAGTCATGAATGTGTGAATTTCTGTTTTGTCCTTCAAGCCTTCCACGCTGACATGTGTTGTCTCTTCTTTCCACTCACAATTCATGTGTACATAGCTCAGTTCTGAAATCTATTGATAATTATAGCCTTGCTGGATGTTAAAATGTGTTTCTGATGATTTATCTGTGTACAGAATACGTTCCGTCCACTCTACCACTTAGCATGTGCCTTATTTAATCTGTACATATGTGATTAATGAGAGTGCACGAGTGGATCTGGATAACATTCCCCCAATTAAAACTATGTGTCTTGAACATTGGTCTATTTATGTGAAAAACTGTAAGAATTATGTTATTAAAGTGGTGAAAATAAAAAGGGAACCATCACTACATTTTCCCCACTGGAAGGGCACCCTAGAGGTGACTATCAAGTTTTCTTTGCTGGAAGGGCACGTTAGAGGGCGCTTTATCAGGCTTCCACCAATGGAAGGGCACCCTAGAAGGCACTTTATCATGTTTTGTCTACCATAGGGGTATCCAAGAGGCCGTTTTGGCAGCATCTTTTCAGACATGGGGGCACCAGGAGGGGGCGAGGCCCACCAGTGTCAGTCTCACAGTTCGAACAAAGAAGATCCTCATGCTCCATGTTCAATGTTGCATATAAATATAATTTATTATTAGTCTTAAAAATTCTTTCTTACACTTTGTACAATAACTTGACAGATGAAATGCAAGCAGTTGCGAGGAACATCATGAGTGCCGGAAACAGACAGGCTACATTCTCACTATACACAATAATAATCATGAAGCTGAAGAGAACAACTAGGGAATGCAAAGGCTAGCCCACTGAGAATGTAAAGATTGTTTCAGAGAGATGCAAAGTTTGCATAGACGGCTTTACGAAAAAAACTGGGACAACTGCCATTAGAAAATGAAAAAAAATAATAATCAAGAACCAACCAAAAACACCTGAACAGTCACAAGTGCTGCTGCATCAAAGGAATGTTGCGTTTACAACTATCGCTAATTTTTTTTTTTATGCACAGAGTCAGTGTCAGCGGAACATTGATGGCTTCTGTTATTAATGTACAAACACAGAAGTATGAGTTAAAATCCTCCAAAACCACAGGGTGACTGTTATTCAGCTCTCAACACAGGAAACACTTTTTTTTTCAATGACATTTGATATTTGGATGATCACCTTATGTATTAAATTTAACCTCATACACTGTATGTCAATTATTTGGTAAAAAGCAGTTTTATTTAGTTGCATTGGTCCTATAAAAATATACTTATTTGATTCCTTTTGATATCGACCTTTCCTCTCTGCCTGGTCTCTTTAATGCAGATATCATCTTGAACATCGTACAAATCATCAGCATCAGTCATGAACTTTATTCAGTTTGGGAAAATGGTCTTGATCACCCTCTATTTAGAGGTAACTGGCTTAGTTAGCCAAATGACTTGGTAAAAACATGCAGAAAAATTAAATTGAAAAAAATTATTCAATGCAACTTATCAAAAAACATTTTTAAGACTTAAAAAAAATCACATAATGAAAAAAACAATAATTATACATAACATGAATAAAACATATTAATAGTAGTTACGACAGCAACACTAAAACCTTAAAATGATTACATCATTGATTCCCTTCTGTACATGTCAATGTGGCTGACAGGATGAGTCGTTACTGCGAGTGTCCACCAGGAGGTGCTCTGATACAGTCAAACTGAATGAAAGAAGAAACACAAAAATGTGAGGACACTGCAAAGTATTCCATAACAGGCATCATAAAATACAAAAAAAAACAAAAACAAAGATATGTATAAATAGGCATATTATTAAATACTATGTTATCACAGAACACATACTCGTCCATGGAGACTGATTTTGGAGAGTGAGAGATGCTTACTCTGACCGGAGCCTTGCTCCTTTGATCATTTGACCTCTGATAGTCTCTCACTCCTCATGCTTTTTTTTCTATGGCAAGGGCATCATCCTCATATCCGCACAGTCCATCCAAATAACTGGACAGCTGTTTCCAAGGAAACTAGAGCCAAAAATATCAAGTTGTTGTACCAAAGAGAGAGAGAGAGAGAGAGAGAGAGAGAGAGAGAGAGAGAGAGAGGAACAGCCAGGGAGAAATGACTGGCAGAGAGTCTTGTTTACCCTCCAAGTTTTTACACCCTTTGTTGCCAATGTTTAACTGGGTCATGGCTGAGTAGACCGAACTGGTTCTATCCTCTTTACTTGAGTGCGCACACACGCAGTTATCAGCGAGTGTGTACGTGCATTTGTCACTATGACATCATATGACTCTCTTGCTTCTGGGGGTGAACCCCCCCCCCCCCCATCTTCTTTTCTTTTTCTTTATTTTTTTTTTTTTACGTCTTCTTCCTTCCCGGGTTGTCGCACTCCCTGGTAGGCAGATGTCAGTGTTCAGTTGCTGTGGGAACAAGGCTGTCATGGCGTCCCATCTCCTCCAGCACCTGGGCCAGGCGACTGAGGTTGCCGTCAGGAAAATGCTGGGCCTCCCACAAGTCCAGGATCACTCCCGTAGGACTGGATTTGGTGGCAAAGTAGTTCAGATATCTGAGTGGGATGGGTTAGAGAAAGGAGGTAAATGGTTAACAGAGATGAATGAGTAGGCTTGAATGAGAAGACAGGACGAGGCTGGTGCGTTAATGGTTTGACGAATGGTTTCAATGTGTTTTAGCTGCATCATTTGTACAGGTTACGCAAAGATTTCAGTCCCATTTTTCCATTTTGATCATGAACACATGATGTAGGCATGACAGGAAACTGTAGGTATTGATGAAGAGTTGTGATGATCGTTTTCTATTTTTATATATAGATATTTTTGGTGCACGATATAGTTTTGGAGAAGAAATTCAAACTCAGAATTTTAATGACACATTCTCAGAAATATTTTATTTTTTAATATTTTTCCATAACTGAATAAACAAGCTGTTCTCAGAGGAAAATACGGTCTGTAGAAAACTGTTTGAAGCTAGAAAGGTGGCAGGGTCCGCCAAAAACAAAGTAAAACAGTGTGAAACTGTGTTGACCTTTAAGGTCAGTTTGTTTCTTCAGTTTACTCAGTCATGAAAACAAAGACAGTTTGTTATTTTGTTTTTTTTAGGCATAAAAAACATACAGTAGTGCACCTTAAAGACATTAATAATACAAACCCAGAAATATTTATTTGATATATCCTCAAAGTGTAATAAGGTCCCCAGAATACTGTTTGAAGCTAGAAAGTTGGCTACTTGAAATAGTTTAGCAACTATAATTGAAGTAAAACGGTCTGAAATGTTGGAGAACAGTTTATTCATTCAGTTTATTTAGTTGTGAAAATCAACAAGTCAAAGGTTCTTCTCCAAAACTACAGAGTGAACCTTCAAATGAACCAATAAGGTTAAACAGATTTTCATCTGGACTTCATGATTCCTGCTGCAAAAAGGTGCACAGTTTATAATAAATTTAGTTCTCTTACGAGGAGCAGAGCACATAAAAAAGTCTACTTTATATAAAACCAAAAGGAAAGTGTGGAGACTATGCAAATGAGCTGCTGATTACGCACAAGAGATCCTTTAAGTAAGTATGAAAAAAGTTTAACTTTCAGAGCGTTTGTGCTTTCTCAAAATCCAATTTTTCACACAGATGTTCTTTTTTTAATCCGTTTGTCACCCAGTTCTTGATATTCAAAAATACACACACACACACACACACACACACACGCACACACACACTCCTGGACTTTTATGTGAAATTAACACTAACAAGCCTCATGTACACACTACTGGTCTGTGTGTGTCATCACTGTGGGCTGTTGAAAAGAGGTTGGTTCAAGTCTCTCCTTCCTTCACAGTGCCACACTCTGTCAGTGGTCTCGTCAATCTGCAGCTGCTGCCTGTGATAAGGCTGCCCCGCTGAGCTGGGACCTTATAAATGGACACACGCTGTACCTCTATCACGCACACACGCAAGACTATCAAAGACACATGGGTGACGTTTTGAAAAGAGCAGCGTCATTCTATCTTTGTCTCTCTCTCTGTCTGTCTCAGCTCGGTCCGGCCCTGTTAATCTCAATTCAACAGATGCTTATCGAAATGAGTCCACGGAAAATCAAATAAAAACAGAACTTTTATCAACTGTTTTATTCCCCATGTGATCTTCTAATGAAGAAAAGGATTTGGCTGCTCAACAACTTTTTGAAGAATAGACGGTGTATTTTTGTTCAGTTTCTAAAAGAAGTCGCTCTTACCTCCTCATTCTCTCTCTGTCATTTTCCTTTGAAAAATGTGCTTAACCTCATGACAGCCTGTTCCTGTGGACAGACTGAAACCTCTCAGGGCCTATAACTGAGTCATTGTCTCACTCTCCTTGTCTCTCTCCAAGACAAGCCTGTTCCTCCACCCACCTGTCAAGGTTAAGTTTGTGGGCCAACATCCTCCAGTCATTCCCCCTGGTCTGCGGCGCATCCAGACTGCCACACAACTTCTGTCGGATGGAGACAGGGATGCGGAAGGCATTGGGCCCCACCAGTGTGGTGATGTTACTGGCAGGGTCCAGCAAAGACGTATCAATACTTTGGGAATCCTGCAGAAGGAGAGAGAGGTTGAAGAAGAGACAGAGATTACAACAGGCTGCATTTACATTATTTAAAACCACCTAACATAATGTAGCTCAAATGGATTTGCAGCACAACAAAGATTCTGTTTCTGGGTTGTCTTAAACATAGGAAGTCATTCTTTTTATTGCCATCCGTTTATTGATGCAAGCTGAGTGATTTTCAAATAAATTGCATCTGGAGGATTTAAGTGCTGGAGGTCTGGCAACAGAAAACCAGAGCAAGGCCCAGAGACAAATGAGCCAAGGCCAGGCAGGGACACAGCTCTGCACTGCATGTACTGTAATTCATCTCATTACTGAGCACAAAGCCCGTGTGCTCCTCCATCCCTCAAGCTCTATTCTCCAGGCCAGATGGCCTTTGTGAAGCAAGTACAGCACGACTGGAGGGTGATTATTCCCCCTCCGCTCCACCCTGCTCTACATTGGCCTGTCATAGGCTTTACTATATGAAGGCCGCAGTGTCAAGACTCCCTGTCTCATCCCTTGTCAGTCTTGTGAGTGATGCAAAAAAAGGAAGAGGACATCGGGAGAGGGTAAATTCATTCAAGCTCTCTCGCAACAAGATATAAGGAGAGCAAACTGGTGGGGGAAATGTATTATCTATGAATGCAAAAAACAGGTGACAAGAGGGTTAAAAAAGTGGCATTCATCTTTAAAAATCTAGAGCATAACCATTTACAGCTGCTCAATGTACTCTTTGGCCACAGCGACAAGTTAGCTCAGTTAGCCGTGAGCTAAGTGGCCCTATTAGGTGACGGGAGTCTGCCTGGACCGCTACCTCGGATCACAGGGGGGGAGTCAACGTGGGCCATAGACCTCAGCTCTACCGGGCTCAGCAGCCTCCCGGTGGATACCGAACTGGGACTGAACACAGCCTACGAGACTGACGGATGCCAGTTTAAAGATAGGCGATACAGTATGGAGGCGATTGACAGTGGCTCTGAACAAGACTATGACTCTGGGGACAAGTGGACACATGCAATGGGAGCAGGAGAGAGATGATGGTTTTGTTGAAAGTAACGTTATGTCGAAATTGCCATTTTGTGTGATTTGGCGCCCCCCACAGTTTCTGAGTGCAGCGCCACTGTTGTGAATAAAAATCCCAGTGCTAAGGTAGGTGTAGGTGCTAACTACAAACAAAACTCATTACATCATCACAATGTTATGTGTTTAAAAACATGTATGTTGAAGTAAACATGTATGTAACGCTGTGATCCTACCCTCTCACTGAAGTCACATAACGCAGAAACAAGTGATAGTGGAGACAGAGACATCATTCACCCCATTACAAGACAATGTACCATCAAAATAATTTTGAAGCTGTTACTTTAAGGTAAAAAAGGGCTTTAATCTAAAATCCACATGGCCACATCTTACATATTGTCCCTTTAAGCTGTTATAAATGAAAAGATGAAAAGAGTTTGTGTCTACCTCTGACAGTGTAGTGTCCAGCTGAAAAATCTGTCCCTCTCCCTCCACTTGGCGCACACATATCTTACAGGCCAGGTCCACAGTGCTGGCAGAGAACCGCTCCAGGGTAAAGCAACAGTGGAGGTTCCTCTGTGAACCGCACCACACCTGCTGAAAGGAAAGCTCCTGCAGAAGAGATGAAGAGGGTTAGAAGATTCACTCAGCTCTCAGACGAAAACATTTAAGTTCTCGCTCTGATTTGGGGATCATGAGCAGCTCACCTGGTACTTTGCTAGCAGTTTGCTCTTCCACAACGTGTGCGGGACGTCGTGGATGGAAAGTCTCAGGTTGTGGGTGCTGTCTTTAAAGTTGAGCGTCTTTGGTTCGTCCAACAACTTCCCGCCCATTTGCTTCTCCATCTGCAGGACCTCCTGAATGCACGGACACGCACTTATGAAACCATGACCTCAAAACAAATTTGTTACTTTTGTGCCGCTGTAAACTGTTGTTATATTCTGTTTGCTTCAGCAGTTTCTTGCAAAAGCTCTAACGTCCATTCACAAATGAAATGTTTTTTATAGTATATTCATCACACTCCCTCTGGGCTTTATGAACCTGAATCTGGACCTGCCATCTGAAACCAACTTCAATGTCCTTGCAGCAGGATCACTATCACTTCTCATTACCCATTCCCAAACTTAATAACCGTATTTAATATACCAGCACAGTATAATAATCCATCCTTATCTTCCCTCCACGTAGGTAGATGGAAGTATTAAACAGAAGGAGACAACAGCGGAGTCCGGGGGATAAATGTGGCTTATTTTGTGTTGGGGCAGGAGCTACATCTTTTTAGGAGCAGCAGCGCTATTGTGACACACCAACACAAAGATTTCTCATTCCGCCTCCCACATCTCATCTGCTGGCTATGCCTACACACACTCACACACTCTAACAATTCAGTCACAGACATCATTAACGCCTGCAAACACATTTCATTTCTGCTATATAACCTTTTGCAAACACAGAGAGACAAAAGAGCGGACACACACACACACACACACAAATACGCAACCTCCTGTGTATTTACCTTGAGTGCGTCCTGTGTGTCGTCCAGGCAGTAGACTCTGATGTGATACTCCATGGCGGGGCAGGTGACGGGGCCGAAAATGGCTAATTTGAGGCGCTTGGTGGTTGAAGCGCTGAGTGATTGGCCCACGAGGCAGTAGGTACCCAGCGTCTCTGTCAGGATGTGGCAGGCCTCGTCATCCATTTGGATGTAGCACGGCGTGGTGAAGTTCTCTTCTCCTACCACCACCACATCCTACAGCAAAGTGTGGACAGGAAGACAGAAAAAGTCACACAAGTGTGGGAGAAAGGAGACGAAAAATAAAAAAAAAATGAAACAGAAATAGTCACAACATGTGGTAGCGTTGGCAGTGGGGAGAATAGCTTTCTCAAGAGGGAAAAGATGAGAACAAGAGAAGATTAATAACGTTTCTGTGCCACCTACTGTAAGTATGCTTATATGTTTTCATTCATTGGCAAGTAAAGCCAAAGTACAGCTAATAATAGTCGAGAAAATATCTGACTTCACTTCCATCCTGGAAATGGGACTTTTCAATCCAAACGACTACAAAATAACTATTCTATGTAGTCCCCATACAGTGTAGATCATCAGGCACAGCAAGTGGAGCTTGCTTTGTAGTTTTACTTTGCCAGAAGATATCTTTTTGCTTTTATTGCATGATTTGGGGGTGCAGAGTCATTGGTTACTGACCAAACACTCTATAACAGTGATTACTATTGGAATATAGAGCTATTAAACACTTATTATTATTAACTTTTGGTGCTGAGCCAGATCAAGGAATGGATCCACAATTTTTTTCTCACCTTCTTTAACTTTGCAAGCTTTGTTTTCTATATTTTTGTTATTTTCTTAGGGAATAATGCATGGATCTTGACAAAAAATAAATAAAAATCTGGCATATCTATTATTGAGTATTAAAGGGGACTGTATGGCCTTGGTGGAGGAGCATAATCACAAAAAAGACAATTCATTCATAATTCAAAGTGTACCAATATGTGTAGCCATTACACTAAAAGCAGTCAGTTTGTTTCTTTACATTTACAAGTTTATTCTGTTTTTGTTATGGAGACACAATTGATCTCTGTGTTAATAAAAAAAGTGTACTCAAACTTCATTTGTCACATTTTTAATTAATCATTATTCAGGGGTTGTTGCCTGGGGCAATGTGTTCAGTAAGAACGTGGATATAATCATTATTAATTGCTACAACGGTCTCACTCAAAACTTACACTTGTCTGACATACATTTTTGTTGTCAGACTGGAAATTGATCTCCAAGTCTGAAGCAGAGATTAGAAGACGTGGCTTGTCTAATTTTATGCTCTAATTATTTCGTCTTTCTTTCTTTTTCTTTTTTTTTCTTCACAGAACCCTTAAATTCTTCAACCCAACTAAAATTTAAATGTCATTTTAAGTGGGAAAGTACAATCAAGGGTCATGGCCGCTTCTCATAAGCCGTGTCCTTTTAGATATTACGCTTAGCAAGTGTGTATTACTAATGTCTGACACCCTCCCATTATGTGTGTGAAGTAATGGAAGAGTGAGTATCCAGCCCATTTGCAGCTGACCCCTATAATAGCACCAGTGCCAGGACATATTTCTCTTTCATTAAGACTGTCTGGTGTGAGGACCCCTCTCTCTCCGTCTTTCACCCTCTCTCTTGATCTCTCTTGATCTTGCTTTCTCCTCTCTCTCTCGTCTTCCTCTCTCTAATCCAAACACTCGTGTGAGCTGCACATTGTGCATTAATTCAGCCTATTATGAGAGACAGAAGAGGAATTACAGTATTTTA
The DNA here is from genome assembly GCF_040436345.1 of Pagrus major. Lineage (NCBI taxonomy): Eukaryota > Metazoa > Chordata > Actinopteri > Spariformes > Sparidae > Pagrus > Pagrus major. The sequence goes on from NC_133226.1 coordinate 15,963,314, forward strand.
TTGTGAGCTAGGCCGTTTAACAGCAGTATTATGGCTGATCATTAGACTCTTTAACTGCTCCTGGGGGATGGCACTGGGGCTCCTTATTGGGGGATAATTAGAACGCACAGTTGAAATGTAGGCTTCTGCTTTAGACGTGTGTAGGCACAAACAAACATGCAAACACACACTCACACGGCATAATTTATTCACTAATTTTTTGACATCATCAGCAGAGATCAGTTTTTTTCTCGAGGCGTGGGAGGATGAGTCTTTGTAGGAGAGTTACTGAAGCATAAAGCCCCACATGTTCCTCATTATATGACCCGCTGTCTTCATCATCGTCACAACACCATGTTTCCTCAGTGGCACTGAGAGAGCATTTCTGTGTGTTTGCTTCAAGGGGGACGGGAGAACTGATTTTTTTCACTGGGTGGTGATGTAATTGCTGGATATTCTCATATATATATATATATATATATATATATATATATATATATATATATATATATATATATATATATATATATATATATGAATATCCAGCAATTACTTCTTCAGGAGGAGCTCATCTCTCTCCTGTTTTTACTGCAGTGATGAATACACATTTTGACAGAGCATGTCATGAAAAGCAATATTTCACACATGCAGCATGGAGGCTGGCCTCAGTGGGAAGTGAAGCTCATATAGAGGAAGCTGCTGTCACCTTGGATATTACCATCTGCATTTCTGACAGGTCAGAGATGTAATCAATAGCAAGCACGTAATCACCACTGGGAACCACGTCCCCTCCGATATATGAAATATGGAAATTTGACAACCCCCCCTAATATTGGTGATATATTTGTAATGACCAGCCGTGTCATCAGATCCTGCAAAAGCCAATTTTCCCCTCAATATTCAGCGTTAAATCGATTACAAAACCACACTAGATGTTTATACTAGTATAACACTTGTATTCACATATGGTATATATGAATTTGTGGCCCCAGCCCCCACTCACTTGATCCTCTCCCCCAACGTCCGACTGAAGATTTCTCCCTTGATCAATAGTTATATTCTGTTTACACTGAGCTTTATTGGCTGCCCCCAAGTAATTCATCAATGTCACAAAGGCATGTGGGGCCAGTCTGGCACTTTCTTTCTGCTCCATAAGTCATATCATCACATCAGCAGTGGAGATTGTGAGAAGACTTCCTGAAAAAGATGTTATTCGAGCCACTACTCAGCAGATGAGCTGACAGAGGGACATATATATAGATATAGGCTGTTGCTAAGTGGGTGGATTTTTAATATGTGACTGCCTGCCTGGACATTTTCCCACAAGCCTTATTTCTTAAAGGGGCACTGTGCAATTTGGAGAAGAAATTTAAACTCAGAATCTTAATATTTACGATATTAATAAGCTAATTATACAAACTCAGAAATGTTTATAAATGTTTATTTATTTATTTATTTTTTCCATTTCTGAATAAACAAGCTGTTCTCAGAGGAAAATAAGGTCCCCAGATCACTGTCTGAAGCTAGAAACGTGGCAGGGTCCGCCACATATAAAGACAATAACAATATGAAATTGTGTTGTCCTTTAAGGTCACTTTGTTTATTCAGTTTATTCAGTCATGAAAACAAAGAGAGTTTGTTTAATAAGTTTGTTTCAACATAACAAAATATTTGTCAAATTTCTTCCCCAAAACTACATAATGTAGTGCACCTTTAAAGGTGCTATATAAGAATTTTAGTTTAAAACTTTCAAAAATTAACTAAAATTATCAGCAGAATGAGATATTCAGAGATATCTACTGAAGTTAGCATGCTAACCAGCTAGCCTCAGGCTCCTGTGCTAGCAGTGTAAACACAAACACTCCCTCCCCTGGCAGTCTGGCTGGCTGCGAGGCTAACTGAGCTAACAAGATAGCAGTAGCTACGGTCAAGGATGTATAAACATAATACAGTCAGCAGCAGTTAGCAGTTACTCTGGTGATATGATGTGGATATGTATGGTGACATTTTGTTGAATTCAACAGCTGAACAATTCTTATTTATTTCACCTTTATAAGAAAGAAACATTTTTCATGTTCTGCTACACAAACGTTTTTGGTCTGTTTATTAAATTATTGGCACCTTCGCCTTTAAAAAGGTCTCAGTGTACTCCTGCCTGTAACAGTTCACTAAAAACATATGGAGGGCAAAAAACAGCCAGAAATGCTCTCTTCACAAGCAAGATAAAGACACTAACAACCACCCACGACGAGGTCCATCGTCTTATTATCTGAGGTGTACTACTGATAGAGATTTTTGCGGATAGAGAGACGATAAATGGACCATTTCTAACAAGTTTAAAGCAGGTTTTGTGATGAGGGTAGAAACATGGTTTCTCTACAAATGATGTGAGGTAATTGGGCTGTTTCTCTCTCTCTCTCTCTCTCTCTCATTCTCTCTCTCTCTCTCTCTCTCTCTGTGTCTATGTGTGTGTGTGTGTGTGTGTGTGTGAGAGAGAGAGTGTGTGACAGACAGAGTAAATGTGAGAAAGAAGGACTCTAAGGAAAATTCACACTGCTGCCCTCAGCAGCCCAACTTATCATCATCAGCACTGTTAACGATGGAGCTCCCAGGCACGAGGTTTCCAAAATCACAAACACAGCACACGCACACACACACACACACACACACACACACACACACACACACACACACACACACACACACACACACACACACACACACACACACACACGAACCAAAATAGGCATTCAAAAAGCTACAAGAAAACAGTGTGGGGAAAAAACAGTCCCAGGCCGTTCCCTGCTATCAGAGGTTTACTATTTCAGCACCTGGTTGCAACAGGGCTTCGCTCTGAGTGCTGAGCTTCACAAACAAAGCAGAGGTTTGGAAGTTGATCCCCTTCTATTTATCATCCCGTTCCATTTCATCATTTTGTTTTTCTCAGTATCTTTCCCCTTTGATCTTCGCTGAGCAGATTTTACAACCACCCAAATGCAGGAAGGATTACTGAATGGATAAATGAAATATGTGCATCTTATTTTAGGTGGCAAACGCATCATTTTAATGTGGCTTCATGTGGCTTGACCCCAATGACGGACATTAGAGCCGTCTGTGCCTCCCACATCTCACCTCCCACTGGTTCTGATGGGAATGGTTCTTGAGCTGGATCAGCCAATCCTGTTGGCCGTCACACACGGCACAGTGGTGCATGGTGATGATGACGGGCCGAGTCAACAAGGCCCCGGGGGGCCCGCAGCTCACCACAGGGCCCAGCACTGTTTGGCCATCGTCCACTGCGGGCCTGGAGGTGCACAGAAAAGCACACAGACAAACACACACATGCTGTTTAGTGGCGATGTGACAGCAGTCTCTAACATGGGTGACATGGTGGAGCTGACGGGGTAAACTCTGCTCCGGGGCAGCGATGTGGCAGACGGCGTTGCGTACCTCATGTTGTCCTTCCGCTGCACCGTCACATACATCTCGTACACTCTGCCCTGAGGAATGGCCCCTGCTGGAATGAGCAGACTCACCCCTGGGGAGCACACAGACAGACAGGCACATATAAGAGTTGTCAGGTAGAACAGTGAAGTCCTTACGTATATTTGCGCTGTCAATACTTGTCACAATTGTGATGAAGATGTTGGTCAAGTCAGTGAAGGCACAGACAAGGAACATTAAAACCAAAAACTCGAAACATTTGTGTTAAAGGTGTAACTTCCAGAATACTGAAGGTAGCTCCAAAAACAAAGGCGGGAACAGTTACTGACAACTGCTGCTCTTTGCTACTACTGCTATTACTGTAGCTCATGGCTTGGTTAGCTGTCAAGTTAGCAGCAAATGAAAAACGGCGCGTAGAGCTGAAATATTTTCACATGTTACTCGATGAATTGAAGATTTATTTAGACCAAACTGGAGGTGACTGAGGAAACACAAACCAAGACTGTGTTGGTGAGTTTTGTTTTGTTTATGTCCAGTTTTAATGAAGTGTGTTTTACGATAAGCTAGTGAGGCAATTATGCTTGATTTTCTGTTTAGTGAGGAAAATAGAAGTAAGTGTATTTCATTTGGCGACATTTTGCGAGTTTATTTTGTGAGTTTATTCAACTAACAGCTGACTTTTGCCTCTTATGGTACAAAGCGGTATTACGAGACAGGGCGGCTAGCTATTAGCATGCTAACTTCAGTAGACATCTAGCCATATTCGACAAATTGCTCCTTTAAATATGTATATTTACACAATGAATCTCAGCACAAACCCACTCTGTGAGACAATAGAAATGAAATAAATGCTCTTAATGATCTTACTTTTACATAAAGAAGTAGAATATGAGCTATTTTCCTTTCAGTGGGTGTATCCTAATGCATTGCTGCACCAGTGAAGAGGAGTTAAAGTCTTACTGATAGATGATAATTATTTTTCTTAGTATAGTAATAATCGCACTTACTCTCAGGCCCACATATAAAAACTATGGCACTTTACAGCCTTCTCCTATGGCATCAGGAAATGATGTGACATTTCATTTTTAAAATCAATGATCTCTCTACTCTTCATAACATTCTCACATTGCTGCAGCCAGCATGATTTACATTTTTCCATCTCAGATTGATTTGATATGATGTCCTGTCCGATGTGTTTTTTAAGACCCTACCCCCCACAGTCCGCACGCACACACACCAAACCCACACGCACTCTCGCTCTCTCTCTCTGGAGGGGGTTTCTCAGATAGCTCATTGATTTCCCATGTCCTTGTACTGAACTTTTCAAAAGGTGACAGACAGCTTCTCCTGCTAGCTAGCAAGGCAATCACAGCTCTGCCACGGGGACGTCTCGCACACTGCCACTCTCCCTCACAGCAAAGCTTCAAAGAGATGGGGAAAGCATTTTAAGATGCAAAATACCAAACAGCCACACTGACAGTGCCACAAAATATTTCATTACCCAGACACACGAACAGATCAAATATCAAATGTGCTCTTTCCCTCTCTCTCTGCCTATGTAACACGATGAGGTAGCCGAGCGCACCCAGCAGCTGAGAACATTTTTTACAGGAATCAAAACGAAAAAAGAAAAAAACTTAAGAAACTTGAGAAGTCGGTGTATCCTTTAATGTCTCTGCTAGTTTGTCGAAGCCTGTCAACATGCATCTGTGGCATGTTACAAACAGCCCACATGTGTTTGAAGTGAGGACAGCAGGGCTAATGTAAGCTGCCTGAAACAGGACACCTATATGTCTCTGCGCGTAGTGCACCTTTGGTATCCATCAACCCCTGTCACTATGTGTGCCGTCAATGCACTGATACCTTACATCTGGTTTAGCATATTATTTCAAAGTCACATCTGTGTGTGTAAAGGTCTTCCTGGTAAAGATGTAGGGGCAACTCAGACCTCATACATCTAAAACACAATTTATACTGTATTTACACATAAATAATGTGTGCTCAGCCCTGTGAGCCTTCTGCTCACACTGTGCACCCATGACTGCACTCCCAGACATCAAGACAACTCTACTGTGAAGTATGCGGACGACACCACCATCGTCGGCCGTATCATAAACAACGATGAGGGTTATATCAGGAGGAAATCAACAATCTCGCAGATTGGTGCACAGAGAACAATCTACTGCTCAGTGTCAGCAAAACCAAGGAGCTGATTGAGAAAAAAATGAGGCAAAGACACCCACCCCTGCCTACATCAGTAGTACAGGAAGGCTCTACAACGGGTGATTAAAAGTGCCCAGAACATCAGTGGCATCCATCTACACAGCATCAGCAACATTGGTGAAGTGAGATGTCTGCATGGAGCCCAAAGGATACTAAAATACGACACCGACCCCAGCCACAGTCTGCTCAACCTGCTGCCATCTGGCAAAAGATACAGAAGTATCTGCAGCCATACCACCAGACTACAGAGCAGCTTCCTTCTCCAGGCTGTAAGACTCCTCAGTTCTCTGGTAAAGTTAACAAAATCCACCTACCAGCTCCTCTAAAGGTCACGAATTAACCTGCTACATCTCATTTGTTTAAAGCTGCTGTATGCGTTGTCGTTGTTTTAGCTTCCTGTCCGTTTTTGCAGTTAGCAGTCTACTCCCTCCTGTTCATGTCACCACACTTGCACGACTCCTTTCTTTTTTTCAAGGCAGCCTCTTTTCTTTCGAGGCACTATATTTCATCACTTAGCCTGTTTGGTGGTATAAGCCATCACCAGGACCACTGGGATTGGTAGTTCTACACGAGGTTATGTGCCGGACTATTTCGTCCAGATGCTGGAGTCTTGTCCTCAATGTTCTCAGCGAAGAAAATGTCTGGAGTTTCATCAGCCCATTTTGAGGGATCTTTAGAGTAATATTCTGGCCTGAGCAGATCATCATCAGCCTATTATAAATGAATGAAGACTGGCCCCTTCTGAGCTCATGGGAAGAGCTGAAGGATGATCTCTTCTTCATGTCAGGCCGGACCGCGGAGAGGAAGTTTATCTTTTCACCTCACACACTTGCACACACACACACACACACACAAACGGAGAGCTCATAAAGCATCTGATGGAGAGCCACTGAGTAACTGAAAACATTCTGGTCCAATTAAAGCAGACAATAGACAGGTAATTTGCTGGAATTAGCTGATCTTTCACTCTATTGAGATTCAAAACTCATTAATTCCTTTGTTATACTTTATTTTTCCTCTACAAATCGGAAGAACAGATCAAAACGGACACATTTGAAAATGCCTCCTCTCATTGTTTGGTACAGTACCTGAGTTGGGCACAATGAGATGTCCCCCCTGGGAGCTGAAGGAGCCCAGCGCGGTGCAGGATGGATCCCTGGTGCGGAGCAACGTCTGGGTCTGTGTTCGACGGCCCATCGTGCTGTCACTGTTGTCCAGGAGGCAGTGCGGCAGCTTAGGTGACAGTTTGGAGGAAAGTTCCCCTCCCAGGTCGTCCTGTGGAGTCACTAAGCCCGAGGAATTGTACACCTTAATCTTTAGGTTGGGAAGAGGGTCCAGCAGAGGAGAATTGGTCATGGGGATTTTGTCAGCCACATCATGGAGGGCGTAGACGGGGCCACGGTACATGGCGGCCGCTGATGTCAGGTCAGGGGGTGCTGTTAGGAGATCGGCTGGAAAAGAAAAGGAAAGCGACATGAGTATAACGGAGTCTTAGGAGAAGTGTTTTGGTCATGATTTTCTCCTTCCAACTGTGTGTGGAGGAACTTGAAACCAGAATAACCACGAGGAAATGAAGTGTTGGCAGCAATCAGCAAGACTGCCGCCTGGCTTTACTCATTTGTTTTTCACTCATTAGGGAAGTCCACTTCACCACCAAGAAACATTACTCAGTCAGAGAAGTTAAAGGCGCAGCTGTGATTCATGAGTAACAGATGGCATCACTATCGCTCAGTTTACCCGGTAGGTACAAGGATGAATGTTCAATAGCTGGGCTGAGTGGGTGGAGGGATGGCAGTGGGGGCTCTCTGTCCTGCAGCGTCTCCATTGCCTCCAAGCACAAAGTTTACAAACGGTGCAGATGTCAGTGGAAGTCACAAGGTAGTCAAGGTTGAAATATTTCTAGTACTATTTAAGTACTGCAGTAGTCTTTGTAGTGCTTGTGTTATTATTAATAATGGTATGTTAACATCAATCACCGTAGGTACTGTATAGTCGCTGTCCAGTGAAAGTTTCTGTCCAGTTTCTGAATTTTTTGATAAAACTGAAGGAGTTGAGACAATTCTTCTATTTCTTAACCCAGACAAGCCATTTACAAAGTTATTGAATCATCTGAAGCTGAAAACATGGCTGTTTTTCAGCGCTCAAGATTAGTTGACATTTTGAAAATATGTGGTATTGACTGGACAGCGACAGCGAAACCCCAATTATTTGTGGCATCTATCCTTCTGAGTTGAACAGTATTTTGAAACTTATTTCCCCGTCCCTGCCATCTCTATTTGTTGCTGTTATTTTCCCACTTTTTATCCTTCCTGTTCTCAAAACCTCCAACTGACTGCTTACAACACATTTACTCTGATCTGTCTGGTACCCTGCCGTCTTTTTGTCCAGCTCACTGCCACCTGTCCTCATCCCTGAGGCCTTACTTTTAAGTCCTGCGTCACCAGCCCAGATCTAATTACAGCCTTAATATGCGACATACAGACCGGCCTTATTATGCCTTAATTAAGGGGCATAGTTTGGCCTCCCATCACAACGACATGCATTTTAATAGTTTCATCACCTCGCCCGCACAAACATGCTGTCTGTTGTCTGTATTTCTCTCATAAGCTCCCTGCTCGTCTGCAGTCAAAATGGCACATTTACATTCAGATCATCTCTGACAGACACGTGCTGCCATCTCACAAGGTTAATGCTATGGGTGAGTAATGCAAGTGATTCCCAGCATGCCTGACAACAGGTGTGTCATGTAGGGCGAGGGATTGAACCTCAATCCTTTTTTTTATACCAACTGAAATGTGTCTCTAGCATGGAGTCAAGTACCAAAAGCTAAGATCACTTTGCTGATTTTTATATATTTCATTAAGAAAGAGGAAGAGGAGCTGTTTATCCCTGGTATTCACATCTCACTTTCTGCTCCATATGCATTAACACGTACATCACTGGAACAAACAGACACTATCTTTCGTAGACTAAGAATAAAAAAAAGGAACGTATAATATATTCTGAATTAACAAGTAAGCCCAAAAGAATTTGTCATACACAGCGTTTCACAAAGTTTATAAAGTCAACAACTCACAAAATTGAGCGATTTTGTAATGGAGTTTGGGGAATTTCTCTCCTTTTTCATCTATTTCTCTCCCACCTCGTCTCCTTGCTTTAGTATGCTGGTATTCAAGTTTGCAGTCTGCTGTAGTGCAAAACGTTCTCAAAGTTTTGGAAATGGTTGTTATCAACTACTGGAACTATTATAAGCTATTCTGGTCATTCAAATGAATAGAAAAAAAACATGGATGTCGCGCACCATTTATAATATATATAGACTGACACCTCAGCAACCCCAACTGTGACTGACTTCCTGGGAGCCTCATTCTAAGATAATGAAACAGTAATGAAAACATAATTATGAATATTATATTCAATTTCTCCCCTACATCCCCCAGAATCCTAGACATTGGACCTTCAACTTTGTTGAACGTGTGTAAGCCCGGTTTTGTTAAATGAAAAATATTATAATTTTCTTTAAGATGAAGAAAAAAGTTACATTTGGTATCTGTATTGAAGCTATCGTATCGTCACAAGTATTAGAAAAAGCAGCCAAACACACAGAAAAACAAATACATATCATCCTGTGCCCCACCTTTGCGGGCAGTCTTGATGCTGACTGGCTGGAAGCCTCCATTGAGGGCGGAGGTATCGATGATGTCGGAGTCGAAGTCACGGTGGTTCTTCCTGTAGACGAAGAGCGCCACGACGACGGAGATAACCAGGCACATGATCACAGCTATGACGATACCCACATACAGAGCTACATCGTCTGTACTGGGGGCCACTGGGGAGGGAGAAGGAGGAGGAGGAGGAGGGTGAGAGACAAAAGACAGAGAGAAAAATAGTCTTTAAAGATCTCATAAGTTCACATCAATAGTGTTAAGCTTTCTTGCTCAATATGCAGGAGTTGTGATGAAGCCATTATCAGCAGACTAATATCCTGGTTTGAGATTGAGCCGGATATTAATAACCATCTACGGGGAAATAAATGCATACAAGTATATTGCTGTTCTTTTTTTTTATCATGGTTAATGCTGGTGGGCAGTAGGCTAGGTGTTGATAAAATAATATAGGACACTCTTAATTGTTCAAAGTGAAAAGGGATAATGTACTGAGAGTGATGGTCAACATCAGTTCTTTTACAAAGTCACAGTTTAATCTTTCTTGTATGAAGCCAAATTGTGTCGCGTGTTAAAGGGGGTTGTGTACTGTTCACCATAAAGATAATAAGAAGCTGAAAATAAAGATAATGATGATGAACTCTGTGCACGACGCCGCAATTAATAAGGACGCCGGCTCCAGTGCAAACCAATGACACACTGTCCTAACAAGCGGGCTCAGAAGCGAGATCAAGAGTTCTGAAGACTGAGATATAGATGTTTTCATCTTCAAATTACCGTGCTCTGTGTTGGAGTTCAGAGTCTGTCTCTGTCTTTGTTCTTACACACTGAAGATAAGATCTAGACATAGCTTGCATTTCTCAAATTGTCTTTCATCTCCGTCTCCCTCCCAGAGTCTTTCTGTCCACTTTCCAGCTGGAAAAACCTCTGTGATTAGTAGGCCTGGCATGGATATAGCGGTTGTTAGAAACGCAGACTCTGACAGGAACCCATTACACATCAGACCTTTTAATGGATGCCTACTGACAGTCTGAACTCTCTGTAGTGTTTGCTAAAGAATGCCCTTAACTGTCACCAAAGATAACAAATGGGGAGAAACTCTGCTTTAGCGGTAGTGAAATGCCACGGGGCATGTGCGAGCCTGCGTGTGTGCATTGTTCGACATATGAATACACTCTGTGCATGTCAGGGGGCTCTAGAAAAAGTCAAAGACCAAAGCTTCTGAGCACATTCTTATTTATGAGATGATAAAGCTATTTTGAAAAAAGAGAGAAATGTCTGTTTCTGGGATCATTTGATTATGCAAATGGAGCGGGCTCTACACCAGTAGATGGCAGCATCAGCCATAGATCCATACGCAGCACTCTCAGGGCACGCATGATGGCAGAGGATTTGTGTAAATTAGCCTCATGTGTCTCAGGGATACAGATGGCACTCAATCTGTGTCTCTTGTGTTCTCCTGCACAAAGGATGAGAAAGGAGTAGAGGGAAGAGAAGCAAAAGAAGGGAGTGCTTTTGTGACAATTGAAAGCACCAAGGTCTCCAGGAGTAAAAGCATGTAGCTTATTTTTTTCATATTTAAATTTTCATATTTTTTTTAATTAATCAACAAGTACATAATTCAACATGTAGGCAGTTTAAAAATGAAATGAAAGTGGGTATGACCTTCACTGGGGCATCACCTTCGCTCACAGTGTGGGAGAATAGTTTCTTTAGATGTACTGAATGGCCATGATTAAATAGGTCCAATACTGTACTCATTTCAAAGACTTCCTCCCCAGGAAGGACATGTGTGGCCTGACCCTCTCCATTCAGCCTTAAATGAGACATCACACTAAAGAGGAGTGTCAAGATGTATCCTCATACATGTTCGGCCTCTAATCCTTCCTCTTGCAGAGACACGAGCAGAAAACAGAGCAGGGAGCCAGTGATGAAGGTCTGAAAATGTAATTTCATCGCGCTTCCTCTGCCAAGCTCCCCTGCAGTTATTTAACATATATCCCCACAGTCGAACAATCTTCCATCCACGCTTTGATGATAAAGGCAGCAACCTGCTAAGTGTACGCATTAAAATGTATCACTTAGATTAATACATCCCTTTGAACATGAGCCATTGTCGGAGAGGGAAAGAAAGTACAAGAAATGGAAATGAAAGGGATTATTGAACACTCCATTCTCTGTGAGGACGCAGAGATTTACAGAGGCAGGGTGAGGTAGAGAGAGAGAATGGAAAATATTAGAGATATACAGAGTGAGAACGGCAGTGGGTTAAATTCTTTGCCCGACTCTGCGCCTGAGCTGACAGCGAGGCAGTGTCAGGCTGGAGTTCATCAGGAGCAACAGGGTAAAGGACAGTGTCAGCTTTGAGCTAGAGAGCGGTAACATGGCTTTGAACAGGCAGGCGGTTGGCGTAGACACATTATGAGAACGGACAGAACGGAAAATCAAAAAAAATGAAATGCCTTGAGGTGGTTATCGGCTATAGAAGTATGGACACATAGGAGGACATGAAAGAACAATGTCAAATATTCTTTGTGTGTTTTTAGAGCCAACACTCAATATATATCGAATGATTTATCTGGGACTATGAGTGACTGCAAATTCCTTGTGCACAACCTGCCAATACAGATTAAAGACAAAGACGGATATGACAACGAATGTAGAAATAGTGTAAAAAATAAAATAAAATAAATGATAAAAAAAAAAACAATAACTCACATGAATTTCCCAAATCACTCTTGTCTTTTGCCTCAGAGGACTTCTGATATAAGGAACCTTGAAGAGAGGAAGGGTTTGTGGATGGGAGACAGAGTAGGAGAGGTAAGGAGGAGGAGGAGGAGGAGGAGGAGGGGGCAGGAGAGGGATGATGAAAATCAAATTTAAGCCAACAGAAAAACAAACTCAACAAATGAGACAGCAACAAACTCATGAGTAGGAGTGATGACACGGGGAAGCGATCTTTCTTGATTTGGCCCCTCCTCTCCAGATCTGTGTACAGAGTATAGAGATGGATGAGAGGACTAAGGGGGGACATGGAGGTTCTGTGAGGGAGTGGCGTAATCCATCAACTTGGCTTAGTGCCTCAGCAGCAGCAGCAGCAGGACTGATGCTGGCAGGTGAGGGGGAATGGAAGGGCTGATAAAGTGCGGGCTCCAACAGAGTCAATAGAACCAACAGCCTTGCATCTGTCACCGGAAGGTGGATGGAGAGGGTCGTGCATGGGATGAAAGGAACGATTATGTTAGGAAGGCAGGAAATGAAAAAAAGGTTGAAGGACAGAGATTTGGCACACTGATTTCCAAAATAAACATTGGCAATGTACGTTTTTGCAAGCCACTGATATGATGAAACTTCAGGTTTTTAATGTTCAGTTTTGAATTTTATGTTGACACGACGCTCTGTATATGGGCTGGTTAATCTTTAGGCACAAAAAACACTTGGTTAGGGTTATGAGAAGATCATGTTTAACTGGTTCTATTGCCACAAACACAGCTGGAAATTGTCTCAGCATCTTCTTAAAAAATATCCAGTTTCGGTTGCAAATATTTCCAATGACTTGTGAAAACAGCTACATTTGTTGCCAGTGACACAGCTGGAAAATATCTCATTATAATTATCTAGTGGTTTCACTCTTACAAATGTTTCAACACCATCTGAAACAGTGTTCTCTAAATTATAACATTCAGTGGTTTCATAGTTGAAAATGTTGAAACCATACTTAAACAGTAGTGTCTTGTCAAAAATATCCAGTACTTTCATGCTTACAAATGATGAATCACTGGCTTAAACAGTGGTTTCTCATTAAAAATATCCAGTACTTTCATGCTTACAAATGTTGAAACACCATCTCAAACAGTGGTCCCTTGATAAAAAGTGGTTCCATGCTTGCAAAAATTGAAATACTGTCTTGAACAGTGGTTTCTCATTAAAAATATCCAGTGGTTTCACACTTACAAATGTTGAAACCAAGCTTTAACAGTGGTTTCTCGTTAAACATCCAGCGGTTTGATGCTTACATATTTTGAAACGCTGTCTAAAACAGAGGTCTGTATCAGCCCTCCTAGTGACATTAAAGTCAGCTCATATACATGTAATCTGACACGTTTTGCTGATATGATATCTAAGAAATGGTTTTGCAGAAACGTACAATGGCAACATTTTATTCTGGCATCTGGGCTAAGATTTGGAGAAAAATTGTCCACATAGATATTTTATTTGGTTAAAGGTTGTGCTTCTGTTTGGCCAGGTGATACATTGAGGTGACGTGGAAAGTAGTGTCAAACAGCAGCCAGGGATAGTACACTAGTACACATAATATTCAGTCTCACTGGGATGTCCATAAACAACTATACAAACAATGAAGTCCTTATTGGAGAGGGAGAGAGCCACGGGCAGACAAGTGGACCGACAGGAAAATCAATGGCTTGATAGATGGGGCTAGTGTGTACATGTAATCAGGCAACGGGGAGGCCAGGCTAGAGCAGGGGGAGGTGACTGTCAGGGTCAGTCTAACTGATGGCCCATTTGAACCCATCCTGTAGAGTTTCTATTCATCCGCCCGTCTACGGCACGGCCAGAGTAAAGGCATGCTTCGGTGGGTGGGCTCCAAAGGAAACCTCGAAGCCCCAGACAGACAAAGATTATTCTTTCCTGACAACATTGAGCCAGGGAGGAGGGGGGACAGGAAATCATTGTCTGTGTTTCAGCCATTACTTCCTTGAATATGGCAGACTTCCAACCTCAGAGATGGATACTGTCGTCTGGCAAAACTGATGTCATCATGAGAAAAGCCACAGGTTTATTTATGCTTCCTGGTGGAGAAACTATGTAACTGAAACTGCTGATTATACACAAGATATTTATTTACATGTAATCAACACTTTTCAACCACTTATAAATACAGTGTGAAGAACCAGATGCTCTTGGAAAGCTGAAGGGAGCCTGGAGTTGTGATTTTCCAGTCTCTAGGGTTTGATAGCAATAAAGCATTTGCCCTTGCTGGAGTGAGCGCTCCCCCTTTCTCTACATCAATGTGTCAAGAAAATGTCATGTCTGAGAGCAAGGTTACCAAACACTTGGAAAACAACGTCAGAGTCGAGGAAGACAGACCACAGAGGGCGAGCAAAACAGAGATTTAGTCAGGTCAGCCTCAGTGAACTGTGAAAACTATACTCTTGTGTTAGAGTTGGGAAGTCCTATGTGAACAGGCAGAGTGCAACCTCTCTAGATCAATTTGTAGGTGCCTAACTTTGTTAAATCCAACCCCCAAACTCCCGGACAGTCCAAATGTGATAAACAAGCTTCAAAGTAAATTATAACAAAAACTCCTTCCTTTTTGACTCGGGTCAGTTGTGTTTTCACAGGGTGCAGCAGTGGAGGCCGAGCATCGCGAGTTCTATTTCCAGCTCTGCTCGTATCATATTCCTTTGCCAGATTTCTGCGATGGACTGCAATTGAAATGATTTAAATAAATTCAAACAACCGAAAATGAGATCAAGCTGCAATGGAATCCAGAGACATGTGTTTGCTCGGATCCCGGCCCTGCACTGGAGGGAGCAGATCAGCGGTCCGAGGTGAGTTCAGATTGCACACAACTTCCATTCCCAATCATATTTGCCATAATGTGAGCTTTTAGATAATGGGCCGTTCTCCTAAATGCTGTTGGAAATGGTCATTAGCATTGACATAAGTGGCTTCACCCTCTTAGCTCCCAAAAAAATCAATCCCTGAAATGATCCTAAATCTATATCATTATGGCTTTATATTCTCTGCAAACTGGCCATCAATCTACTGAGAACTAATGCTTCGGAGATGGGCCGAGTCGCAGAGGGCGTGCAGCGGGGCGGGGAAGCGCGGGGCGGACGTATGTTGTGCCGCAGTGGGAAATGAAATAAGATGAATAAGACAAATAAGAGGAGGTCTTCTTGTAGATTGCTCCCCGATGTTTCTCCACACTGCAGACATATGACCTTGGCAATAAAATCAGCTAATGCATTCCTCTCATGCTGACGTTAAACTAAATCACTGAACACTGAAGTCATAGTTTCCTGTCAGTCCTCCTCACTGCATATGGACAGTATGTGTTTACTTTGGACAGAGACATGCAGATCCATCAGCCAGCTGCGTCTAAAGATGCCATAACCTAGAGCACATCATGTCGACACCATACTGCAGGTAGCAGTTTACAACCCCATGGTGCAGCAAAATCTCAGATCAGCTGCACACAGTGACGGCCAGCTGTATCAAATTCTAGACATCCAGCAGCCGGGCCTCTGTTATATTATTAGTGTCACAGTCACCATCTGTAGTAGGTTATACACACGATGGAGGCATCTGTGACAGCGTGTGGGTCTAACACCTTCAAAGATGTTTATTGGAGAGGATTTTTATTAAACTAGACACAGGGTTTAACTCAGTTACTGTGCAAGTCTTTCCAGCTATCTCCTTCCCATCCTCTGTCTCTTGCTATTATAGGCACAGAGGAGAGGGCAGTGACTGTTTTAGTCGATGAAGTCCAAGGTATCAAATGCTGTACTCTTTGGCTTCTTAATACCGCACACAGGCATGCATCAGAGCAACTGCAGCACGATTCCAATCTGTGAATGTATTATAAAAGAAAGGGTTTTTTTTTTTTTGGCTCACATACAGTAAACTGCTGTTTTTAACTCCCTTTGACAGAATGAGAAGCAGGAAAGAATGTGCTGCCTGCAGGAAAATATCTGGCTGCGCCACAAACTGGCTTTGGCCTTTTAGTTGTTTGCAACAAAACAGTAAAAAACCAATTGTGAATTATGAGAAGGAAATTCTGGTGCATCCCGGAGCCTTTTGTGTTCTTTGAAATCAGTACGAGAGTTTAATTGCCAGCACTTTGTGGCCTCCTGTTTCCTTGCATTTGACCGAAGGAATCCAGAGTTCTTAAATTAAGGTAGTAATCAAAGCTGCCTGGTAGTTGTGACCCCCCCTTATGTAATTACAATATAATCACTTATTATTATTTTAAATATAACTCCCAAATGCTTCGCCTGTGACAAGGATAATTACTTAGAGTGCTTCCCCATGTGGCCAAGTCTTTATTTTTAACATACACTTATATTTGAGCTGACACAGGGAAAGATGTGCAGTGCTTTCTGCTTTATGTCACTTTTATTCAACCGGTGTTGTGTATCATGCATGTGCAAATAAAGAGATTGACTGCAGCAGACAGAGAGAAAGGCGCTTCAGCGTGTCTTATTGTTTATGTATGAGTGAAGCGAAACAGAGTGAGTGAGCGACAGGGCGGCGGGTGTGTTATGTGGCGATGTGAAACACAGCGCTTTGATGAAAGAGCAGAGTGAAATTCATGGTCAAAGGGTGAAGAGATGTCTCTGGTTGGCAGGTCAGAGAGAGTAGCAGAGGATTAGTCGGGTACTCACTCTGCATGCACAGCCCATCGGTGCAGTTCTTGGACTGGAGCACCATGCCCTCACAGTCCTTCCCCCCGTTTTTGGGCGCTGGAGCGCTGCATTCTCTCCTCCTCCAGTGGGTGCACTCTGTCCCACAGGTGGACCACTTACTCCACTCTGTCCACAGGCCATCCACTGCCACACAACAGACAGGACGGACGGGGGAAGAGTGAATGAGATGGCACATGAGAGGATGAAGACAAACAAGTGCATGAGTGGGTGAGTGGAGACGTGATTCGAGACATGTGGGAGAGAGACACACACGTAAGGGTGGAGGCACAAACAGAGCGAAATATGCAAACACAGAGTTGTATCATATTTTATGTATTTTGTGCGACTATACCCTTTCCACCCACTTCTAAGTGGGCGTATTGTAAATTTAGTCCATACCTGGGCAGAGAGGATTACACGCCAGCTTCTGGATGCCTTGCCCTTCACAGATGGCGCCGCCGTTGAGTGGGGCGGGGTTGGTACAGCTGCGTGTGCGTTTCTGGTAACCACGGCCGCAGCGGCTGTTGCACACTGACCACTCCGTCCATGTTGACCACCCCCCATTCACTGGAATAGGGTAATAAAATGTGTTGAAATATGACTGATTCCTGTTAGTTTTCTTACCAAATTATGTAAATAAGATGTTCATTAATAAACGCTGGGGGTAAAAAGTTAGATTGGGGTGAAAAAAAATAAATAAAATACAACAAAATTAAACACTAAAGTACAAGTTACATGAATAATGATAATGAATTTTTCATTTTCGGGTGAACTTTTCCTTTAACAAATGAAATCAAATCCCTAGAGTCTTGGACATCTCGATACACGCTCATTTCTCCACGGTAACATCTATATACCGAGGTTTTGAGTTTTGAACCTGAAATCCTGGGTCATTACTTTGCCCTGCAGCCAGACAGTAAATTCTGGTCAGATTGCTGCATTTTCCATTCACTGATTCCTCCTAATGCCTCTCTTCCCTCTCTCATCCATCTCTGTCAGCGACTAAATCCAGTGCAGAGTGACACCAGGGCTTGTGGCTGAGAACAAGTCTGTGGCATTTGAGATGGTGGAACTGGGCCCCTCGGAGCCTCCGACTTTCAAATGTGACATGCTTATGAGTGAAGCCCAAAATATTGGACTCTTGGGGGAAGACCGCCAAAAGCCCCGCATTTCTTTACTGTCTGCTTTCTTTCCTCCACGGATTATGGATCTATCTCCTCTCTCCCTCTTTCTCTCCGTCTCTCTCCGTTTTTTTTCTCCTTTGTTGTCAGCTTGTGCTCCTGTTCCCAGTGTCCTTGTAGCATGTTGGTCTAGAAACCTCTGGGCAGAAAACATACTGCCTGTCCTTCTCACTTTTTCATCACTGGTGTCAGACACAGCTCTCCCTTATCCTTTGGGCTTCTCGTACTGATTTATAGGGGAGTGTGTCTGCTTACAAATACAGCACAACTGTGCATGAATGTGCGAGCATCCCATTTTGGATAAAGAAGCAAGGACGGCACAGACAGATGCAGTGGCTTGTTGTATTAATTCTCAAGGATGAGCTGACATCAAAGCAGTTTTTCGACACTTAGACAGCGATCCTTGTCCCTGAAATCTCTCACTCTCTTGGATTAACAATTTTTGTTTCTACATCACCCTTACATCGATCCCTACTAGCCACATTGTCCTCAATGTTTACTAAACTGAAAAGCAGAGCAAAACAACAAGGGCACTAACAATACCACACCTCCAGTAGATTTGAAACCTAATCCTGGTGAAAGCAGCAGTTGTAAGCATCCATCCACATGCATTCCGCTTCATCCAGTGTGAATATTCATCGCCTCCAGCAGGCGTTGAAGTTCAACTTCGCAGCCGTGCTGCGCAATAACAGTCATGTTAGTTGATGTTAGGGAGACGGTGGGTGAGTCTGTGTGAAACCACAGCGGGGGTCTCTTTAAGTATGCCTCAGCCACATCAGCACCTTTCTCGCACTTCAGAAACTCACAAATCTTCCAGACTTTGCACACCTTCAGGCAGGAACAAAATGAGCGTGTTACACGCTGCGGGATAGAGAGGGCTTTGCTTCATGCAGACTGACTTTCAAATTTGTTTTATTTTGAGTTGAGCTGACTTCTGACAATAATTAACACTTTCCCTCAGCACTAATGTTCGACTTAAGTGTAAACCCAACGTGACGCCACCCATTTGTTTGTGGAAAACCACTTTGAAGTGGTTGGCAGTAAGGCCCTGAGCACACCAGGCCGATGGTCTGCTATCGGGCATTGTCAGGGCTGGAAGTGAGTGTCTGTGGCTGTAGTTGGTGTGGTGTATCCTGCCCTGTTGGCACTGGACAGCCCTTATCTGAGGCTATTTGGCCGACTGAGTATGTAGAATTGGTGGCGGCTTGTCCTCAAGAGAAATCACTCTGATTGGCTTTTCAGGTAAGCGCATCAGTGCAGAAAAGAGAAATGAAAAATGAAAGGGTTTCTCCTTATTTTTCCTCTGCCTCTTCGCCAGTGTCATTTGCAACTTTTTATCAGACATAGTCTTGGTTAGAAGTGGCTATATTAGCGAGAGTGGTGTAAAAAAACACTGCTAAATCATAACAACATTTGGATATCTGCAGAGAGACATTTCATTTCATGCAGCCACAGAATGTACAAGCTTCTTGGCCGCCGGCTGTAGTCTTTGTGGTGTGTTCAAGTGCAGCTTTTTGGTCGAGACACAGGAGACTGGGGCGATGCAACAGACGGCCTTTGTCGCAGCTATCTTTTGATGTCATTTTGGTGTTTCAGGGCCTTTACAGCCATCGCCATCTTGTTTTTTATGAGCCAGAAGTGACTATATTTGGACGAGAAGGCGGAACTGGGAAGGATATCCTGATTGGATCTGACTGAGAACCCACCCTAAGGCACACTCTGCTTTGACATCAATTTTACTCCAAATGAGACCATCATTTGCAAAATGAGCATCATGATGTGTTGAAGAAGACTTGAAACAAGCAATCAAGACCGAAAACTAATTAGCAAACTATTTACTAAGGTAATGAATCAAGTGAGAAGTAAGGTCATTTTCTCATAAGCTTACATACAATCTGCCTTCTTTATGAAACCAGCAAACTCACCCCCTGATGGCTATTAGAAAGAATGCAGATTTAAGGCACTTAGAGCTCCTTCTACATTTTACACAGTCAATTGTCTGTCTTTGCCAATCTCTCATGTGCATGCCAGGACATGTTGTATCTGATCGGTGTCAAGACAGTTTACCGTAGACGATAACTGTGGCGGTGGTGCTGCGTCTCTTGGCCACGATGTTCTTAGCCACACACGTGTAGTTGGCCGTATCAGAGAGGCGAGCCTGTTTGATGATCAGATTGTGGTCGATGGTGATGTAGAAGTTCCTGTCATCTGCAGGATCTATAACCTCCTCGTTCTTTAACCACTCCACCTGAAAAGAAGAAGAAGAAGAAGAAGAAGAAGAAGGAGGGAGCACAATGTGAAAAAAGAGTAATGACAGACAACTGAAAAGTATTTCAAACAGAAGCGGTGAGAGAAGATATGAGACAGGTTGACCTCATTAAATTGCAGAGGAATCACAGCAAAGTGTTTAAACAGCTATAGTTGTTCTTGTCTCCGTCTAACCTCTCAAATAGCAGCGAGTGCCAGGATTAGAGGCACAATTGTTTACGTCCCTGAGGTCCTGCTACAAAAAGTCAATATCTATCATGCTCTTTTTATTCTCCCCCTAGAACAAAGCACTACACTAACAGCAGCATTGCCAGACAGCAGAGAAAAGAAAACTCTCCCCGATTCCTGATGCTGAGAGGCTCTCTGACCTTTCCTCAGTTTCATTTCTCTAAATGATACTGATAGTGAACTCCTGGCACTATCACAGAACAGGGGACCATTTAGAGTCTTTATTTGGCTGTAAATCACCCATGATCCCTTTTCTCTTCAAGGGGTACAAAGGTTTGGGAAAGAATAACACGTGCCGCCTTGCGCTCGGAAGCCACGTTGATTTAAGATATATCCTGGTTTCTCTGGTTTTCTTCAAAGAAGTTGTCCAGTGATGAGGAGGCCTGGATAATAACTAACTTCCTGTGTATTGTGGAATCCCCCGAGGAGCAGGGCCTGATAAGAGATAAGTCACTAAGGAGCAGTACAGGAAAAGATAAGCGGGATGTTTATAAAGAGTCTTTCTCAGGAGAGATAAAGTATCTCAGAAAAAGTGGGGCAAAAACCTGATATAAGGCCTGCCAAGACAAAACAGTGTGTGGGCTTACTGATGTTGTTTGATTTCATAAGAAAGTACACAGAAACGCCGTGTAGTTGTGCAGACATGTACAACACATTGGCCATTGTTGGAAGACCGGCATTGTTAGAACTTGCTCAATAGAGAAGATGGGCTGACTGTGAATTGCACTGGGTTACATGCATCACTAGCCTCACAAGTGTCTGTGTTAGCTCGAGATGTCAGATATCGAAGATGCCATCAGCGTCACACCTCAGCAAGGCTGCCTGCTCTCTTATCCAATGGGAACACATTGGAGAGGCTAAGTAGAAAACATTTTCAATACCTCACTTCACAATTATTTCACACTTAACCTCTTCCAACCCCGCCCTCCCTCAAATCAATGCATACAACACTTGCAAGACACTTATCCCTGCGACAACCTCAAATCTGAACAAACGCTGGATGCAGACACAATATCAGCAGAGCTTTACAGTAAACCTCTGTGAGCAGGATGTATATTCTCTGCTGATTTGGTGCTTATGAGTGTTTTTCCTCCATAAACATGTGTCGACTGAATCAATCTCATGGAGCCACGAAGGATAGGATTCCCCTCACAAGACGTCTACTCACTGAAATTAAAGCTCTCTCTCACAAGAGCATAATGTGATAAAGTGCTGCATGACGCAAGTTGCGATGTCACTCACTCGCAGGCTGTTATCAACACCTCCTGGTGCTCCAACCTCCCAGTCCGGATCTAACTAGCTAACGGCAGCTACTGTTAGCAGCAGTTAGCTGTGACTCTGGTTATATCCTGCCCCTTGTTTGTTTTGAGAATGAATTCGGAGGGTGGCCGATTCTTACATATTGCACCTTTAAGAACAGAGTTGACTTAATCAAGACTGTAATCAAATAATCCTTGATAATGTAGCTAAAATCTAATTACATTTTTTTTTTTTTCAAATGTAATCTGGGCTGATTATAGTTACTTATTTTCATAATTCTGATGTAATCTGTTACTATCCAACCCTGAGCATGTTCATATACAGTACGTAGATAATTAGACATTTTGTGGATTGAGCCATTGAACTGGCTTCTGCTTTAATTCCACTGCAACTCGTCTGTTGTGACATCTGCTGAGGTGGCAGTTATACATCTGTCATGACTTTCAGCATTGGAGCACCCGAAGAATTCAGTCATAACTCTGCTAAACTGTAGCTTCTGGTGATTTTCTCTCTGACATTTCAACATTTCAAATAGCTTTTATAAAGTCCCTTTTACTATATACATACACAAATAAAGTAAATAACTCCTGTGCATTATGCATGATCCATTTAGATTAAGGAGGATGAAGTGGTGATAGCGAATGCGTCAATGTTTTTTATTAAATAAGGCTTACGGTGTGTGTGTGTGTGTGTGTGTGTGTGTGTGTGTGTGTGTGTGTGTGTGTGTGTGTGTGTGTGTATGTGTTGCAATATCACCATCTATCTTTAAAACTGAATGAAAGTAATAAATATGACAAACATGCCCAGAGAGAAGGACCCTCATGTTCAGAGAACAAAGATTTGACAGTGATCTGATTGCCATTTTGTGTGTCCTTTGTTCCCTCTGTCATATTGAAAAGTGAGGGAACACGAGTCCAATAAAACAAATACAGATGATGCAAACTAGAGTAATGGTGGTTTTTGTTGACTTGGTAAATATTTAGTCTTTTAGTGCTCACATCAGTGTGTGCAGAGCACAGAGCATCGGGACTAAAAGGTCTGTTCTTTGAATAGAGATTGACATCGACATACAAAGAGGTGGTTATCCAATTTTGCACCAATCACAGAGGCAGTCTCTACAAACGTGCTGCATTCAGATGTCAAGAGCACTTTTATATGAGAA
Source organism: Pagrus major (assembly GCF_040436345.1). Lineage (NCBI taxonomy): Eukaryota > Metazoa > Chordata > Actinopteri > Spariformes > Sparidae > Pagrus > Pagrus major. The sequence goes on from NC_133226.1 coordinate 15,986,157, forward strand.
GGTAATTAAAAATTGAACAAAAGAGCTTTTCAGCACAGATGGAGAGGTGGGAGGGAGACGGATTGACGAGGGATAGAAAGTGGTAGAAACTCATGTCAGAAGTGGGAACGTGTGTGTGCGAGGGAGCAAAAGTGAGCAACAGTTCACCCATCATTTATTCTGTACAGACTATAATTGGGACTCATTAATAAAACCAGAGATGAAAAGGTAAGCCAATCTCTACACAAGACTTGCAAGAAGATTTGAAATGATTAAAATTCAGCAGAAGACTACGTCTCATATAGCACTTGTCCAACTTTCTCTCATGCCAACAGACTCAAACATGCACACAGAGACACACATACTCACACACACGTGCAAACACAGCCACACACTCGCAGCTCGTTAGTGTCTGATTGGCAGCGAAACATCCGGAGAGGTAATTGGCACATTTCTTGTCATTAACGAAGGGAAATTGCCACATGTCAGCTGTCATAAAGAGAGGGAGTCTTCCTGTCTAGTCGGAGACAGCCAAGTGACAGACAGAGAGAGAGACAGATGGAAACCTAAACCTAGCGAGGAAGACAGGGAGACGGACGAAGAGAAAGACAGGTAGGTGCAGGATGGAGAGGAGGAGATAGATGAGTGAGAAGGAGAGCAGGTGCATGTGCAGGAGGGCAGTCACTCGTGTGCCAAAATATCTGTGATGCATCATCAGTGAGAGGCAAGAACAGACAAGAATAAAGACAAGGAAAGGAGGATAAAGGTTACAAAGAGGTGACTTTGCCTTGAAGAGGTGAAGACTGAATGAGTGAGAAGGGAAAGGGAAATACTAAAGTAGGAGGTAAACAGAGAAGAAAGGGATCCGATTGTGAAGAGACAGCTTTTTCATCCCTTGAGCTCTGGAAAATTCACAGAGCAGGATATATAGGATGGTACTGGGAAAATAATAAAGACAGGTTAGAGAAGGGAGATGTCAAAGGAAGTGCTGTAAAGCTTGGAAAAGGGAAATGTTCAAAGTGATGAATCTGTGACACATATGTGTTGCGGTAGTGTTAGCAGTGGTAGCACACATACAGCCATAAAGCATTGTGCACAGGTGCCCTGATTCATTCAATTGGGGAAGCAGACACAGGAGGCCAGAAGTAGCCTATCAACGGCCATTTTAGAGGTCGGAACATCTGTCCCAAGACTAAGAAATGCATTTTTCTTTTGCCCTTTTGTGAAGAACCCTACTTGAGGGATGGCCACCATTCTTCCAAAAGATATTCGATCATTTGGAGAGTGCTGGCTAACACACTGGTCCAAAATCTGTGTTCAGCTGGTTTGAGATCTGATGACTGTTCAGGCCATAGCATATGACTGATTTATTTTATTCTCATCAATTCGTTCACTCCAACATCACACTTTGAACTGTAAACAGGTATCAAGGCTACTAACTTGTGATAAATGTGTAAAACTACACCATATGTTAAGCCTTCAGGTCTTTTAATGGACTGACCACGGTGGTATACATCTTGATTCAAGTCCTGAATAACGACGCAGCTTCAGCGTCTTTCCACTGTCACTTGTTCTTCCGCTGGCAAACATAACTGGCTGCGGACCTGGCTGCAGCAGCAGCGTGGGAGTAACCACTGAGTGGGATGTTTCTGCGCTCTGCCAGGGTGTGCCAGCACAACACTAATTAGCCCAATATACAGAACACACTGTATACAATCCACTTACTTGTTAAGAACCAGCGCGAGGCAAAACCATTCATTACTCATTGCTGTTGTGTCAGAAATAGAACGTACAGCAGAGCGTGGGGGTGGAGAGGGGTGTGAAAAGAGAGGGAAAAAAATGTTCCACAGAAACGTGCGAGACTCCTCTACAGAGAAGTCATTATGAGCTCTCCTGCGTCTCCACATGAAGTCTATCTATCCAACGTAATTTATTCATTCCCCCTTTTTTCACAGCATATATCCGCTCCAGGCTTGAACGACACACCTGGAGAATGAGCCACAAAAGGTTACAAACTGATTATTCAATCATTCACTACGAGACAACAAGCCATATGCTCTGCATCTGCCTGTATGACAAGTATGGAAATGTGAGCTGTATAAATATTAACAAGCTGAATTGCACTAAGGTGTGATGTGATGGGAAAAAATGTTTGTATGTGTGTGCGCCTGTATTTCTTGCTTTTATCAACAGTATATATGTAAGTGTGCGTTTGTGAGGGCGTACGTGGAGGAGCCTGAGTGGGATGGGGCTGGACGGAGGAGGGAGGGTGAGGTTAGGTAACAGAGGTGGAGTTGGGAGTCGTTACTACCGCAGGTGTCCAAACAGAAGACGGATCACTGAGACTCAAGACAGGAGTAATGACCTCCTCCAGCACAGTCCCGCCTAAAGCCCTCCACAGTCTTTTGGAGGAGAATAGCCATTTCTTAAAGTAGCTCCAAGGACAGCCAGACGCCTCACTGCTGCAACGCAAGTCTGTTTTCTCTTGCACAGTTCATATGCCTCTTAAAATATGACTCCCAGCATCACTCGCCGCCTACAGTACAACTGGCTGAAAGTTTTTACAACTTTCTTTTTGTCTGTTTGTTCTAAGGAGGCATCCAAAAAAATCAGCTGATTGATGCTGATGATGTGAACACAGGATTTCTGCCATTATACTGTACATTGTGTTTTCAAGCGAAAATCTTTTGATACATTCATGTGTGGGTGGACAAGTACAAGTTGGCTGCAGAGAGGCGCACATGCTATTTTGTGTGAAATATTAAATAATAAACGAGTATAAAGGATCACTAGGGCTGCAGCTTTGCAAGTTGAAGAACTGTCTGATACACTCTGTGAATGCCGTCCTTGGTCTCCCCGAGTCTCCTCTGGCCTTTTCGAAAAGCTTAGTTGATAACTCCAGCAAGGGAGAGGGGTTTTTGTGCACTGATAGAGGTCAGAACTCTTGATGTACAATGCAACCTTCAGGAGCAAGGATAAAAATGCTGGCAATGATTCATACGTTCATTGCAAACAGCACAGAAATCCTTTGAAAGTCATAAAAATAAAAAAAACTGTCTCATTTACGTGTCGTTCCCGTGTTAAATGTAAAATGCCACCTGGTATCCAGCAATTCACCTTCCCAAAGATTCAAGATTGTGTCGGAATGAATGTGATTTTTACCATCTTGCCCCTTTTGGAAGTATAAACAGAGAATCTGTTAACCCAAGGACAAGTGATCAATACAAAACTCCTCTCCCACAGAAAATATTGCTCCTGTTTTTTGAGCAAAATATAAAAATTCGTAAATGATCATTCCCACTAATCTTGAGGCATCAAAATAATTGCAATATGATTTTTGACAATAATGTGGAGCCGTAAGAAGTTGGTTTTGTTTCCAGTATCATTTTAAAAGGTCCCATATTGTAGAAAGTAAAATCTGAATTTCTTTTTTATTATAAAGCAGGTGCTGGTGGTATATAAATAAAGCATGTAAACATTTTCTAGTATACACCCAAAATATAAGCATGCACCTGAAAATGAGCACAATATGTGACCTTTAAATCTTGTATCCCTCTAAAGCCCCAAGCAGAGCCTTTCGCCTCTATCCTTTAATGAATGATATTTACTTTTCTCTCTCATAGGTGGTCTGATGGAATATAAGCACCGAAAACTCCCTCGGCTCTAAGATTTTACATGTAAATGTTTGTTAAGGCCTGACCCATTGGAGGTAACACTAGAAAGGGCAATGACTTACAGAGGACAGCAGAGCTCACAAATGTTGGGCCATTAGAGTAAATCACGGCTTTTGCACAGGAAAAGCTGCAGTGATTGACAGGTGAGTGCCTGAAGGGCAATCTTTGGTTGGTTGCCACAGGGATTCGGTCTGGCCTCCTGACACCTTCTTTCCCATGGGTAACCTTAATAAAAACACACTTCCTGTTTCACTGGGCACTGAAGTGTTGTTACTCTTGACATTCCTGCACCCCCCCCCCCCCCCCCCCCCCCCCTTCCTCATAACTCCACTCCCAGCACCATTTTGACTTTGAGGAAGCACTCAGCTATTTCTTGACAAGGTGACCTGACGAGCTGCTGTTTCTGCTATGCCTTCACTCCGCCTGTTAACTGGAACTGGGCCTAAAATCAACAGTAATCACTGACATTTGCATGGTTTAATGGGTGGAAAAGACAGATTTTGCATCTCGATGAAGGGCCACGGTCAAGACATTCGAGCCAGAGTGTATTATAACATTAACACTCATCATTATCGGGACCTTTGGTCAATAACAAAGCATCTTCTGCCCCTGCGTCTCACAGAGCTTCATGTGAAACCGCTGAATTTGGCTCTGGCTGCTGTCCCAGCTGTCGAAATTCATCCGACTTAGTTTTATCACCTCTCTGGATGAGGGAGTGTGAAGCAAAGATCTTTGTGTTCCATGGCTTTCTTCTCAGTAAAGCCAATGGACTTAATCATGGCAGCAGGGCCTCTTCCCCGCAGAGCATCAATGACTCGTTACCCATGATAACACGGCAGGACCCCGGCTGACTGAGGAGATGCCTGAATTAAAATCCCGCTTCCATGGAAACAGGCTCAGCAGCTCACGGCGCTGCATCACCTCTGAACTCTTGTCTTTCTCTCCGGGCTGTGACAAGTGCTCTGAAGTGGGGATGGAGATGGAGGGCACGGCGGAAGAAAGGAGAAAGAAACAATAAAGCTGCATTCTTTCGCAAAAGGAGATTTAAGTCCATTTTATGAGCCTGCCACATATTCATCAGTATGAAAAGAGGCCCTTTAGATGTTGATGAAAGAGCTTCATGGAGGTATTCAAAGAGAGGGGTCTGCGTTGAGCTGATGGAAAGCCCTCCATCCCCATTTTTACCTTTATTGCACTATCTATGGGCAGCACTCGGCGAGTAAACCCACGTAACGCAAAAAAACAAGCCTTTCCTGCCAAATCACTCCCTCTCCCTTCCTTCCTAGAATAGCTTCAACAGTTACATTTTCCTTCTGCTCTTGATTAAGTACATATCAAATATTCATGGCCATGGAAACGTGTAACAATGACTTTTAGGGAGCCTGGTGAGTGTCTAATGTATTCAGAGCGTACAAGACGCTCAGATGACTGAATCCTTGTGCTATTTCAGAAACCTCACTCGCAGCATTTCAGTCCACCAAGGCCAAAGTTCCATTGGTAATGGTCAGGAGGAGAGCCAAAATAAATGCCTGCTGCTTGTTTTCTTTGTGTGTGTGTGTCTGTGAGTGTGTGTCCACAGCTCAGGGTCTATCTGCACACCAGAAAATCAATGCATCAAGTGCGAGTAGCCTGTCAAGAACAGGAGCTGGGATACATCTGACTCATCTCCAAATATGAAAACCTCTGCGACGTCTGATGGGAAGTGGAACTCATAAGTTCCTGCAGCATCATCACAGGAGCGATCCCGATTATTCAGCACAATGTTTCGTTTTTCGCGGAGCCAGAAGACACTCCAAACCACTTAAATAGAATCACAGAGTGTCATTACTGTGGTAAACCGTCCTGAAAACCTATAATGTAAATCATCTGAAAACTGGGAAGACAAAGAGGGAACACAAGACGACTGGATGACATCAAATAACTCAGTTCCACTTTGTAATCTGAGATCAAAACTAATTGTGATTGACTTACTTTGATTGTCTGGAACGTGGGCTTCGTAGCCCTGAGATTGTATCTGTGTATGTGTGTGTGTGTGTGTGGGTGAGATACTTTGATAGCTCACTGTTTCAAACAGCAGTTGGAAATTTTGCATTATTGCTGATCTCGGAAAAAATAACTTCCTTAAAACAGACTATCAAGAGCGTGATAAAGTGTCAGCGGATGGAAACATTTAACAGCTGGGAAGCTCTTCTAACAGTCGAATGTCACTTTAGTTAAATCAACGCTGACAATAGAAGACGGAGATGATGAACTGCGATGAACCCAAAATGACAGATTTTCCTTATGAAACTCATTTATTCTAGTTGGAAAAGAAGACCCACAAAGTCCTCCTTCCAGATCATCAGCGCAGCCACAATCACGCCGTTCACTCCACAGAATAGATGAAGAGACTTTCCGTGCTCAGATGAGCTCTTGGCAGCATGTTATCATGTGTGCATGCAGACGTGTTAATGTCCTTGCTGGACATGTGTCATCCATCAATCAAGTCAGGGCAGTATGTGTGTATTGTTTTGTCTTTGACATAAAAAAATGCTTTGGAATGGTTCAACACAGCACAACACATGCAGTCCACATGATTTAAGAAAAGTGCTGTAAGAGCATGGGTTTTATGGCTCAGCCGCAGCCTGCCATCCTGCCAGCCTCTCCCTTGCTAGGCAAAGGCCTGTAAAGGAACCACAGAGCGAACTGACAGCCCACTGGAGGCCTGACAACAACCCACTGGATCCAACCCCGACAAACCTCAACAGCTCTTCTCCCTCAGCCTTCAGCCTCTCTCATCCTCTCTGTATTTTTGTTGGTCTCGGAGTGGGTGACAGATCTTTCCTTCACAATGCCTGCTACAGATTTCTGCAGATTCATATGCAACCACAGACTGAGCCCATCTGCTTTTTCCGAGGCTTTTTCTCCTGCGGGCTTGTGTGAGAAAAGGCCTGACAAACACAGTTTTGTCCCTTTTTTTCCCACTGAGGCAGCTGTGTTTGAGTTTAAGAAAAAAGAGAGAGAGAGAAAAAAACACAACTTGTGGAGTGGAACTGTTGTCTTTTTTTTTGTAGCCATGAGGTAAGTGCGGATAATTAAAGGAACTGAAAGAGTACACACAAATTCAGCTCGATCATAGAAGGAAAAGTGAACGGAGAAAACAATAACTGGCCTTAGTTAGAATACAGATAATTAGGCAGGCTTTTACTTTTAGAAGAGGTGAATTGAAAAAAAATGCATCACATCCAGTGTTCTGACAAATTCAAGGACTTTTCAAGGTTTTTCAAGGCCAAATTCCCTCTAAATTCAGAGACCCAACACAACGTAATTTGGGACATGGATCGAAAATTTTGATAATGGGAACTAGGCTTTATAAAAGCTCACAGACAGAGACTTATTTGTGAGATGAACAGCTAAGTAACTCATTTTAATAGCACCAGCTTAACAACACAACTTAATTCAACAAATACATGTAACAACTCAAGAAACAGTGACACAACTGCGAGAGACACACGCAGACAGCAGAATGTAGCCTATTTATTTACATGATTTAAAAAGAAATATCAAAAGAACTTTATTTATTTCAAGGACCCACTCCAAATTCATTTTTTACTTTCAGAATTTAACCCAACATTATTTTTTCCTTTCATTTGTTAAAAAGATGGCTTGTTCAGTGATGGGTAACTACACTAAAACAGCACTGATTCTACATGACCACACACAACTGCTTATCCTCACCTGGACTGAAAATGCTATTAATGTTGACAAGTCTCCTATATACCCTTCACTGTACACCAGGGTTGCCACGGCAACTCTATATGTCAGAAAGCATAGATGTGTCATGATTGGACCCCAACTGAGTTTCTAATCGCTGCACTGAGCCGATCCAGGATTGAAGGCGAGACCTCAGACAGGCGAGCAGAGTGATTCTGCCCGCCTGTCTGAGGTCTCGCCTGTTAGAGCAACACTATCAGACTGAAGCCCGGATTGTATGAAGAGAGTCTGCAGAGTACCAGTCCCAAACTTTAGCCCATTTAGCCTGTCAGCACTTTCAACGGGGATAAATGCTGTGCAGTTCCACTCACTTAACTCGGCTTTTCCAGGTCAATCACAAGCCTTTACAGAGTTCAGTCCCTACACCCCCAACTCAGGAAAAAAACACACCAAAGCCCCCCCACCTATCAAACCACCCTTTCATCCTCTATTTATGTTCCTGCAATCTCAACTGAGCCTTTTCAAATGCAGCTTTAACAGTGTTCTACTGCAGGAAGTAGAGCAGGGAGGAGATACTGGCTGAGCTAAGGTAACACAGGGAACCAACTGGTTTTATTCTTTTTCCCCTCAGCAGATAATTACAATTTCCTTTCCTCTGACCAAATTGCAGCGACTGGCCGATGTTCAGGAAACACCCAAACAGCCTAAATAGCCCAGGCAGTGGTGGAAAAATGTCCTTATCTGTGTGCTGGACTGTCAGATTCATTCAGTGTTATTTCATTACAACTTCTGAAATGAGCAAAACTGAGCTTAAATTCTGCAATAAATAGTGTTACCAACAAGTAAAAAATATATAGGCTAAAAAAAACATTGTGTAGGAGCAGAGACTTTTTCAGCTTCCCATTATATACTAAAAATCACACCAGAAATAATGGAAATATTTAAGCAGAATCCGACCCCAACAGTCAGTGAAGCTCTTCACATAAACCTCTTTTCTGCGCAGTCAATTTATTGGATTTAAGGAGAGAACTTTTGGCTCGGCTTAGTACGGATAATCACAACTGCCTGCATTATATAAGAAAAATGTTTAAGTGCACATTGAAATGTATCTTTTTCAAACAAATAATGTTATTATCCTGACAACTGGAGTGTATCGGCTCAGGGAAAAGCCTTTTGAACCTTACCTCAGCAGCTGGGATGCCTTCAGGTGGGCGACACTGAAGCAGCACTTCCTGTTCGAGTGATACTTCCTTCCCAAGAGGTTCCTGGTCGAATGTCTTCCTCAAGTCTGCAATGAACAGACACAAACACATTGCGTGATTTAGTCAATCAATAAGAGAATGGGTATACTTACAATGATCATCAACAAAAAAAAGGTAGGGTAACTGATACAATAATAATGGCCTCTCTGCAAAAGCAAAACACAACAGTGTATATTTAACTGTCATGGAACAGTAACTGAGATGTATGCTTCCCTCAGCATAAAGATAAACTTGCCTGAAGTAGATGGAAGGAAGATAGGGAGAATGGGATCACTCGCCCTCCAATGAAAAACCAATATTTTTGTGGTGTGAGAGCCCTGATAGAGTAGCGCTGGGCAGGGAGAGCGGAGCTGACAGGGCAGGATTACTGAGGGTGTCATGCTACACTGGAACCTGAAGCCCATTAGACATATATCATCACCTGCTGCACAGACTGAGACAGCAGCAGCGGGCATCATACACAACAACAGACGAGAGAAGGGGAGAGGACTTAATGTGGAGTCAGGGTACCACTGTGGAACTTTGGAGTCACTGAAGCATCAAATCTACAGTAAAAACCCTTCAAACTCCACTGATACCATTTCCACAGCCTTTGCTATACTCCTGGCAAACACTCTGGTTTTTTAACTGACACAGTTTATCTGAAGCAGTGACCACATCCACCACAGCAATTCTACATTCATTTGGATTTTTTTTTTTAAGGAACACATGCACAAACACAAACTCTGTTTCAGAGACTGTATCTGTAAGTAGAGGATTAAGAAAGTAACTTGATGGGATCAGCACATATGGTTTTCTCAGGGTTGATACAGATACAGCTGACTTAAGTAATAATAGCATGCACTTTTTTGGACCTGTGGCATTGTGCTGGTACCTCTGTCACACACTGGGACAGACTTCGCTCAACAAATCGCTGTCACATACTCAGGTTACCAGGCCACCGTCAGTAATACAAGTGCAAGTAGGTCCAACTCAGACGCCATAAGCTTAGACATTACCGCCAGCGTAGACTACTATGACCATAATACCTAGTTTAGATGGTGCTACTTTGTACCATAACACATGAAAGTGAGTGAACAAAAAGCCCTGTTGCCCTCCCCCATTCTGGTGCCAGTGGAGACCGAGAGAGGCGGCTGCATCAGAGCCAAAGTAGCACATTTTTTAATGAATTAATTATTGCCAAACAGACAAACATATCTGGTAATCAGTCAGTTCAATAATCCGTCTATCCCTTAACTGAGATCAGCAAATAAGCCATTATTAAACCAAGCCGGCCCTGCTCACCAAGGCCAGAATGACTGACGAGGGAGACAAAGTTGGAAATGATTTTTTCTCAAACTTTTAAGAGTTTAACTCAACTTAAAGAAATATACTTATTGAAAGACATACACCACCATTACTTTTAATCAGTCAGCTCTAAGAACTGAACATGTGTTGCAACAGAACAAGAAGCCTTCAGTTATTTTACACTGAAGTGGGTGAATGGAAACAAGCCCAGAAGTGACCCTGGTCTGAGGACAGACAATGGAAATTCTTCTTCACAGAATGCTCTTACTATATGAACTGCTGGAGACATTGTGTGCCAACATAAGAAGCACACCGGCTTTAAAATCAAGTTTTAGATGCGAGTATACTGTAACTGAAGGAAACAGCAGATGTGCACCGACACAGACTGTATGGAAGAAATCGTACTTCATAAGTAAAAGCAGACTGCACATAATAAGTCTATTGTGCTTTGTAACAATGGTTGTAGAGGTGTCAAAGGCAATGGTATCGACATCCATCAAAATAAATAACTGTTTCTCAATGTCCAGTTTGATTGCAGGTGATGATGCCTACAATATTGCATACTTTAATCTCCTCACACGTCCCTAAAACCTGATCAAGATAGAGGCTCAATTTACTGATTTCTTCACTAACTTTCTTTTTGTTCAATAGCTATTACATGAGGAGACATTATACTGAAACAGCAACATCTCACTGTTCAGCTAAGTGTTCCAGTATCCCCTCCGGGAGAAAGTAGATCATGTTCTTATTACAGAATGCATGATCAGGCTGCACCCGCAAGCCCAAAAGAATACCTATAGTCATTTTTAAGGTTCATTTTTTATTTGGAAAAATGAACCTTAAAATAACAAATTCAATGAGAGCTCAATTCAACCTGAGAGTACGCGTGTCTTCAGGGGAATATGCCATAACTCCACAAATTTCTATGTATTATAAAAGCTGAAAGGGTAAATGTTGAATTGAAAGCAATTTCCGTGAAAGTCTTGTGAAATTAAAAGAGGGAATGACTGGAGGGGCACAAAGCTTTATGGAATTTGATCCAAGGACAAACAGTTATTCTCAAGATGGAAAGGAAAAGGAATGTAGGAAAAGTGCAGTATCTCTCAGAAGGGTACTGTTGTTTGAAGTTGTAAGAATCATTCTACTGTTGCTCTGGTGTCACAACTACAATGTAGAAATGGTGCCTAGTTCAAAACGTCTCCAAAAGATAAAAGAAGACGTAGTCACAGTATGACAGGTGAGAGCCAGGCACACCCCCTCCCACGCTGTGACACACTTTATGATATGCAGTACTATATATGCACAGTCGTATCAAATAAATTTGATTTCTCTGTATAAAGCTACAGGAGATTATGCAAGTCTTCACGGGGTGCTGGCCTGGTTGCTCAGTAGGTAGTATGTCGGCATTCCAATCGGTAGAATCGGTGTTGCCCAGCAGATACTTAGTGGTGATAGTGTAATTGTTAAATTCCTGTCCTTATTAGGAAAATGACCTTAAAGGTCAACTGTGAAAGCAGCTTATTACGACCCCTATTTACATTTATTGTTAGGCGGCAACTTCTAGCAGCCGTAGTAATAGTATGTTGCAGCAAAGGAGGAAGTCAGGTGAAGTAGTATAAAAACCAAAAAAAGTCAGTATAGGGAGGTGGTTGGGTTGGACGTTTGGGATAAGTACAGTAAGCACATGAGTTTTATCCAGGAGACTGCTGTTCATGTCCAGTGTTCCAAGTCAACGGTGGGTTATTTCAATGTACTAAAGCAGTTAAGTTACATCACACACATAACTGTTTAACATAATTAAACCTAACCAAGTAGTTTTAGTGCCTAAACCTACGCTGCAACACTCATTTTACTTTGGGATGGTGATATAGGTCATTTTGGGAGTCACTGGCAACTTATTCAGTCATTTAGGAGTGACGATGTGGACGTGTTCTGTTTACCACATAACCTCCTTAAACCCAAGCAATACCGTATCAACAAAATGTTTACATACATACAGGGGGTCACAAAACGCAAAATAAAAAATTTGCTCAGATAGTTCAAATTTCTGTATCTGTTGCCAAAAACCCACAGTGTTTTTTTGTTGTTTTTTTTATGCCAAATCAGAGCATGTTACGCCCACAACTATCAACAAGTGGATCTATGTGGTACAGAACATAAAAAACACAGAATTACACTGTGGCCTGTGTTTGTGAGTTCATCTGAAATATTCATGCTTTTATTTTATGACTCATACTTCTTGTCGCATATCAACTACAGCTTGTTTAACAAAAATGTAACACCCGGTGCGTGTATTGTTGGGGCTTTTTGTCATCTTGATTTGCCAACTATTGGCGTTAATCTTGATGAAACACAGTAAGCAGCATGCAAGTGATTATTTTTGCACTGTATATTTTATTGGATGTGGGTTTTAAATTATGCTTCCCCTCTGGAGTCTCTGTCTCCTTTCCTCACTTCTCGTAACCCTGAACGGTACACTGTGGGACACTGAAGGGTGTGGGACCAGCTGAGTCGACATTCCTGTGGGAGTCGCACCATTCCCTCCTCAGCAGACAAACACTTCCAGCCTCACTCGCCCTCGCAAGGATACACATATGACAACCATTACCTTAAGTGGATATGTTTGGCTACTTGTCATGCTAAATTACACCAGCCTTCAGAAACTTTCTCTCTCGCTTAGTAAATCATTAGGTGTTGGTGCAAATCTAGATTAGGAATGACTTACCAAGTTTGAGTTTTAATCATTAATTAAGTCACAAGCAATAAAGTTGAGGTTTTACTAATTGTGCTGCACTCGTAAAAATTACAAGGCCACAAACAAACAAGGGAATCAATTTTCTAGCTTTTCTCTGTAAACACCAACCTCGAAAAATCTTTTCAAAGGCATTTCAGTTTATTTGATCCATTTGCTTCCGTGCACATACTTATATTGCCTCTCTTTGGCGAGCCACCACCGCTTCCCAAATATGAAGGCCAAATCAAAACACTTTTATATGGTCACATGAAGAAAAGGCAATCACAAGGAATTTACACAGAGACTCTGACAACACTTTTAGCCCAATCATCCTTTTTGCAAATCTGAAAGCCAGTTCTTCAAACACAACAACCTCTTAACTCGCCAGCGCTGGCTCTGACTCACCGTCTGATTAAACTGTATATGTTTAGATGATGGGAGAGGAGAGGAAAACAAGCCCAGTTTCCATTAGCCTAACGGGATAGAGTCTGGCTCTGACAAGAAGCCTGCCTGAGGAGAGAGCCCAGCAGAGGAGCTAATCCATTCAACAGAAGCTAATGGGAGGGGAAGAGGGGGTCCATTGTGATTTGAGGGATAGGTTAGTGCTGGAAGGCTGCTCATCATGGGTGATTATAGGAGGTGGAGCAGCGGGAGTGGGCTCGGTGGGAGACTGAGAGGCATGAATCTGATTCACCAGGCTAGTATAACAGAGGCGGTAATGAGGGGAGCTACTGCTGTTCGTGAGAGAGGGCATACACTGAATTCAAAGAGAAACTATACAGAAAGAAGAGAGTGAGTTAGAGAGACAGAAACATAAAGATGCAGGGAAGGAAAACGAGAATTCGGTGAGAACAAAATTGAGAGGGACAGGTATATGACTGCTAAGTGCCTCCAAATGGAGTAGATCAGGTGAAAAGCATGGATATTGACTCCGTACTGCGCTGCTCAGCTGTACTGTATAGTGAAAATCATTCTGACAGTGGCAGTGAGTCGCCAGACAAACATTAAGCTCAACTGATATCCCAATCCAGCCCTATCCAGCAGTGATAGTAATATATCTGATACTGACTACGACTCACACTGCAAGTGGGTGTTTTTTCCTTTTTTTTTTTTTTTGTCAGATTGCCACAAGTCAAAACAGAGCTGGGCGGGACATGTCAGTCACAATGCCGTGAAACGACTTTGAGAGGGGCTGGAACTGATTATGTAGCTGATACTATAAAAGACGCCCCTTCAGGTGGAATTTTCACAACAATTTGTAAGCAGCTGTGTTATGTAATAAGTGTTGTGTTGCAGAAGTGTCGCCTTGATGTCACAGCTATAGTCTTACAACTCCACTCAGTGTCCTCTGGGGTTTCATTACTTTTCTAGATTTTGACTGACAAGATCCGCCGGGGAACTGTTAAAAATGAGCCCAAACTTTAGAGACGACAGAATGTTTCTCATTACTTGGAAAACAATTCTGCTTTTCAGTAGGAGGACAAACAGGCAGAGAACAAATGAGGACCACCTACAGGAAGAAGAGGGAACGCTGGCATAAACATGTGCCGTAGCCTCTCTCTGCTGTGTATACATTGCTGCAGCGTTGCACTCTATCTCCAGGTTCGTACTCTAGACAAGAAGAAATGATTCTGATTCTACAGGCTTTTTACCAGCTCACGCTCAAAGGGACACTTGAGTCCCATGTTTGTAAAATCTTTTTTTCACTGCCTCTATCTCAACAATCTATAAATCTGTCATGATACACAAGTCGGTCTGTGGGACACATTTCCTTGGCAGCCGAGAGATTTTGTTTGGAGAAGAACACAAAGATGAGAAGGAAGATAAAGACTGAGTGATGGGATGTAGAGCGGGATGAGAATACTCACAGGCGATGCGGACGTGGGCTTTGCGGCTCTTGGTGGTCCCCGCGGAGCTCCAGGCCACACACTGACACCAAAAGTCCTCGGGCCCAAACAACTCCTCCACCTGCTGCCGAGTGATCTCTATGCTGGCCTCTCTGACAACCAGGCCTGTGAGGACAGACAGAGGACATGACAAGAGGAAGGAAAGAGGGGGGGAAATGAAGGAAAGGAAATGAGGGAAGAAAGCATTAGTACATATTAACAGAAAACATGGAGAACAGGAGAAAAAATCAGCTGATATCATATTATCTTTACATCAACATGAACTCTCACACCTGGAAGAGACCGATGTTAATGTCAGTATCCCATCAAACAAACCGGTACAATTTACAGTCATATCACATGCTCTGATACTTGGTATCTGTGAGCATGTGTGTGTGTGTATGTGCATGTGTGTGTGTGTGTGTGCGTGTGTGTGTGTGTGTGTGTGTGTGTGTGTGTGTGTGTGTGTGTGTGTGTGTGTGTGTGTGTGTGTGTGTGTGTGTGTGTCAGTCTGGCACCGATTCTTGAGCCAAAGCGTTGAGCTGTTTGGGTCCAGGCCCTGTGGGGGAGGATTCTCGGCGTCATGGCTAACACAATCCTGTTTGCTAACTCCTCTGATTACTGCTCATCTGGATGCCAGGACCCAAACAAACAAATCATCCCCAAAACAAATGCCTCTACCCACAGCTGCCCCTCTAGAGCAGATTGTGCTCCTCCTGCAGTGTGTGTGTGTGTGTATGTCTGTATATGTGTATGTGTTTGAAATGAGTGCACGCATATATGTATGGATTATGCAAGAGCGTTCATTGAAGCCACAGATGCAATATCGTGCCTTGTTCCATCTCCATCTTTCATCATTTTTTGACGAAAAGAGAGATTTTTGAGGATGGTGGTAGTTTCATAAGGTCCTTGTAAAAATCAGAAATTCAGTTAATTTAGCAAGGCTGCATATTTAACACATTATAAGGCAATTAACACCTCCATCTACCTCTGAATATTTGAACTCGACAAGAGCAGGGTGGATTCGAAAGGAAGAGAATTAGCACCCCATTTCTCTCTTGAATAAACCCGATCTGATCTAAATGAAGAAGATAATTACTCTATATATGTGTTAAAACAGTGTCTATTGTTCCAGGTAGTCGCTACTGGCCTCCAGGACAACCTGTCTTTTACTGCGCACGCATGGATTCATGTTGGAAACACTTATAACAATTGAATAATATAGTCATGCAACACTTCTGCAGATTTTTCAGAAGGACATTCATGCTGTGGATATCCCATGCCACCCCATTTCCCAGGTTCTGCTCTATTAGGTTTAAATATAGGGGCTGGGCAGCCCACTGTCATTTTGCTGGAACTGTCATGCTCATGTACCTGGTCAGCAATAATGTGAAGTGGACGATGACATTCAAATTATGCTCAGTTGCAGCCTAAGGGCCCTTTCACCACCATCACCATATTTATGTTGTTGCTCTGCCGAATTCAGATCCTGTCATCATGATTACAAGCCACTATGTGTCAGACCTGGAGGCTTTGTTCCCCACTCTTTAGTTACCCAGTTTTGGTGAGGATTGCTGCAGGTGTAGTGCATCCAATTCAAATATGAGTTGTGCACACTGTTCTTGTACTTTGCAGTTCTATTGCCTGCACACAATATTGACCGAATGCTGCAATTTTTTGACATTTTTTCAACAAGACTGCTACTGGATGTGTGAAAAAGCACATCTTATTGCTGTTACATTATTATTCTCTGTGTTTTTTGCACACCTAAATGGCTAAAGTTTATGAAAACGTTTATTTTTTAGCCTATAATTTTCTCCGACATCCTCAACACTGTGTCCTCAGGGCACATCATGGCCTGATAACTGAAAAATAAATGTGAGGCTGGTGTCTCTTGATGACACAAATTAAGAGGGCTGCACAGAGTGCATGCCAATTCAAAGAGGGGACAGTTGTGGAATTAATGATGTCGCCATGTTGTCAAAAAAGGCCAAAAGTAATGAGCACTAGTACTAAACTGGAGCTTGTCCAAAGGCAGGTTTAATGTTTTAGTTAGTGGGATAATTTTGGCTACTATTGATTGTCAGCCAGCCGACTACTCAACTTGTTTTTACTTAACCAATTATTATTAATGTAATATTGGAAAACAGTTGAGGGAAGAAGGAAGTTTTGAACAAAGCTTCTGGTGTAAGGGCTAAAGACTAGATAGGCAACTTCCCTAACATGATATTAGATTGACCGAGTGTCATATTTCTATATCATGTTAGCTAACATGATATAAAAGTTGACATTTTGACACATTTTGATAACATTACTCTGAACAGAAACTATCAGCTGCAAATAACAGTAGATATAATTCTGGTTCTTATCAATGAATGTGGTCTGTGGAGTCTGTCAGATAATTACGTTTTAATGCTAACTAAATGGCCTGTTGAAGCAAATTAAGCTATTGTTGAGCCACACTCTGTTTCCTTCATGTTATTTATTTCTTTTTAACTGAGCTTACCTAAGAGATGCCATGTGTTGTTGATGTGACATCATGCCCTGCGTCACAGATCATTGACTCATCGGTACCCCAATGTTCAGTCAATCAGTAACCTAATCTTTCCCTGAAATCTAATTCAGTACAGAGTGATTCACTGCCTGCTGAACTAGAGATAAAAAGGGCCAATTTGAGACACGCTCTGAACCTTTGCCAGTAATCGAAAATGTGAAAGAACAACAACAAAACAAACAGTCTAGTTTGAATTGTATGAGCTCACTCATAGAATTGAGTTTTCAATATAATTGTGGTTTTGGCACATTTTGGACACCTTTCACCCTTCAAGAAAAGACCAAAGGACGGTCCTTTAGTCTTTTATATGCTATGTGCTATGTGCTATATTCCTTTAATTTCCCCAAACACTTCATTCAGTAAAGCTTGCATTCATACAGCCTCTGTGACATTGTGAAAATGAAAATTCTGTATCACAAGGTCTCACCCTGCTTCTGTAAATGTTAATGAGCATCACCTTTGTACGCCTCCCCTGGATGACCACGATTTGTACAAAGGTTCAGGATGTATTCTGCAGTTTGATCAGGTTTGTACACTCTGTGTCTGAATATCTGGCTGTATGAAAAATGCAAAGGGACCGGGTGGATGCTTGAAAAATGAACATGCCATTTTACTTCAGGTTCAGTGCATTCACACAGCCTCCCTGTTCTGGCACACACACACCAAACACAGCGACATCCCACACACCAACTTAGCTCTCATGTAAAATTTACACCGGCAGACGAACAGCCACGTCTGTTGAGTGCGCATTGTGCTTCTGCGTGTATGTGTGTGTCCAGGGGTGTATGTCTGTGGCTGTCTGTACTGTATGCCAATGTCTACGCCTGAGAGGATATGTGTTGTTAGACTGAGAATGTCAAGGATGGATGTGATGGATGTGAGAACATCACACACTGAGTAGCAGAGGCAAAATCAATAGTGGAAACAATAAGCAGATATGAATTCTCCGAGGGTGTAAAACACGCGCCAGAACTGGTTAATTTTTTCAGTCTGTGCTCCAGATGTTCTGAAGAAGATTCCATGGTGGTGAATTATCTCCATGATGTTGTCAGAATAAGCCCCGTGCGCCGTAAGACAGCCTAAAGTAACGATGACGACTTGCTAGACGTCTCTTGAAGTGTCATTCATGACTTCATGGCTGTTACTGAAGCAGGATTAAACTCCTCCTGACGTACTGCACTTGAAACACATCAGGAGGATCACTCTAGCAGAAGAGCAGGGCTCTGATCTGAGCCTGCTGACCTCATCCGCTGACTTCATGCGTTTACTCAGCTCACGACTCTTAGTCGACTGGATAGCATTACAATGCTAACGGCAAAGCAGACCGACTTCCACTCAATTTGCAATCAAGACGGGCGAAGCAAGTGTGGCCCACGCCAGGACCAGCAATGAGGGGCTACTTCACACCCATCAATGTGGCTATTAGCGGTAGAAATGATTCTACAATAGGTCCCATTAATAGCTGGCTGAAGTAGGGCGCCTCATTGGAGATGATTCATTATTAATGTGGTCATTAAAGTGAGCTAGCTCCTCAGTATTAGCACTGGCTAACAATATTGATCAGACCAGTCAGGCAGCAGAGGAAGCATTGGTCATTGAAGGAGAACTGAAGGAGGAAGGAGGGGGGTAAAGTGCTCTGATTATCTGGCCAGATGAAGAGCACTCCCGTTTGATCTTCTAACTCATATCTCAGAGAGAGTGACAAGCTGTCTCCAGTGTATATCGCACTAGCTGCACCTACTTATAATTAATTTGCTGCTCATTTGCTCAGATCAATGCTCCTTTTGCTCACAGCCGGCTATAACCTGCTCTCAACACTGGAAGGTTAATGCTACAGTGTTCAGGCGACAGCAGGGGAACTATCTTGTCACTGTGGAGACACCGATTTTTCATTCCTGCCTCCTGCTTAGTAACTGTATGCATAGCCTATGTGAACCCAATCTATGGCTTCCTTACATGCGTGTCCCAATTATTTCAAATGCAAAACCAAACTCGCCTTCCCGGTTGGACTTTAACAACAAAACAACTCTTTTACACAGGTGCAACAACAATCCAATCTGCCAACTGAGCCAATATAACATTTTTCTTTCTTTCTTTCTTTCTGTCGTTTCTTTTTGGAGAACTCGTTGTGTTAACTGGCGGCTGCCGAGGATAATCACATGCAATCAAGCTGTCTATTATTTTCATCATGTAATCTTCTGCTCCTTAGAAACAACAATGCCCAATTACACCTCTTGACATAGCGATCAGCTTTATGTACTGTATGTGCTGTAATTTCTTGGGGTTTTTGTGTCAATTGCTTGTGTGAGACATGTAGCGACTGCATGTCATATCCATTGGATTAAAGAGCCGTCGGACAGAACACATACCTGTGAGAGGTCCTGTTTGGACTGAGTTCTGTCATGCTGCGAAAAACATTGCGCTGCTATCATGGCAATTACCGGTGCTGAACAAATTTTGCTTTTAGCAGGTTGTTGTTTTTATGACGCAAACATCTTTAAAAAATACTGTTATTTGTGTAATACAGCTGCCATAAAAACTATTCACCCCCCTGCTGTGATAAGCAGCTAATCAAAGTCGCTTCAATGTGGATTTTCTGATACCCATAAACAGGAAAAGACTCTTTAAAGTGAGAACAGATCCCTTCAAAGTAAATAAACACAAATACAAAATAACAAAAAACTTGTTTGGATAAGCACTCAGCCCCTTCAAGTCAGTATTTGGTTGATGCTCTGCACATCTGGACTCTGTTTTGCCGCAACACTGACTCACTAAAAGTTGTTCCAGATACAAGCGTGTAACTGTGTAAAAATCTGTTTTCACTTTGACATTAAAGGGTCTTCTTTCAGTTGAAGAAGCCACATTAAATCTACTTTGATTCAGTGTTGTAAGACAATAAAACATGATAACTTCCAAGGGGGGTGAGTACTTTTTATTGCCACTGTATTTCACTCTTGATGAGACAAAAATACTGCGTAAAGGCCCTTGTTTTATTGATTTAAACCTCCTAAACCCCTCTTCTATTTCAAAACTCACGTAATACACGTAAGCAAGCAGCTCTACAATGTTGTCCCTGTGTATATAAAGTGAACACCACCTCAGCTGTCATACAAGTGTGTCAATCATCTGGATAACGATGCAATGGATGTGGTGATGGTGAAGTACACTTAATGAAGTCTTGTACTTATGTACAACCTTGAGGTACTTGTACTTTACTTGAGTAGTTCAATTTTATGCTACTTTATACTTCCACTCCACTACATTTGAAGGCAAATGGGCTTTTTGCTCCACTACATTTGTTTGATAACTTAGTTACTTTGCAGATCGCATGCAGCATCAGAGTCAAAGCATTCTGATCATCAGAAAAATACTGAATATCAGATTTGATAATTGGCCAGGCCGATAACACATAGTATACAGTTTATACATACATGTACATGTGTTTAATTTACTTTTACTTGTACTTTTGATACTTGAGTACATTTATTGCCTGAAAATTACTTCTAATACTTAAGCACATGTCATTTTGTATGGATGACTTTCACTTTTACCAAAGAAATTCTTAACATGATATCTTTATCTTATGACTTTTGGGTACTTTTTACAACACTCACTGGATGCCTAACAACAACCTCCTCCACTCTCTTAATCTCATTACCTCACAATTTGTCTTATATTCATAAGATCATACGTTCTCACCAACATGACAGTGAGACATAGGGACAGAATAAGAGAGAGAAAAAGAGAAACACAAGAGAAAAACAGGGGTAGGGGGGAGAGGAGGGAGGGTAGGGAGGGAGAGATCCAATTTCTTCAGGCTACACTATCAGTGGTATTGACCAGGCCGGCCAGTTTCTATCGGTGTTCCTTTTCTGTCAATCTGGGGAAATCAGAGAGCAATGGAGTGGGCTGAGAGAGGCTACTCACATCCACCGGGCTTTCAGTGTTGTTGTGTGTGAGTGTGTGCGTGCGTGTGTGGGGTGCAAGAGCATAAATGAATGAATATCTGTGCAGTAAATAGCCTGTGGATAGGGCTGTGGAGAGTGGGTGCGTGTATGCTGTGTGGGTTGTTTTCCATGTTGATGCTTTTAGCACAAAACCTTCCGACACAAAGGCTAAGAGCCACTGCTGCCTTCAACCTCGTCTTTGTCATAATCATAACCATGAAACACATCCTCAGATCTGTGTATTCTTCCTGAAGTACACTGGGTCGAAATGAACGGATTCAGGTTGTTTTTTCCAATACTCCTTTTATATTTCTGCTGGTGAAACACTCTTTTTCTACCTGTTTGTATCTTGTTCCTGTGTTGCAACAATTTTGTATATTGTTTGGTGAAACAGCACTTTGAAAGGCATTTTTATTGAATACCTCAGACACAAAATGCAAGAGAATGACGATTCTTGTAAGTGCGTACCTAAACATTCACCCACCTTTAAGTGAAGGAGCAGCTGTCAGTGTGTCTGTGTGTTAGCATGCAGCCGTGTGTGTGTGTGTGTGTGTGTGGCAAAGCAGCGGGATGAAAAGGGTAAATGCGATGTGATTGGTACCTGTGGGCGACAGAAAGAACTCAATTTCCAATACAGCAGCTGAATGCAGCCAATCAGTGCTGGGCTGTTGTGTGTAATGGCTCTGGTGCCTTTGGGGGCTAAATTCTGTCGAAAAACAACCCTGCTGGAGCTTCAATACCTTTACTTCCTCTAGATGCTTACATAAACACACACCTGCTCACACAAAAGCACACACACAGCACAGAAGTGGTGCCAAAAGAAAGGAAAGATGTCCTCAGTGAGGAACATCCAGCCTTTTCTGCAGATAAGGTTGATGCCACAAGTTGATCGAATAGACTGGCCTGTAAGATTGATGTGTGCTTGATTTTACACATATTTTTTTGGAGCATTTGGTATACATGTGTTCAATCAACCCTACCTCCTAAAAAAATATGATTATGTTACAAATTTTATACCTGAATTACAATATCTGGAAACATTTTTGTCAGTCCAGGAAGTGTGAACTACAAAACTCTGCATCCTGCATTGAATGTGTTTTAGGTTTATGCCTCTTTCCCACAAAGTTTGGTTTTGTGTCCGTAACTAGACATATGCCCTTAGTGTTCAACGCAAGAAAATGCATTTCCTTATAGATGATAAATAGAAGCACCACTGCTAATGTGAGCTATTTTCTCTATTTTTATATGCACATGGAGCACTATCGAGACAAGAGTCTTTTGTTAAAAGACGCATGAACAACTAATGTTATTCTAGCAGTTACACAGCTAGCATGCTACGAAATATAACTAAGTAAGTGTCAAACTTTTCTGTAAGTAAAAATGTATAAATAGAGCTGTACTGCATTCATCAATCACTTAGCTAATTCATTTATGCTAACTCCCTGTGGCGCACGGTGCACATGGTCTGTCCTGAATCTGCAGCAAAAGTTACAATTTTTCAATTTATTTAAGGCAAATTCCTGGAAAAAACTACCACCTTGTGGTTTTATGCCTCTGTGCACCTGCGAATTTGCATAAAATATTGGAACATCATCATTTTATATTTGGAGATATTTGTCTGATTTATGTATTTATGTGTAACATATTTATATGAATTGTTAACTAATGTCCAAAAATTTGTTTTTTCCGAGGTCAAAGTGACCTTCGAGTCCAATTGGATGTTTGTGCCAAATTTGAAGAAATTCCCTAAATGAGTTGTTGGACGGATGGACAGACAGCCAGAAAACATTATGCCTCTGGCCACAGTGATTTTCTCAAACACATTTGAGTTCACAAGGTTCAAATAGGGATGAATTGACTTTGGATTGACTTGCTCACATACGCAGAACTATGTGGAAACCAGGCGATGGGCTACTAAAGCACTAGGTTAGGGAACAAAGTTGGTGCAAGTGCATCCTGTGTTACATTTCAAGTTAACGTTGACTCTCTCAATACTTCACCTACAGAATGATCTAAAGCTAATCCTTCAACAACAGCTCTGAGTTTTTAAAACATAACCATAGAAACATTATGTTTTAGTTGCCCTATTTCTTATCTGTTCAGTTTCTTGTTATATTGATTAAAAAAAACTCCATCTGTGCAACATAATGTGTCCTAAAACATATTTGCAAATGAGTTATATATGAATATATTGTTTCACACTTGAATTCGTATGTGTCTGATTGATTTACTGACCAGAGTTCTCGTCGACCCGCTCCTCCACAGTGTGCTCCTTCTGGTGAACCCACTCGCTGTTGCACTTGAAGTAGATCTGGGTGGCCGGAGTGGCCTTGCAGTACAGGTTGACCGGCTTGTTCTTGACTATGTAGGCCTCCTCTGGTTCCATCAAAAACACGGGCAGCGGCTCAGGGGGGTCTGAAGGGAAGGTTTCCGGCAGATCACCGAGACCGATGAAGTCATCGTCAACTGTGAGGGGAGAGATGGAAACAAGATGGAGGAAGGGAGGGATGGAGAAGGAGATGAAAGGAAAGATGAAGGGAGGGAGAAGTGGAGGACAGAGGCAGAAAGATGGAGAAAGGATGGGTAGGGAGAGAAAGGAAAGCAGACAAGAGACAGTGGGACAGTGTATTATAACCACAGTCTTTGCATGGGATTATCCATCTGCACAGCACACAGTGAAATCCCTATCATTTGATATTTTGGAATGTTTACACAAGTGTATTTTAGAGCACAGGAAATTCTGGGATTCCTCTCAGGCAATAAGGCTGCGTGGATTTACAGAAACCGGGCCTTGCTCGGTCTAACCACAACCAGCTACTGCTGAGAAACGAGAGAGAGCCAGAGCCAATAATGAGAAGCAGAGTTCAGAGGTTGGCTCTGAGGAACTGAAGTTATAAGCTGATCTCTCTCTGTCTCCTATTTTCTTTCTTGCTCTCTCTCTGTCTCTTTGCTTTTGTCTCTCTTCCTCTGACTCTCTCTCTCTCTCTCTCTCGAACACACACACACATACGCTAGCTTACAGACACATGCACGCATGCACACACACATGCAGCACATCTAATGACCTCAGGCTTTTGGCCCAGTTTGTGCCATTCCTCGGATACTTCTGCAGTAGACAGATACGCTTCCCTGTAATTACAACTCCCTTTCATCTCCCTGTCTTAAATCACATACACACAACGTGCACCCGCTCGCTAGCTCGCACACAAACACGAACAAATGCTCACAAAACATTGCAGGCGCACAAATATATGGGCACACACACCCACGAGCGAGCGCAGCTAACTTTCTAACTCTTTGAAGAGGGGAGGATGAAGCCTATTCGCCACCCCATTTGTCACCTCCAGAACTGTTCTATTCTTACCATCGAACCGGTAGACATCAATTATTCACAAGTGTGAAAGGAAGAAGGCAGAGTAATAGAGACAGAGATACAGTGGGAAACAGAAGGTGAGAGAGAGAACAGAGAGAGACAGTGAAAGTAAGCCAGACAGACATAGATTGAGACGTCGAAATGGACTTGGGCCGACAGACAGAAACATAGCACAGGAGGACGGAAACAGCAAGGCAGACTGTTCGGATAACAAAAGAGTTTATCAGCCCATCAGTAATTCTTCCATGTCCTTCCATCTACCCGCCTCCCTGTCCTGTGTGGACACGATGGAGCCTTGTTGTCTGACAGAGGTTGCCTCCTGGATGCTTCGGGAGCACTAAATAATGTCTCGGCCGAGCAGATATCTCCCCACGTTGTCTCTCTAATGTTATCTCTCCCTCCATACCTGCCACAGATTGAAGTTGATTGCTAGGAAATGAAAGGGCAGGGGTAGCCGATCAGAAGAAGACCAAAGTCATCCTCGCCACGGAGGGGAGGAGGGGCTTGTCTGTGCACTGTTATGAAAGTGTGTGAGTATGATACTGCACTGTTAACAAACAGCAGGTTTTCATGGTTCATTCTTACAGTAAACTACTAGAATTAAGCTTTTGCAATGCATGATAGGTAATTATCGGGAATATTACAGTAAGCTGCTGTGGATTTGAATTTACGTGGCATCCTGAAGCAACCGGAAAAAAAGAAAAAAAATGGTTCATCATAAGGAAATACTGTAATTAGTGTACAGTTCTTTCGCAATGAAATATTGTAGTTTTACAACAAGGTACACATGCATGGGCTAACAACATGCTAACAGGCTAACATGCTAACAAGCAATATAAACTCTGATTTGCATCTTTATTACTGTTTAATAATTAGAGTATACTATTGTACATTTACTTAAATTATAAGCCAATAACTTACTTTTAAATTACAGTACTCATTTTTACAGTGTGAGTAATGCTGTCGTGGTATGTTTCGGAAAAGTTCCAGCTTGCTTCACTCTTTCCTCGGCTCATACTCTACTACTAATTAAGAGGACACAATAAAGCCTCAAGTGACCTCCGACATTTAAGAGTATACGCTGTTTGTGTTTGTGTGGGTGCGATGAAGAGCCGGAACAAGATCATTAACTGTTTCCATCGGCTTATCATCTTTCGCCGTCTGAGCAAGAAAAAAAACTTGGTCAAGCTTTTCATCCTTTATGTCTTTATGTAGGTGATGACTCTTTAATGCAGGAGTCTATTTGAGCAGACCTTGGCTCGGTCTGTTCTTTTCTGCTCCACAGGCCTCAGTCCACCCACATCCTCAGCCAGGGGACCCTGACCCAGAAACAGGCAAAGAGAGCCAAGGAAACTCATTAAAGATTGTGTTAGCCTTCTTTCACCCTCCATTCCCATTATCTCTCCATCTCTCCCTCTCTCTCTCCCTCCTGGCTCCCCTCGCTCTGTCGAACTGTGAGGTAGAGAGATCTGAAACAGCCATGAAAGCGTCGCTCCCTTGCACACACACAGAGAGAGAGAGAGAGAGAGAGACGCTTGCCTCACGCACATACACCCGCGTGAGCATTAATGCGCGCCGAGGCACACACACACACACAACTTGTTCGCAGATATTCGAATTCATCAACTTCCTCAGCGCCAGAAATAATAAATTCAAGTGAATGGAACTAGCCCTCCAGTGAAAAATCAGACCAGAAATGAAAAAAGACACCACATGACAAAATGAAAGACCCTGACTCTTACCAATCACGCTGCACTCCCCCCTCCCCAAAACCCAACATCCACCACCTCCCTCCTCGCTCCCTGATGAACAGAGGAGCTCAAAGAGAAACATTACTTTTCCCACCTCCCCCTCCCTCTGCCTCCATTCACAGTTGATGATAAAACAGTTTAGAGGTCTCGACATGATGCAATCTTGTCTGCAGTGTGTGTACTCACAAACCTCAACAAGTGCAGAGCTTCTATGCATTATGAAACACATCCCCCTCTCTTTTTTTAGTGTCATATCCCTTTAAACAGTAACATTAATATGGCATGACTCCACTGTTTGATATGCAATATGGATTTTTCCAAGCAGTTGTAATTCTGTGGCTTGATTTTAATCAGAAATTGCCTCCATATTGAGTGTTTAAAATTTAATGAAATATGTCCTCGAAGCGCTTTTATTCAAATTGTATTTTGCTCTGTAATTGGGTGAGTTTTCCTAATTCACATTGTAAGTCTTATTAGTGAATATTTTACGACTCAAATTGAATATTAGTTGAATTTTTTATCAGCTCCACATCCCAACTACAAAAAGTTTTGAAGATAAATTAGCCGCGTATTTGCCCCCAAAATAAAAGTTAATGAATGAATGTAATTTTCCCTCCCTGCATCGTCAATGAATTCGTCAGGTAGAGGGCAAAATGTGTGAGGAGAAAAAAAAGCAATTTAAAGACGGATAAGAATGAATCAAATTAATCCGAGCTTAGCAAGTGGGAGTGAAGAGCGGCATGAGAGGGTCCTGGCACTCAGCCCCTCTTTTGGCTTGAGTCGACTCCAATAGCTGTGGGAGTGCAGCAATATTAAGAGATGATTACATTTTGGACATGAGCAAATTAAAGTAAAACCATAACACTGGCACTGCTACATATTCAAGCGCAGTCTAACAGATGAGACACAAACCGAGTTCTGAAAGAAATGCGCACAATAAGAAGCACATCTTGAGCTATAAAAAGAGTATCTGTGTTACATAAATACATGAACTGTTACATAGAGAAGTGCGCAACACCCACGCCAGACACAAGCAAACAGAAATTCACATCAAATGCATGAGGTGAGGGCGTGCGCCCTGTAGCAGTTTGAGCAATTTAGTATGGTAAACAGCTCGCTAAGACCTGGATGACCTGTCTAATTAGTCCCAGTTTCATTAATGCTCCTTATTTCTTCTACAAGTTTGTTCTTCCTTTTAGTGTTGTCTTGGTGACCACTTCACTTCACTGAATCACCATCAGTGTTGCAAAAAGTGGCCAAAAGTCATACTTGAGTGAAAGTAAAGATATTGTGTCAAAATCTGTTTGGTAAAAGTGAAAGTCAACCATACAAATAGTACTTGAGAAAAAGTCTTAAAGTATCGGATATTACATGTACATAAGTATCAAAAGTACAAGTAAAAGTAAATTAAACATACATTTACATGTATGTATAAACTGTATACTTAGCGTTGACTTGGCGTTATCAGAGTTATCGGCCTATTATCAGATCTGACATTCATAACAAATTGATTTAAACATGTACTCATTTGGCTCTGAGGCAGCGTAAAATGTAAAATGTACAATATATGCCTCCAAAATGTAGTAGAGTGGAAGTATAAAGTAGCAGAAAATTCAAATACTATATAAAGTACTTGTACTTAAGTACAGTGCTTAAGTAAATGTACTTAGTTACATTCCATCACTGGTCACCATAGAGGCACAATGACGGGCGCATCTCAGTAGTTTCTATTGGAAATGAGAGCTGGATAGCTAAATTAAGAATCATCCAGCAGATGCAGTTAAGTATACCTTATACCTCCTGTAGCACTCCTCATTACTCCTCACCTCTGCAATCAGCAGACTACTGTTACTGGACCATCAATATGTTACTCACATTAATGAGGTATATAATGCTGAGAGCAGTAAAAACTGATGACAGAACACCCACAACACATTAGAAGCCGAGTCAGTGTCCTGTGACTGCGATGACTTTGTCCTGGACTTTTCACAAATGCACTTCAGACCGTAAACGCTCCGGTAATTTTACACGTTGACATCATGTGTAAACGGGAGCCAAAGTCGATTTTCCATGAAAGATGCTCTGGAAACTTGCCAACTCAAGACCTAGAAGGATTTCTGCAGATTTCTCTAGAGTGAGCAGAAATAGCATTTTGAAGGCAAAGCACATGCACACGAGTATTATGTACTGAGTCACCAACAATATGAGTCCATCCATGTTGTTATACCAGAGATACCACATACAAAGCACGACATCTTGCTTGTGAAGCTATTTCTGCAACTTTTTACAAATAAAACCTGGAAGACATACTGTAAGGTTTACAACCCTGATTCCAAGAATGTTGGGACGCTGTGTGAAACATAAATAAAACAGAACGTGATTACTTGCTGCATGTTTCAAACAAAAAATACTGGGAAAGTAGTAGAATGCTCAAAAAACGCCTTTAAAAACTTTATATACATACTCCTCAACAAAAACAATATAGACTTGGATGACTTGATGAGCATTTATCATTAAACAGACCGAAGTCGGGCACAAGCAACAGTATGAGAACAAGACAATTAAGCACCACTTTTGAAATATAATACACTTTAAATGCTTCAAATGACACAACATTGGATTATGTATTGGATATCCAGTAAACCAATAATTTCATCTAATTCTGGCCGACTGCAGATGCTGATATATGCACATATTTTTTCTCATCTACTTGCAGAGAACATAAAGTCTCTTCTGTAATGGAATTAGCATTTACTTATGCCCACTCTTATTGTGATGGTCCAAGGGCAGATGCAGACAAACAATGCTTTTCAAAACGTAGCTCACATATTCACTGGGGAAAATAAGAAAACTACTTAGTCAACCGTTCATGTGAAGTGTTTATAATTCAACCTTATCGTCATATGAGCAAATATGTTCATTCCAGGCTGATGCCAGTATTTCACTTTAAAGCCTTACTGGCAGGTACCGATGACATGCTGATATTATCATGCATCCCTGTTTAATACTTTAACATCTTCACCATTGTCCCACAAATACACACAGATGATCCGCTGTGTATTCTATATATCCAGCTACAGTGGATCTATCACCTGTCTTCCTTTACTGTACACATATGCTGAATATTTGTGAGATTGTATTTCTTAAATCATATATTGTAGGTGAGTGTCTGCGATAACAGCTTTTGAACGCTGGGCCCTGACACCACCGTGCAAGATAAGCTCTGTCTCTCTTCTATCTGTTCTCGCGCAGATTTATTGTCCCAGGGAAAGCACTGTATCAGTGGGGCCAATGTTTCCCTTCAATCAGGGGAGAGTCAAGCTGAACAAGGATGAACACTGGCATAAATCTTCTTCCTCTTCATTCCTGTTTGATTCCTATTTATCCTCTCCACCCTCCTCTTGCCTTCACCCTTTCAGGTTTCTTTTCACTCATCCTTCTCATCATTCACATGAACATTCCCGCTACAGATAGCGAAGACGATTGGTAAGTGGTTGTCTAGATAGGTAGACGACAGGGAGTTTGACTGGGGATGTTTTGCTATGCCACAATGGGAGAGGACAAGAGGTGGTTTGCAGCTGAGTGGTCAAGCAGAATAATAAACCACTCAGCTGTCATGTCAAGTGGAGCAGGATAAATAGAATGTCAATCAGATCTACCTATAAATGTGCTTTGAGCACACCTACCCATTATATTGAGTGAACATTAATCAATGGTAACGACTTCCTTTAGTCAATTCTTGTTAGCATTGGCCCCATACATCCCAGTGGTTTAAATCGATATGTATGGCTGTTGTTTTAAAAGCAGGCTCCTGTAGAAGCTCCATGAGAAACAGGCAGTCTGAGCACAGGCTTCCTTCCACTCTAATGTCTCTTTCCAGCCAAGTGCTTTATACACACTAATGTGTCTACACACACTGTCCACAGGGCCCCATCTAACGCTTGGCTGCAGCAGGTATTTATTGATCACTGCTAGCGCCCAGTGACCCCTCCCTCGCCCTGTCCTATCTGAGCCTCTCTGTTGGTGCCTTCTGAGCACACTCATATTTCATCTCTGGGGAATCCTGCCATCACTAGCAGTGGAGGGAGGGGGGAGAAGTCAAGAAAAACAAGCAGACATTCCCTAAAGTTAAAAATCAGCGTTAACCTCTGACTTCACGGCTCGTAGGGAGGCCAGAATCAGAGTGACTTGAGGAGAGCGCACGCACACCAAAGCCGCCAAATAAACTGAATGAATAATTCAATCAGGGCATTATAGAGCGGTCCAATTCATGGGGCTTATCTTTATCAGAGTATGTGATGTAATTGGAAAAATGAATCTGCACAAATTGATCCATCCCACTGCGGTAAAGTGTAAACACACAGCTGGGAAGAAAGCAGTTGTAGTACTGATGATGAGTGGGGCTGGAGATAAGCATTGAACAACTATCTACTAAGAAATGCACATTCATGAGATTAACAGTACCCCTATGTTTCCCCTCCTCCCCTTCATCCCTCTCCCATGATGACCTCAGGTTATTAAGTGGACAGAAAAGAGGAGAATCTCGTAAAAATATAACATACGGTAAGAGCGGTCGTTAAGTTGTGTAATCAATTTTAAAGCACGCCATCATTCTCTCTCTTCCCGTCCTCGCACACCCGGTCATGTCTTTCTCATTGGGGGTGTTTACATGTTCTCTGTGATGCTTATCCCTGACCTTCACTTGGTCCTCTCTGGCTGCACTCTGGCAGGAGGCAGCTGGTGGTTGCCAGGGTCATGCTAGGCCTTGGCCACTGTCTGTCCAGTCACGTCACAGCACCAGGAAAGGCAAGGTCAAAGCATCATGACAATTAAGGCTCATCAATTGCTTTCTTTCTCGTGTTCCCTGCTGCAGGAATGCACTGTTCGCCCCAGTAACACAGGTCTTTTTACAAAACAAAG
Source organism: Pagrus major (assembly GCF_040436345.1). Lineage (NCBI taxonomy): Eukaryota > Metazoa > Chordata > Actinopteri > Spariformes > Sparidae > Pagrus > Pagrus major. The sequence goes on from NC_133226.1 coordinate 16,017,217, forward strand.
ATTGGTTGGACGCACTTAACTAAGTTACTGGGTTTCACCATTTTTCTATTACTCAACTTCATTTTGTCGAACGACGTTTTTGAATCATTTTGTTGTATTTTTAGCTTCTGTTGTTCTTCATTTGTGTTGATTTTAGCTGTTGTTTGCTTTTCTTTCTTTTCCTTTTCTGTGAAGCACTTTAGGAAAGTGCTATATAAAGTTTATTATTGTTATTATTATTATTATAGAGGTTTTTTTCTGTTGTAATGTATGCAGGAGGTCATATATCCGCGACTAGACCAGACTACATGCAGAAGATGTTAAAAAACTTCCAAAGCACAAGCGCTGCTTTAACACAGGTGGATAGAAAACCTTTTCCGCGCCACAGTCTGAAACTTCAATGAGAACTGTGAAAGAAAAGGGGCGAAAATTAGCGTGTCCACCCGGACGTAATGTTTCAGTCACAGCTGATCAGAGATGCAGCCGATAAATACCCATGATTACTATTCATTTGACTGAGAAATGAATGCTGATTGTACTCTTAAAGCCCAAAGCCAGACGTTTGTCTGTGTTAGAGGGTTTTTTTGTCCAGTGTGAAAAACGGGTATGAGAGAATTCCTCAGAGATCTTTGTAAAATGCACAAATAGTGCCAAAGTAGGATTGAAATCTGCTCTGCTCAACTCGTTAAAAATGTACAAGATTGTACATGTACATTTAAAATATATGTGTGAAGATCAATACATGTAGGTCCTTCAGCTCAGATGAGCAAAGGTCACATTGCTTTGATGAACAAACAAGTAATTCTCACTCACAATTAAAAAGGATTAGCTGTTTTCCATTCCTTTAGTTTATTCTTTCATACTGAGACTGTGTTTGTGTGTATGCTGGTTAATGTACATCCTTTAAGTGTCCATTAATTGGCAGCTTTTTATTGCATACCAAGTAAAATCTTTTATCTAGTTTTCCTCATTAAGGGATCTTGTTATTTCATCACTCTTATTCAGATGCAACACAGTCTCACAGTCTCTGTTTCTCTGCTGCTTTTCTTTGTTTTTTTTTATTTCTGCTCACTCTCCAGCAGTTATGGTGTTTCAACGTCCTCTCTGCACTGTATATTCCCACCCTCCCCCCTCCCCTCCCCTCCCTCCCATTTTGCTCCCTCCTGGATGAAAAGCCATTTTGGTGGTTGATTGGAGAATGATGCTGCTACTTAGAGAGTCACTCCATCAGCACCGAGGGAGGAGAGGAGAGCGCAAGGAGAGAGAGAAAAGCTCAGGAGGAGTAGTGGCTCCCTGGGGCGCTGTAGCTGTGATGGGTGAGCTGTCAAACGCCCCATTGTCCAAATTACCCAGCAAGCACCATGTCACCACCCGGGACTAATTTACGGTGCGGTGCGGTACGGAACAGACATCGCTCTCTGAGTAGAGTCCGCGGGAGAGACAAGAGAGGGAGAGGGGTGCGAGGAGGGAGTGGGGGGTCCTGCCTGACACCTTCCAAAGAGGTAGAACAGGGCTTCAAACACACTGTCCCAATAGAAAACCCCAATTAGCTTCATGCAGGTTTTGTGTTTGCCGTCTTTATGCTTCAAGGCATCAATGACAGGTGTCAATATGAATATGTGTCATGCTCCTGTGGCTCCACGCCCACCCACTGCCTGCCAAACACACACGTTCACTGATGCACAAACACTTTAATACAGTTTTAAAGCAGCCATTGCATACGGAAGCCTCTTGCTTGACTTCACTTGCAGTCATAACGACCGGTCCTTTTAGCACAAACTGGCATGCCCATTCACTTGTCACATGTCACACCCCTGGGTGCCCAAAGCCAGACAGGGCCATCACCCTACCCCATACCGACCGGTGGGCTGTGGAGTGGAGCGCTTCTTGTCAGAGGAGACGCGTCGCACTCTCTGACCCCTCACTGTGCCCAATAGCTTGATGCGATGCCTCCACTTCGGCTAATTGGCCCAGAGCAGCGGGCAGCCTCATTCTGCCACCAGTGAAAGGCCAAAGGATCAGAATGCAAAACATACGAGCAGAAGATGACAACAGGAACACAGGATCATCTCACCTAAAGACAAGATCACAATATAGGCTACATCACAGCTATACCAACACAATAAAACCCTGAGGAGTAACTCTGAATGTAAAGAACTGCCTGCATAATAATTCCAAACTGTTCATATTTGAAAGGAAATTTCTTTCTTTAACAGAAAAAAACAAGCACTTGACATCATACTGTGACAGATGTCCAAAAAAGACACTTTCTGAGAAAGTTTCCTTCAAACTTAACATCTCCCATCTCCTCGGAGAAAAAAATCAAGGATTTTTGGTGTAAAATTGAAAAGAAAACCTGAACTGAAAAGGGAATCGCTGGCATTCAAAATCTTGTATTGGAAGTTTTACTGGCACTGCAACAAGTATTGGCACTGAAAAATAAACCGCTGGCATTAAAAGTTGTTTATACTTTTCTTTATTTGTATTCTGATGAATTTATAATCAATGATATTTTGTTCACATTTATATGCCAAATTTTATTTTCTACGCCAAACTTTAAAGTCACAGTTCTGGCTACAGCTGCATTGAAAAAGATTTTTATTACAATGTCTGATATGAGCCAACACTGAAAGAGACAAAGAAATAGATTCAAAGAGACAGCGGGAAAAATCTCTCACGTGTTTCACCCCCACTGTGAGCACTGAAGAGCAAACTGAAGAAGGCAAAATATCCAAGAAAATGAACTTGAACTAATTCAACCACTTTACTCACCAGCTGTATCTGCACAAAATTGCAGAGGTGTACAGAACAGTACAAGTTAAAAGTGCTTCCCTAACTCCAATAATTTTACACATAAAGGTGTGTTTGCAGGTCTTGTGGAGTGCTACTGCATATGTGAAAAAACAATTAAAACAGTAGAAGAAAGTCTTTTGTAGCTCCAGAGGAAGCTGCATGTAATCTGATAAATTGCCTCCAGTGATGTCACTCAGTGGATACGCTGCATTGTGGGTAATGTAGGCTCCAGTTCAATGGTCTGCATTGCACTCTTATGACAGTGTTGGACACTGTCCCTCAAAACCTGGTGCATACATCACCCACAGTGCCAATAAGTGACATCACTGGAGGCAATTTTTCAGATTACATGCAGCTTCCTCTGAGGCCACAAATGACTTTATACTACCTTTTTCTCATATGCAGTAGTACTCCCCAAGACCTGTAAACACACCTTTATGTGTAAAAATGGTGGAGTCACCCTTTAAGTATTACTATTGTGTATGTCCAAATGTTTATTATTCCTTGGCTGTAGTTATTAACAAGATTGCAAAACATGTTTGAGGAAACGAAATAGCGTACAAAATATATTGATGCTCATGCAAAATTAAAGTACATCTCAAAGGTCAAAGGATAGATTTGCATTTTTAAATCCATACAAACATGTTTCTGTGTTGTATTTAGACTAACCGTTCATCTGAATCTTTAATATAACATGCTCGGAGTGCCACCATTCAAAACTGGGCTGCTTTGAGTTGAATTGTTCCTGCACTTTACAGCAAACAACTGACAAAACATGGATCTGGTTGTATTTTTTTGTCCTGTCTTAATGACTTAATGCCACATGTAAACAGCCATTCTGCATTACCAGATTCATGGCAACATATTTAAAGCATTAAAGATTATACAGAAGATATTTTTTAAAGGCATTTTGTTTTTTTATCCATAAAGTAGCGACAACAGTAAAGGTAAAAGCCCATGTGCTTCAATGGCCAATTTTCACATGCCAAGGCAATTCTAGAGGAGACATAAACACATAAACATCGCACATGGATGTATGGATGATGGCGACACTAACTGTCAGTCCAAATGACAGCAAGAAAAGAAGCGGAGGAGTGTATCCCACCCCCCGTATATATATGCACACACACCTCACACCCACTGTATATATCCTGAAGCACTCACATGTCCAACTCTCCTCAGACACAAAAATCCCTGGCAGCACTTTATTTGAAGGACACTACAGACTGGAAGTGTGTCACAATGTGTGAGACACAGTCCCCAGAGCACAGTCTGTTGCTGGATCTGGTTGCCTGTTTATTCCCTTATGGGACACACACACATGCACATACACAACCTCCATATACACATCAACCTTCTGATTTCTCGCTATCTCCTCAATCAAATTGCAAGGTGAGAAAGCATGAAGCAGTGCTTTAAGAAGTTTGAACGTTCTCTTGCTAGAGCTGCGCCCTCTCCTCTGTCCTGACTAAAGCTACCTGCAGCCATCTACTAAAGACCTCAGATGGCATTGGAAATGAGAAGATCAGGATTTAGTGCATGCCGTAATACACCAAACATGGGTGCATGCCCTAATGCAGGCTTTAATGGTGTAACTGTGCGTGTGTGTGTACATGGGTGTGTGTGTACATGTGTCTGTGTGTGATGGATGAATTAATGTGACAAGGCAGATGTAATGCAAAATCATAAATCTTAGCCCCGGGATGAGCGGAGGGAGAGCAGGAGGTGATATATTAAAGGGCACACACACACCACCGTCATGATGCTGATAATAAAAACAAGACCCCCACTGCAATAGCCAGCTAATAGACATGACTCTATATCTGGCCCTGAGGGTTATGACACACACATATGAACACACATGCATGTGGCAGCACAGACACACAAACACACACACAGAACGCAAACTCTATCCCCTTTACCAGTAATTTATTATGCCGCTTTCAGCTCAACAGCTTAAGTGTTAGATATGGCGGTAATGCTGTTAAAATCTTAATACGGTTACACAAGCTCGCTGTTGTACAACATGCTAATTCTTTACTTACTGTGTAGAGCGCATTGGATGGGGCTCTGGAAAAAACATGACAGCGTTTCTGCTGCGAATGCCACAGCGAGTCACGGTAGCAAAAACACACATGGAGCTTGTTAGCGTTAGTGCAAGCCTCAGAAGCCACAACGACCAGCTGATCAGAAATCAAATTTTCTCAACAGATTGCTCAGCAAACTCTGACAGCTTCCCTATCAAATCAGATGGTCTTTTACTGTAAGTGCTTTAATAATTCATTGTTTGGTTTTTTAATTGTGCTCCTACAGACCTCACTGTTGGTTCAAATCATAACTGCTATTATGGAACTATCCGAAAAGCTGAAAATATGTTTTGAATATATGTCTTTAAAGGTAGCTTCATTGTCATTATGTCTATGGATTCCTTTGGATTTTGGTAAACACATTATAAAGCTTTAATGACTCTGCCTTAAATTTCAGTGAAGGATCATCACACTTGCACACATGCAATATTCTAAGCTGGTTTCCCAACAGTACACACATATTTTCCCATGAGTTAAATCAAGAATTAATGCAGCTCCTCAAAATGAATCTGCAATCCTGAGAACACTTGATATGCAGATCTACACTTGACAGTGCTTGCATCCTTGTAACTGAGACATACTTGTTCTCAAGATTTTCTTCCTTGTATGAGGATACTTGAGTCTTAACTATTTCTCTATATGTGCTGCATTTGCTGAGCTCAGTGAAATGAGAAGGACTGCACAGGCATTGCAGCATGTTTGGCTGCCTCGCAATTTGTTTTGCAGTGTAGAAATGTTACATTGTATTTCAATTTCACTGCTGTTTTTTCCTGCATGCTTTTTTAAGTGTACGACGATGCTTACAGTATACCTTGTAAGCATTCAAGGAAGTTGCAACCTGCTGGCAACTGCACGTAGGCTACAGCAGGTACATGCACAACTGCAGTAGCGCTGTGCCTGCTAACTCAGGACTTGATGAGACTGCACTTGAATCCCTTGTTGGCCCCTCTTACATGCAAAAGCCCTTTTTCTTTTCATACAATAGATACCCCTCAATAAAATCACAGACCCTGGTACCTCAAAATACAGCATGTGTGCTGGATTTGGCAAATCAACATATCAGGCTTGCTATACTGGCTTCAGTGGGAACAACAAAAAAGCTGTTGTCGCAGCCCATTTCACACGGTTCCTTTCCCTTGTAATATTGGCTTCCAAAAGGAATGACAACATAGCTGCTATTACACATTGGATAGGGTATCATATTCACATTGGCTCTTATACAGTGCACTACGCCATATCCAGCTTGGATGATCGATTGCATCCTTGCTATGCCAAATGGCAGCTTCTCGCTGATATCACTGCCCTGCCTGCCTTCGGCTTCCATGCGTGGTTATATGGATGGGAGGGGAGCTTTCAGAAAAGAGCTGTACGGACAAATGTACAGTAATTGTGCAGCTTTTTTATGATATAATAAACACTGATAAAAGTGGACATTTGAAGGCATGTCTACACACACATAAACACAGATATTGTCACTGTGACCTTAACATGATATCAGAGCATCAGAAATATCCGGCTGAAATAGATGGCCCAGGGTGCATCTAAAATATATCTTGAGTGACCAGTTAGGACCAGATTCTGCTGCCCTGCTCACATTTATATCTTCTTCTGTGACGAGAACATCTTTATTACTTTTTAAACCCCCCCCCCCATCAGCACCAAAAACCAAAAGAAGCAGCAATGAGGGGGAGAAATAAGATGGAAACTTGCCTCTGGTAAAGAGTTTCCTTTCTGTGTTTGGGAGCTTTGTCTTGCCGTGCAAACACACAAAGTTGAGGCTGCTCTTTACATGTGGTCCCACACATCCCCAACCGCTTCAGAAGGAGGCCTGACTGATCAGATCACATCTGACATGTTCTCACAGCATTTGTGTTTGTATTTCGAGTTGTCTTTATCCGATTACGGCAAAATACTTAGAACACAGCGACACATACAGACAAGTGTCAAACAAAAAAAACCTGAATACATTTTATGGAAATATGTAACAAATGCTAATGCTTCCATACAGGGCAGAAGAGCTCACTGAAGTGTTTGAAAATGCTGGGAATCATTTGCTACGGCAACACCTAGGGGACCAAAACACCAAACACCTTTTGAAAAAATGGTGCTCTTCTTCAGAGCTCAAAAACTGAAGCTGTTCTAGTGGCAGAAGACAAACAGAAGCAGGCAGGTTGAAAACAAAAGCAAAAACAAGTCAAAAATCCAAAATGGCGACCAGTAAAATGGCAGACAGACTTAAACTAAGGACAGAAAACTACGGGGAACAATTTAGGAACACAAGAAACACTGGAGGACCAGGTAACAGGCTAGGGAGCACAGGAGTGACATGAGGATGAAAAAAGATGAACCAAGAAAGAGTGAGGGAACAACACAGACTTAAATACAAACTACACTACAAAAATAAACTACACTAACGAGGGGATGAGGTGCAGGTGGAGAGACACTTGGAACAGAGCAGTGCTAATGAGGATGATGTGAAACATAGTGTGTGGGGGGGAATCAGACTAGGGAGGAGCACAGGAACACAGGAGGGAAACGGAACACTGGGAACACAGGTGAGCAGGAAGGAGAAGGAACAACAAGACACAAGAGGATATAACTACAAAACAGGAAATTAACAAACCAAAAAACCCAAACCATGACACCATGCACCGTACTAACACCTAACATTGTCAACCATCTGTGTACACATGGTTGTTCCAAGCAAAATACAAAAAACAGGCATAATATCACTCACTTTGAGAGAGTACCACAGTATTGGTGCCACTGTACCACAAAAAACTATTACAATACATGCATATACTATATATTTACAATATGTCCATATTTATTCATTTTCCAACAACTAATAGACACAGAGAAAACACAAACATACTATTCACATGCAATCACACACAGACAAACGCACACGCAAACACACACACCTCACACCTGTTCATGGATGTGTTAAGAGGCAGAAACACTTGGTGGGATGGGAGGCAGTTAGTGTGCCTGTGTTTGTTTAGTGTGAGTGTGTGCGAGGAGGGGGGGTGACTGCTTTAGGGAATCACACACCCAGTTCCACTCACCAGGGGACCTCTGTCAGCCTGTGATTTTGCCCTGTACACCTCCCATCTCTCCTCCCTCCTCTGCTGCTCACTGCTGAAATAGGTCAACCACATATAATGCAGGGGCAATGAGGAGCAAGTATGTGCCCCCGCCCTGTCCCTCAGCACTCCCCATCCCGTTACCTCTACCGTCCAGCAAGAGAAAGCAAGCAATGGCCCCCCATGGACACACACAGGCTGGCAGCGGACAGACAGGCACAGCCAGCCACAACATCCCGACCTTCCAGCCACAACAGCCATTTACAAAGCCACGCTTGAACAGAGCGGATTCCAGCGTCTCGTATGGAATGTGTGCACGCTCACAAGACAAATTCTCACCAACGGCTTAGAATGCTCATCGCTGAAAAATTAAATGAGGAGGGGAAATTGGAAAAATTTAATAATGGATATTGTGTGTATTGTGTGGAACTGTTTGCAATCATGAAGTGGTTCATCACTGTCACTCTCCGAGGGAGGATGAGATGGAGGTTGAGCCTGAACGATATCAGTCGGCTCATCATATTGGCCGATATTGACCTATCAGAGTTATATCAGTTATATCAGCACCAGTGTGTATGTTGTCTGTATGTTGTGCGATGATAGGAAACTTTTCTTTTTTTTTAGATTACATAATGCAGAAAAAAATGCTTGGGGTAATTTATAATTATTATGAACGTACTCTGTTCCTTCTATTGATATAAACCTTCATTCTAAGTAACAAAAACACAATTCTTGGTTTCAGATAATTATATACTGATGAAAACATTAGGTTCAATTTCTTCCAATAGTTCCCTCAAAGTGCCCCTAAATCTTACAAACTGCTCCTTTAATGTTTGAGTGCACTTTTGGTCAATAAAGTTTAATGTTAAACTGTGAAATATCATGCCAGCCTCCATTACATATATCTGTAACACCCCTGGTGTCATCAGCAATGTATTCCAACTTATACTTGCAGACTTCAGTCCAAATTCACAGGCAAGGAGTGTCTAACAAAATAAACTACTGAGTTGCATTATGGGAAATGGAGGTTCCAGTGTTTCTTGAGCAAAGTCAGAAAATCTCGGCCTCTGCTGTTTTCATCCTGACCCTTTTTCTGTCTTTTCCATGTCCCCTGATTTTGTGGTCGTACAATACTAAACTAAATCACTCAAGGATTTCTTTTAACCTAAGCATTAATGTGATTTTAAACACATACTGTATACGGCATTATCAAACCACAAAGACACGATGCCAGATAGAGAGTCTTGCATCTTGACAATGCATGCCAAAGAATATCTCCCAGAAAGACAAGCGATTACATGTCTCTTCCATTGTTTCGTCATTTCAGTGCACTCTTAAGGAGAACCTCCTTGTGTGTTGATGGTGTTATTCTTCCCAGGGGGACTCACCTTTATTCTGCTTCACCATCAAACCTGCTCTCAAGTCTACCCTCAAAAGGAATTGTTCATCCGAAGCGGTGTAGTTTTGCTACATTTACATGAAGATTCCTCCAAGGATAAACCAAAGCAGCAAAACAACAGAAATAAAAGGTTTGAGGTTGAGTACTGGAGTGGAGGGACCATCTGTCATCACTGATTTAGCTCTCTTCCATAGCATGGAAATGAAGTAGTTCTATTAAAACCCCACGTAAACATCTTTATTTAAAAAACACTCTCGTTTAGAATAAAGTCAATAAGTAGGTTTCTGCAGTCCATGTAAATGTACAGTAGATATTGATTCAAAGGGTAAATCAGAAATGCTGTTATCTCCTACTCATGTCAAATGCTAAAACATGCACATGCAAAAGTTGGCTCCATACAAATGAATGTGCAAAAACATCAACTTTACAGTTCTTCCTCATACTTTTCTATCCGCCCTCTCTTCAACTTATCTTACTTCTATCCTTCGCATCCTCCTGCATTCTCAACTCATGTTGTCTTTCCTCTGCAGTCTCCACTGCCTGTGACCTTTTCTCCAGTGGAACAGGATACTGCCCATCTCCATCTTCCTCATGCATTAATGATCTGTGGTAAGCTGAGGGCATCTGTCTGACTCCCAGCCTGTCCGCTGCTCACCCACTTCCAAGGACGGAGCTGCAGCCGGAGCCGAGCTCAGCCACATTCCCTGTCACCCACAGGGAAATGCAGATAAATAGCCAGAGATAGCGATAGCTCCACAGTCTAAAAAGTGGAGGCTGCCCCTTCTCATCTCCGCCGCATTCATCTCGTTGACACTCCCCGGTGGCAGATATCTAAAATACTAGAGCAAAGAGATGACAGCAGGCAACAGACGTAAAGAAACTCAGCCAATTATCCTGGTTTCATACTGAACCTCACTGCAGATACATGCAGCTGAAATGAGATTCCTCCATGGCGTAGCAATGCAGATTGTTCTCTTTCATACCTTCTATTTGTAATCATTTAAAATATACTACAGTAATTAGAGCTAAAATGCATCCATCCACCTTTTTTTCAAGCACTGATGTCCTGTTCCCAGCATATCTATGCAGCTCTTCCTGAAAGATCCCCAAAGTGCTCTTTTGGCAAAAGCTCAGTCTTGTCAAGTTCGGGGAGGCAAAAAAAAATGAGTTAAAGTGATCTTGTAAATCCTGCTGCAGCTCATTCAGCTGGCTGTACATTTGGAAATGGTACCAGTGATTAGTTCTCAAGTTCTTCTTAATGCAATTTCATTGGTTACACAAGCTCACTGTGTTTCCAGCATTTTACAAGCCAGATCTGTTCTCAGGACCTCCGTAAGCCTGACAAGACAGAGCTCATTTGCAACATCTTGGCTGCTGCAGTCACCGCCCAAAGCTCACGACCATTTGTTTCTCTTCACCACTACAGTCTGATATGGTAGCCACACTGTTGCTGCCAGTGCACCAATCTCACAATTTTTCTCCCTCTCACGAATCAATAAGATTTCAAGATTCCTACTTCAGGCACTAACACAGGGGTTAAAGTGCAGTTAAAAGTGCTGCTTTCAACAGATGATATTCTTGTTATCCCTCTACAGTGTGAAGTTGAGCTCTCACTTATTGTATCTTCTTCTGTGCCACTTTTAAATCGTCTGCATTAAAGGCACTTGCTCTACAGTAACATAATGAACACTGGAGTGCTTCTACTCTCCCAAATAATCATCTACAAGGCCCTCAGGTGGACATTTTGAAACTCTCCTTTTCAACTTCTCGGTTTTAATCCAAGGCCTCTTATAAGTGAAGTCATAGACGGAGCAAACTTTACAGCAACCGCTTCTTGGAGGAGACCCACTATTTTTTTGTATATACAGGGCTGCAGCAAAAGATAGTAAGATAAAACTGATGTTTTTTGAATCAGTCACTCGTGAGGATATTTACTATTATCCTGATTCTTGATTATTCACCACAGTCTTCTTATTTTGAGTGTTTTTATCGCAATTCTTATATACCCTCCCATCACTTGGTTTCACAGACATTTGAAACACTCAAAAGTCGAAGTAGTACTCAAGTAGTACTACTTAACGTATACTTGATGCAATAAAAAAATGAAGGTATTACAAAGCAAGCAACTCATTCCAGTTACTTCTAAGCTTGTTGCAAATGTTTTTTTTTTAGAGCTATGCATTATGACAGCTTTCTGTAACTAAAACATTTCTTATTTCATCTAATGCCCTATTGTTCATTTCTTGTCACAAATCACACTCTTCACAGTAACATTTTTTGTCATTTGGATGATGCGTCACGTTCCTCAGCAGCAGACGGCAGAAAATTTGCATGAAGGCAACTCTAACAAACATGGAGGACAGTGAGCTTCACACAGAACAGATTAATCCGGAACAGGAGAAGGACTCCAGCCAAGAAAACACAAGCAGCTCGTATGCATGGACGTGGTTTGGTTCTGACACTGTACCGCACTTTGCAACTTATGCTGCAGACCGTTTCTCGAACACCACTAACCTGCTTTAGGCACGAATCATGTCAAACAGTATGGAGAGAGTCTAGGCACGAGAGCCACAAAAATACACTGAAGTGCTCAAAACAAAGCCCAGACTCAAGAAGCTTTTTCCCACAGCAGTCCATCTGATAAAGAATCATGGAAGATGGAAGGAGATAATGGCTGCAGTCAAGTCACATCTGCAAAGACATGGCCCCTTCGTGAGCTGGTGCTAACACTTAGCCCAAGGTACACAATGCCACTACAGTACAACTACACTCAAGTTGAGTTACCAAGTTTATAAACTATTTATTCATTGTACTCACAGAAAATGTGCAATTTGTGATATGTAGTGTTGTCTGCATGAACAGCACAATCAGAAAGTAGAAAGATGTTTGCAAATACAAACTAGAGTTCAGAACAGAAGGAATACCAGACCTGAGGCTTAAAGTTCAGTGATATTTCCCTTCATGACACCAGTGGTGAGCCGCTTGGCCTAACAGAGGAATATTGTAATCAGCTTCTTTGGTGTATGTATCTCACCCTGTCACCTGCTGGACTCATTCCCCAAAACCCTAAGATGCATTCTGACAGCTGCAGAAATCCTCATCTGGGGAGGAGGGATGAAAAGATTTCTCATGTGCACCTCCCCGCCGTTCCATACCCAAATATTTGACTTTGCCTGTGATCCATAGCCCTTGAAGGCTTCTGTTGGGCTTTTCCACGCGACTGATCTCTGTTCTCAAAGCAGGTGTTTAAAACACAACTGACAAAGAAGCCTCACTAGTAAACCAGAGCAAGAAAAAGACAGAGGGAGCAATGAGAGAAAAGGAAAAAAAGAATTAAAAATGGTTGTAATTTAGCAAACATGACCAGCATGCTGTATGTTGGGCATTTTATAGCTTTAATTCAAATCAGACCGAGGCTCAAAGGTTAAATTAGACATGACAACCACATCAGATAGCGGCGCGTCTAGCTGCCATGCTGATGCAACTCCCCGGGGTTCCTGTCTATAGCGAGCCCTTGATGTCACTGTTACACACTCCTACACACACTCCTACACAAAATGGCCTTCGGTCATGAAATAATACACATGCAAACACACATGCAAACACACATGCATACCGCACATGCATGCCCGCCCAGGAGCATGCATTCAATGGCTCACACTAATGCAGACGCAAATACACTAAGAGACTTCACAGGGAAATCAGGCTGACAGATCAAAGAGTACACACACAGGGATGAACCTTTCAGAACGTTTGAAAATCGACCAAAGGATGTTTTTCTAAAAACCAATTATCCCTGCGGTAGTGTTAAGGAATGACCACTGCTGTTTCCAGTTCATATCAGGATTCCACAGATCATAGTGGGGATTTTTTCCAGGCTCGTAGGAGCTGCGCATAGTGCACTTGACATTGAAAGCAGCTTTACCAAAGAAAGACAAAAATACATTTCTATTGTTTTCAGCTGTCAGAAGCTGTAAGTAATTACATGACAACCCGTTGTGCAAGGTGTGAGCTGCAATTTACAGGCCTGCGCTCAGTCATTTTTAGTTTGATGACCATGTGTTTTTGCATTTATCTAATCGGTTTTGAAATGGGTTCATGAATCAAGGGTGTGTCGTTTCTCTCATCCCATTAGAGAGCATGTAATCCTTGAACCGAATTTAAAACATGAAAGGTTTTCGCTCGACAGCTACGAAGAAGAGCCGCCGCAGTGACATGTACTGTCGGATCATATTAGTCAGTAATCACAAAAATGCACAGTCTGACTACAAAGTGAAATTACTGCAGACAGACATATATAATTCTGGATATGACCTAAAATCCGCTTCAAGATCACATTTACATCAAATATTATAGATATAACAATAATTCCAATAAATAATGTGTGTTGGTAGACGAGTATGGTCATCACTTTGGTCACCAATCGCATTGTGGAGTTTGGCATTAAGGCCATTGCCATCTTGGTTGGCCAATATTTGGGCATGAGGGTGGAGCTGGGGAGGGTATCCTGTCTGAGAACCCAAGGTCATGCCATGGCGGTGCCATATGAATCCCATGAGAGCCACGCCCTAAAGCATACCCTGCTTTATCATCCATTTTACTCTAAATTGGACCGTAATTTACAAAATGAACGTCATGCTGTATGGAAGAAGACTTGAAACTGGTGATTGAGACGATGAACTCATTAGGAAAATGTTTGCTGAGGTAATAAATCAAGATAAGAGCAGGGTCATTTTCTCATAAGCTTACATACAATCAGACAGAATTTTTTTTTGCAACCAGTGGAGTTGCTCCCTGCTGACTATTAGAATTAGAGGAATGTAGGTTCAAGGTAATTCCACATTGGCTTCATGGTCCCCAGAGGATAAATCCCAATGACTTTAGACGTCCCCTGACTTGATGTGATTAATCGACTTTTCGACTACTTTATGGAATTAGTCACCAACTACTAAATGGCAGTAGTCATGAATGCCCTACAGTTTGACCATTCAAAGATACTGGGCTGTTGTCTGATTGTTTGTGTTTACAGTTGATAGACATACTGTATATAAAAAAATAGCTATTTTCAGTATATATAGGTCAGTATGAGATCAATAATGCAACAATTCAATACATATATGTGCAATATAGTCAATATACAGTGTGTATATACTGCACCCACATATCAATTGTTACACACAGACATCTCAAAATTCAATATACTCTCATCTCCACATGACACATGTGGGCTAACACTCAGTACAGTGAGTGACAGTCAGGCCCAGGAGATACACACCAGGGGGCAAACACAGTGCCTAAATAGAGAGGATGAAAACATGGCTGGTAAGAGAGACGAAGGTGACAGAGAGAAAGAGAGTGGTCGCTACAGCAGGGGAGATGGCGTGATATGGGGGAGATGGGGCAGGTGGTGGGGGGGGACTTCTCCACAGGCTAGTAGTTCAGCTCACATCACCTTGCCAAACTGTCACTGCCCCCTACGCTACCAACCCCCCTCCAAACCAACCCCCCGCCCCCCCCCTTTCCAGCCCTGCCTCCCTCCGTTCTCGACAGAATGATTAATGGTGTATCTGGTCATGCGAGCACCACCGTCCCTGACTACAATAAACATTATCATAACTTTTTGGCTATAATAACTGAGACTATGAAGAGCCCAGTGTCCTCCATGAAACACAGAGAACAAATGTTCTTACCAGAGGCATTGTATTTTGTCTATTTGTCTGCCATTGTTTTAATAAAGAATGTGCGCCCGGATTAATGACACGCTTCTGGAGGGGAAGACTGATGAAATCAGCATCACGTCACATCATATCTGCTACACACAGGAATAATTTAAAACTATTAAAATCCAAAAATGAGCTTCCATGTACTGACAGGGGGACTGCAGCTCGGCAGTGGGAGAGCCTCTCCCAGCGCCTGGGTCGTATTTTCCTAATGTCTTTTTAATATAGTCATGTCACATTCCTGCTGTTCTTCTAAACATCCTTGCCTATCATGTGCTGTGCAGTGTGTCAACAGTGCCATATTAAAGGCAATATACCATGAGAGTGGTCTACAAGTTTCATATCAGCCCTGCATCCCCACAGGATCCATTACTGTTTATGGGACTGTACATTAGCCTCTGTCTGCTGCCATTATCTCCTACACACTGCTGGGGACACATGCAGGATATTGCACTCCATGCACAAAGAGAGCTTCTCACACTATGCAGACAAAAATGGACACCCATGTTCACAGATATGGAAAGATGTCGAGGGATGCATGACACACATACATTGAAATCTCTGTCGCATACGGCAGAGGGTTCTTTCATGATTCGGAGCACAGAGGTGGTGTGAAGTGTGTTGAGCTCCAATGTGTTGTGCAATTACATTGCAGTCTTTTCCAGACAGCGTGCTGAGAACGCCTCATTTTAAGCCTGATTTGTACTTCTCTATTGAGGTGTCATTAGCACTGTAGATGGAAAAAGCGGCTGTGTAGCTTTCATCCCTTTATTGCCAAAATTTCAACTAAAACTAAATTGAAGTGTTAATTTTCTTGAGAAAAGCTCAAAGTAATAACATTTACATTCCTCACTTTCTGAGACAGAGTGGTAACAATAACTGAGAAGAGGAAGTTCGCACTTGAAATTACTTTTTTTTTTTTGAGGAGCAAAAGTGAATTTAGCTAGAAACCATGAAAGGGAAGAATTATGACCTCTTCCATATTTTGAGGGAATATAATGAAGACCGGGCAGACCAATTAAAACTTCTTGTAGCATGCAAAGGCAAATTTAATGTCAGCAGGCATCACAGACGCCTATTGTGGAGGTAGGCATTTACAGAAAAGTGTAAATCACCTTCATAATAGGTTAACAAGAGGATAATGAAGCAAGAACGGAGGGTTGGTGTAACAAAGCGTAAGTGAAAGAGAGGGAAGGTGGAGGGAGAGAGGGAAAGACACACAGGCAAACAAATCCACATAAACCCTGTATGTTTTGTCTTTTACTGTTACATTTGTAAGGGGAGAAACTTAAAAAGCAAACAAGCACTCACTGAAGCACACAGGAACTGAGGAATAAAATGGTGAGTTTGCTTTTTTCAGGAATAGACAGAAGCATTAAAAATCCACTGGGGAATTACCCGAGAAGAGAACATGCATCTCATATTATGTTAATAATGCGACTCCGCCCAAACACCCGATGCAATAATGCTTCTGGGGAGACGTATGCGACAAATAGCGTTGATTGTGTTAACTGGGATGATATGAGGCCTGATATTTTCTATTTGAGACCACACAGTCGACTATGTATCTACGCTGCAGTGGTGACAGAGGAGTTTGTGTCCTCCTACGGTCAAGCTGTGTCACTCACTAACATAACCTCGAGACCCTTTGCAGTTCAGGTGCCATCCAGGACTCGCTGCCAGACTGTGGTTTGCCAAAGGCAACGGCACTGAGAGGGAAATAATCAGTATGATAGACTGGACAGGAGTCTAAAGTCAGAGGAGAGTAGCAACTACCAACAACACAGGACACAACACAAGTTTATTCACTCATTTACTCTACAATGGAGATATGAAAGCAAATAGAAATGGTGCCAGGCTGCCAGTCCGACTGGTGCCAGGCTGCCAGCCCAAGTGGATCCCCAGTCAGCCTTCATTTACCCAGGAGATGGCTTATTCTATAGCCATTAGATTGTGCAATCAACAGCGATACTTTAAAGGGAAAAAAAACGTACTTCAGTAAACTTACTCTGTTACATGCCACCCCTGACGACAGTACAACATTTTTATTTCTAAATAGAAAAGTAAGCACCACGATTTGAACATCTACACCGCACTGAAAAGACCCAGTAGGTGTTCACAGACCATCCTGGTGTAGCCTGAGGCATCTATCACACTGAGTTCTGAGGTCATGGCCTTCAGAGAAGTCTTCAGGCATCACCACAGAGGGTCAGGTAAGGTCAGGTCAGGATACATGCCTCCTCCCTTCATCCTTCAACAACAGCTCTATCCTCATTTCAATCACATCTCACAACGCACCTCTCTCGCTTCCTCTCCTGTCAGTTCTTCGCAGGCTGGTCAGGCTATAGGCCAGATGTTCTCTAACACGCCCACGTCAGTTATTCTTAATGCTTCCTCCTGCGAACACGATCTATTCCCCATCTCCTCCTATTGAAAACTTGGCAGATCTCAAGCTGTGAGAGAGGCACGCTCAAGATGCAGCGCGTACGGCAAATCAAAAACATCAACAACAACTTTATTTTCCTCCCCAGCTCACGCAGATGATGTACTCGGCAACTTATAATTGCGCTACTGATTAGGCTCGTCCCACTGCATATCTCCGCCACTTCACAAAGCTCATCAGGCACATCTGTTCCCAACAGCACCAAACAAGAGGCACATTAACAAACAAACAGATAACAATTAGTCACGTTTGAAGTCCTCTGTTCTATTAGAGAGAAAGCTGGGACTGGTGGCTCCAAGGAAGCACAGACGCCATGTTACAGTAGGGGGCTCGGTGGAAAGAAACTTTCAGCATTTTGCATCATGGTGACAATGCATTTTACATCATAGGCCTGTAAAAAAGTCAAGTACAAAGGTACAAGTAAAATTAGACTGCTGACGTCCTGTAGAGTCATTCTCAGTGCTGCTGTTGTAATCTCGAGTTTAAATTTATATCAATCCAACTTCTTCTTCTTCTTCGCCGTCTGCTGGAGACAAAGGCGCAAGAATGTGAATCGCTGCCGAGCTGTCAGTCACGCTGCATTAAGAGACGACTCAGGACACGGCTGAGAGTCAGAGGTTAAAGCCATTACGAGCTGGGTGGCTCCGCTCTCTGACCTCCGACCCTCGCTTCACAACACTCTGTCTGTCTTTTCTCCGCAACACTTCCAAGTTAAAACTGACCCGGTTTGGCAGCAGGTGTTATAAAGTCTACAGCTCTTATGCTTAAAACGCAGCACAAAGCAGAATCTCCACAATTTCTCCACAATTTTTTTACTTTAACAATCCCTTTAATCTTTTCTTTTAATAATTCACTTGTTTTGCTAGTGTTTTGCCCGTATTCCCCCTGCTGCCTTCCTCTAGCTATCCTAAAATCCATTGTCTTACCTCCTCTCTCCCTTTTCCATCTTCCAAATATTTCACAGTTGCTGTCCTTTTATTTTTGATGAGAGAGGGGAACAGGAGGTCTACCCCAGTGCACTCCCAGCCTTATGTTTTAATATTTAATGGAGATGTGCAGTTATACCGACAAAAAACACACACACACACACACACATGCACGCACACACGAGCACTGTGTGTTGCTGGTGAGAGCAGGTGTCGTTGGCGAATGCTAATTGAACTAGTCCATGGGTCAGTGAGCCTTCCTGTTTTCCCTGTGCAGAAGTGTACAGATACATTCTGGCAGAGCAGATACCGTCATTGCTGCAGGGCACTTCTGACTCCAACTGTACGACAACTGAGCTACTCTTAGGCTTTACTATAAACTGGAGAGAAACCCCTGAGCCCTGCGACGAGGGGAATTTGGGAGGGGATGAGTGGCAACTTGTTATTTTCTTTCGGCTAACCGGTGGGCTACAGATAAGGACGTGCTGGTGAGCAGACATCTATATATCACCAGAGCTTCCATTATGTCTCATTCACGCTCAATTCTCCTTCCATTCCTCCTCCAAACACATGCATCCGCATTTTCCCCTGAACAGACCCATCACAAGAACATTGTCCCTGACATGGACATCATGGTATATAAATGAGAAAGTGTAAGTGATGCAGAGTGACACATGCCAGGCAGGGACAGCTTCTCGTAGGCCGACATCTCATTAAGTTAGCAGCCAGCCAGTGCTCATTAGTCTGGCTCTCCAGTTATGTAAGTACAACCACCAAAGCGATGGTTTTTGCTGCACACATGTATAATTTATGCTGGTGAACTCTGTGAATTTCTCCATAAGAGTCGAATTATACAGAAGAGGAATGATGTAGAAAGATTACATATTCAAGATTATGCTTACCTTTACGCAGTGGAGTCACCAGATGCAGGAAAATGTGAGGGGGAGAGAAGAAGAGAGAGGGAGAAACATAAATTAGCACAAGTGGAAGTGTTCAAATTGCATAGAAGTAGACTGCGACATTCAAACATTGTGGTACATATTATCCCTTTTTTCGACAAACACATTAGGCGCTTTGAATACACTGGTTGCACTTGTTTACATGGTGCTAGAATTACATCTTGGTGGAAAAACTGACACTTGGAGACCTATCATGTTTTTTTGTTGTTTTCTTTTCCTTCAGTGCGTTATGTTGATTTTTTTTTGAGCATTTCAGCATGTAAACCTATTCTAGTAGCAACCCACAATGAAATTATGAACCTGAAAATGAGCTTAATATGTCTCCTTTAATATAATAATAACCAGTCAGAACATGAACACGGCAGAACATTTGATGAAAGACAAAAAAAAAAAAAAAAAGTGCCCCTAAAAGTCATACCCCTGCCCCCTGTGCAGCCACACATGGCTCTGTTTCAGAGATGGAGGAATTCAGGAGGAACACATGTTTCCGGGTGCACCGTCAAGTATGTCGAACACAGTGGAGTTTACAGAGTCGGGGGAACCGGCTTTAATTAGGGTTAAGCAGACCTGGTTCTATTTGTTTTCATTTGCGTGATTTATCCCCTTTCATTTGGCAGCTGGCTAACATGTCCCAGACCATCAGACCAACTCCGCCTGAGGTAAAAGGATATGGCTGGCCTTTGCTTGAAAGCGGGAGAAAAAAGGAAGAGAAGCGGTCTTGTGGAGTTTATTGGGCCGCTGTTGAGGCCACCTGTCGTGTGGATATACTCGCAGGGTACGTGAATACCAACGGAGGTGGTCAGCTGCAATATTGCATGTGACCCAGCATATTCTCCTTTGGGTAAACACATTTCCTTGCATTGAAGGCCTCAGGGGGAAAGAAAAGATGAGAAGGATGAGGGTGGGATGGCGTCTAAAGACCAAAGATGGGTTATTAGATATTTGGACAAGCACTCTGGACTGCATAAAGCTCTATGTGTCTCGGGGGGGATCTGCTGATGGGTTTGAGGCTTTAGTCTGTCTTTGTATTACAAACAGTCGAGGAACACCGAGCGAGCATCTGTGAGCATCTGTGAGCTGTTCTATGGCGAAGAAGAAATCAATCAAAAGCTAACATCTGCCTCTGCAAATACATTCTTTACTGCAGTAGAATCTACAAACCATAAACTCCAATATGGAAGAGGAAATGATCCGAAAAGTATGATCTAGATGCCTGTCATTGTTCACTCGCAACGACCGCTCTTACACACTTCTCTCCCTCTGTTCTCATTTTTCCCCATTCAACTCTCACTCATATTGCAGCGAACGGGACTCATAAGATTACAGCTAATGTGTGTACATCTTACTGTTGTGATCAGATTACCCATCGCCACTGAGGCTGATCCATTTGATGTAGAGACACGAGGGCTGAATTCAGCTGTGACGTATCACTGCCAGCTCATCGTGGAAAGCGTCTTCCCAAAAAATAAACAAAACATGCCTCGGGCTTATACAAATTAGACACAGATATAAAGGCGCACCAGGGGAGTCACATACTTTTATTCATTTTAACTTTTGTGTCAATCGTGCAAACTGGCAAACCACAAAATGTTCAGTATGTCCCATCTCCAGCTGCAGCGTTAAAGCAGAACAAAGGGCTTGGAAAAAAAAAAAACACATCACTGTTCAGTTTTTGACAAATGGTTATAGTTAGGCTTTTTTTCTTTTTGTCTAATGACCAAGCCTGCCTTCAGTCAAAGCCTCCCTGTGAGCAGCTGATCAAGCCCAGGTAGTAGATTTACAGTCTGGTCAGCCTGCAGGCAGCTGAAGGGTCTGGGAACATCAATAAAGGGTTAACCAGCACCGTTAAGATTTAAAGGGGCAGTAAGTGGCTCCATTAGCCCGGGTGACTACAGCAGCCGTAGGGGTAGAGGTAAAAGGCAGGGTGGATGAAGGAGTGAGAGAGACAGGAGATGAAGTGCCCCTGAGACATCAGTCCACAAGGAGAAAAGAGAGCTGGAGGGGTAAAGTTAAAGACTGCTGCTCAGGCATCAAATCAAAGCCACTGCTTTACCTTCCAGCATCAAGACAGAGGCAGCAACAGTCGCTCAGCAAAGAGCAGGAAACACCACAGGAAATGAGAGAGAGAGACCGAGAAGGGGTTTCATACCACTGGGCCTTACGCAGCTTCTCAGCCCGCACATCTGAGTCTGATCAAGAATCAGTGCAGTTGGCATTCGACTCCTGGCAAATGTGCCGTCTGAGTTTATGAGGCGGTCCAATCATTAATCACAGATACTTCCTGCTCTGCTCCCTCAAAAAACTTTGACTGGATGTTGACATTTGTTATTTGGTGGAGAGCTACTGAGGGATTCTCCAATCCAGCCAAAGAATGATGTTTATAAAGTTCCCACTTGTTTAACGTTCTGTCAGGGAGCCTAAATTATTTGCCTGTGTGAGAGGGTGATTGTGATTGGCCAGGGTGGTTTAAACCTGTGCCCATGTTTTCAGCCATGTTCACCTTTTCTTAGGGCAAGCTTATGTACAATAGTTACCATTAAAAGAGGCAATATGTGAATATTTTAGTTGAGAAATTAACAAAAATTATCAACAGCATGTGAAGACATAGCTGTTTAGACATTATGATGTCTATATATGGTGCTGCAGAGATAACTACTCAAGTTAGCATGCTAACCAGATAGCCCCGGCCCATTCCGGTCCAAAGCTCCTGTGCTAGCGATGTGAACTCCAACATTCACCTGGTCCCCAAGCTCCCAGTCCAAACCACTAGCTGCACGGCTAACTGAGCTAACTAGCTAAAGGCAGCTACAGTTACCAGTGAGTCTGCTGCCCCCTGTTTGTTTTGAGTATGAATTTGACAGGCGGCCAATTCTCACATATTGCATCTTTAACTCTAACAAAACACACAAATTTGCAGAGAGATTACCGAATACATGAATTCATACAGCACAAACTGGACCTGACTCATCCTTCATTATCCCCCTTTGAGTAAAATGTTGCTTACATTTACAGGGAAGTGTCAGTTTCAAATGGAGCTTGACTACACCATCATGTAGCCTGGAAACAAACACTTACAGAAAAAAAAAAGACAGAAAACCATCCTGTCAGCTCAGACCTTTCCTATCCCCTCTAGTGTGCATCTTTATCTGTGACTTTCTTCTGAAGGGAAAACTGTTGACAGCAGGAACTTCCTGTGTGACTTTGCAAATAAACATATACCATTTACGCAGTGAAATGGTAAACAGTTTACCAAACTACTACTACTAAAGGGGCATTATGTAGTTTTGGAGATGAAATTCAAACTCTGAATCTTAATAATTGCAATATTAATGAGGTAATAATACAAACTCAGACATATTTTTCCCATAACTGAATAAACAAGCTGTTCTCAGAGGAAAATAAGGTCCCCAGAATACTGTTTGAAGCTAGAAAGTTGGCAGGGTCCACCAAATATAAACAAAGTGAAACAATATGAAATTGAGTCATCCTTAAAGGTCAGTTTGTTTATTCAGTTCATTCAGTAATGAAAACAATGAGACTTTATTTAGTTTGTTTGGACATAAACAGTCCACCAAGACAACATCAGTCAACGAAGAGCTTTCTCCTCTGATTAAAATGTGTTCCCAAAATCTACGTAGTGCACCTTTAAGGAGAAAAGTTAAACATATCTGTATGTTGAAATGACATCATTAGATGCGAACACATGTACAAATTCACAGTACATTTCTTCTTGTGGGTGCGTTTCAATAGTCTCTCTGGCCTTAAATACGAGGCTGATAGGAGTGATGATAACCTCCTTTTAATTTTCCAACCTTTTAATTCGCTAATCTACAGCTTTCAATTCAATTTGCGCTTTTTTACAAAACACATAACACACAATCCCCGCTCAGCAGTCCTGCCCTGTAATAAGTGGAGGTCTCAACCCAGCACTTTAATAAATGTGTTAATTCAGAGCTCACCAGGCAGAAACAATGCCAGCATGGGAGATAAATTCCCCAGCTTTCATTTCCTCTGTCTGTCTTACGGCTGATGCTGAGCTGGAGATGGCCCGTGGGGTGGGGGGGATGAAGATCATACATCACACCGAGGCATCCCTGCATCTCTAACATGGCGTTGTCTCTGCTCTGTGTCTGTGCATCTGTTTATGTGGTATTTGCTGAGCAGTAATAATACCATATGGCCATTTATAGTAAATGATGCATATTATAATTTGGTGGCAGAGGAATAAGGGTAGAGGATTTTATGTCTAGAGTCTTTTGCACCTGAGGATGTCACAGCCCAAGATACAACTCTGCAGTTTTCTGATGGGCCACGCCATGCTCCCTCTGTGTGAGCCACTGTGTGTGCGTGATTGTCCACTACACACTGACGGGGGCCTTTTTATTACTAAACGAAGCCCTGTGGAAATGCTGCCTCTACTCAACCTGAACGTTTCTATTATTAACTCTCGGCACCGCAAAATCCTCAAGGCGAGTCTTCCGCTGGTCTGTGAGGGAAAACATCTTTACTGGATAATAGCCCTTCGTCTAATTACAATGCCAGCAATCACAAACACACACACACACACACATGCACATGCAAAGAAGGAGAAGAGGGAAGGAAAAAGGTGACACACATGCACACAACTCACTAAAGGCGCATGTGTGTGTGTGTGTAAGCTTGTTGCGGCAGTGGTAAGCTGAGCTCATTAGCGCAGGTTGCTACAACGTGAATGAGACGTTATAAAGAAGCTTCAATCAGATTTACAGAGCTAATCACTATTGTAACAACCAGTGACTGCATTGGAAACAGCTTGGTATGTGACAATCATACTATATCAGTGTGTGCACAGCATAAGGAAGTAAACTCAGTCGGTGTGCTGGGAGCAGAAACTCCGGTCTGTTTGATCCCCCCTGTATTGTCTGTATTCTTTCTTTTTACAATCTGTGTTTGCGATCTCTGATTGAGCTCGGTGCGCAGAGGTCAGAGGTTAAGTTGCTCACGTCTGGGATTCCTCAGAAGGCTCCTCATTCCTGACCGACCTGCACCGTAAACACCGAGCCCCTTAATCTTCTCCCGCCGCCACATAAACACACATACATACGCACGCAAAAGACTCAGGTTCCAGGCTGTCGATAAAACAGCACACCAGCCCTCTCGTGTCACTTAGTCGCCCCTCCCTGTTCTCTTTTAATGGCTTTTTGAAGGGGACTGAAAGCTTTTCTCCTGACTCTCGCTCCCAGTTTGTTTAAACAAGTTAATTAGTGGTGGTTGATCTGATGGGACTCCGGTGCCTCTCAGGTCTGTCGCAGACTCTGCGCTGCCAGTCAGGGGGACAAAGAGACACTAATCCCAGTTAAACTGACTGGCTGGAGGAAGTGGGGGCAGAAGACAACTCGACTAAACATGCTATAGAATGAAAAGAGGATCTAGGAGGGCTGGGAATAGAGGCATCGAATAAAAAAAGCATTAAAAAGCATTGCAAAAATCAGTGTCGACGGCTGTTGAGTCCAATTAACACTTTAAGGAGGTACTATGGAGTTTTGGACAACTTTAAGGTCAGTTTGCTTATTCTGTTTCTTCAGTCATGAACATAAAGAGAGTTTCTTTATTCAGTTTATTTTGGCATAAAATATCAGTCAATGAAGATCTTTCTCTTCTGGTTAAAATTTCTTTCCCAAAACTACATGTGAAAAACTACTAGTGCACCTTTAAAGGATGAGGAAGAGGAATGATTCATGTTGTGATACATCCTTCCACAAACGCTAACATTAAAATCCATTTTTTAGTCCTCGCTCATGTTTTCCTCGGGGCAGCCAAGATATCAATATTGACATCATCACTGTAAAACTCATATTTTAAAGCTCCTCCTTTATAGATCGGTGTACTCATTATCATGCAGGAACCATTACATCCAATCAATATATCACCAATGGCAACTCTTTCTGCTTGGTGAGAGCACTAATTATCAGGCATTTTTCCAAAAATTGCCAGAAAGTGCAGTAGTTAAACCTGTATCCTTCAATATCAAATAATTACACACCCATCTCTAATTTTCCGTTTATTGTAAAAGTGATTGAGGAAGATGTTTTGATTCAAGTCAGCAACTTTTGTTTTTGTTTTTTTAAGTAAATGGCCTTTTTGGACTCATTTCAAACATCACAGCACTGACAGTGCACTGATAAAGGTGTTAAATGACCATCTGAATACTGATTCAGGTGAAACATCAGTTCTGATGCTCACCCTGACATGCGGAGCCCCCCCGGGTTCAATTCTTGGGCCACTTTATTCAAAATGTACATGCAGTCTCTAGGTCAAATCATACATGACAATAACTAATGACAGCTACACAGACATGGGACAATGTAAAAAACATTACAGGGTGGAGACAGACAGGGAGGGAGACTCGAATGGGGAGAAAAGGCATGTAGTAATAAAGGAAGCGACATGGATGAAACACTGCCAACGACGCTGGAGAAGATTCTGAACTGTTTGAAGTTGTACTTTCATACTTTGAGTACATTTCAGTTTCTTACTTTCTTACTTATAACTGACGCATTTACTTCTGATTTACTTAACTCTCTCACTAAGTGACTGTAGTCATTTAGACTCTCTCTATCAATGCTTAGAGCAAGTAAATAGCTTCATGCAACTACATTTTCTTCCACTGACTAAAGACAAGAGAGAAATCATTGTTTTTGGCAACAAAGGGGAATGAATAATAGTTATTTGTCAGCTTGATTCCAGAGCTTGAAAGACACAATTCAGACTATAAAGACTTCAAACTCGTTTGAAAACTGAGTGTTATAATAGACTCAGATCTGCGCTTCAGCAGGCACATTAAAAGCAAAAAGTAAATCAGCATTTTATCATCTCAAACAAACAGTAAGAATAAGAGGGCTCATGGCCAGACAATTTAGAGAAACTCACTCATGCCTTCACTCCAGCAGAATGGATTATTGTAACGGCCTATTGCAGGTTTCTTCCTTCAAAAAGGACCTTCAGAGAACGTCAGCTCATTCAGAAATCAGCTGCCGGAGTTCCAACAAGAACGAACAGAACTGAGCACATTAATTCGTTATGTGAAGAATATATTTTAAAATGTTTGTAATCTTGGACAGAAATACATTTTGGATCTCCTTCATGAATATAAACCCACTAGGGGCCTTAAAACTTGACCAGTGCAGGTAATCAACTGGTAAAGTACCTCGAGTCAGAACCAAAATGGGCGACGCTGCTTCGAGGTAATATTCATCACACGGACAGAACCAACTTCATTATAATCTCAAATGCACTCCAACCTTAGCAACTTTCAAATCTAAATTAAAACCTCAGCTCTTCTCCCCGAGCCTTTGATTGATTGGTTTCTCTACTGCACTTTTATTTCCTCTGTTGAATTTGAGGCAACTTAAGAATTATTACTGCTCTGGAACTGGACTATTGGGTATTTCTAGCCTGTTGTTATGTTTGTTGATTCGCATTTGATTTAATTTTATTCTATCTTAATTGATTTTACTTTACTGCTTTTTAATTTCATTCGAATACTTTTCTTTGCCTATGTAAAACACTCTGAATTGCATCTGTTTCAAATGAGATATATGTATATATATATATATATATATATATATATATATATATATATATATATATATATATATACACATATATATATATATATATATATATATATATATATATATATATACATATATGTAAAGCAGCCTTGCCTTGTCTAATTATTGATCACAACGAAAATTAAAATGGATTTCTAAGTCCGCTCCTCAGCTGAAGCTCCATGTTTCTTAAGATTGGGCTTTTAGTCGGCTTAACTGTGAGAACTGCAGGAATAAATCATGAATAAACCCTGTTTCTGGTACAAGGTTAAATGTGCTCTATGTAAGAATTGGCCAGCTGTCAAATTCATACTCAAAAGAAACAGAGCAGCATATCACAAGAGTAACCCCTAACTGTAGCTGCCGTTAGCTAGTTAGCTCATTTAGCCATGCATCTAGTGGTTCAGACTGGGAGCACCAGGGAAGTATTGGTGTTTACACCGCAGACACAGGAGCTTTGAACCAGGTCATAACAATAAAACTGTTACAGCTTTATTTTTTTGGAATGTTTTCAACACAAATTCCTACATGTTGCAACTTTGAATTCATTTTCTCAAAGGCTGCCTCGGATGTCACACACTGTATGATGCACAAAACCAAATCAAAAAATTCATAACCTCTCTACTTAGAGATGTCAGAGTAATCAACGTCCTCAAACAGGAGTTTGTTTACTGATCCCCGGCCGAGACAAGAGAATTGGATGACCACGCAATTTCTTTATTATTAAGCTCGTAAGAAGACTCAACTGAGAATTAGAAGAGGTATCGCGGGTGGTGAGGAGAAAAAAGAGGTACGTGGAGAGGTCACGTCTCTCGAGTGGTGGAGCCGAATTAAAATGGCTCCGTGTGAGGAAACACTGTCTGACATCCTCTTCAAAGGAGAGGTGAGACACAGAGAGTAGGAGGAAATGCAGAATGCTGAGAAGGAGCTGGGGGGGGGGGGGGGGGTTATTGATTAAGAGAGCAAGAATGTGGGAGAAGAGACAGCCCAGCGAGGGAGGGAGGGAAAGGTAGAGGTAAGGAGGTGGGATGAAAAGGATGACTAAAACGGCGTGAGGAAGCGCAACAAGGGGAGTTGAAAGCAGGTTCAGACTCAATCAGCAGGTAAAGGGGAGAAAGAAATGGGGTGGGTATTGTGAGTGAGACACAATTATACCCCCACATCTCCAAAGTAAGTAAGCCTCTGGTGGCTGACGAGCGGATGAAAGTGGAGTAGAGGAGCAAGCAGAGAGAGTTAGCGATAGTGAGATAGTTAACATGTTCCCAGCTATCCCCGGCACCCCTGCTGTCCCTGCCAGTCAGCATGCATCCTGATCTCTTCCTAATGAGTTGTTTACATCCACAGCAGCAGATCAAAACCTCACCTCCGAGTCATGGTTGGCGGCGTCAATACTTCCAGATACATTAAGAATCTTTGGATTTTTGCAGCGAGTCCCTGTTTGAAAAACACGGGCAAACACATTATTACAGCTATAAGCACTTCTCTTTCCGTAGTTCATCCCTAATTCCTCCAACTCGGATGCCTGGGGATTGTGTCAGTCTTCTCTAATGACCAAGATTAATGTTAAGTAGCATTATGGTAATGGAGGTACCAGGCCTATTCCACTTTATTAAATAAAGCTGCATGAAAATGAATACGATTATGGATTCTGCTGTTGTTAATGGAGCATGGCGGAGAACAATGTTGACTTTTCTTCTCATTATTGTTTTGATATGATGATCAGGGTGTGTTCCGCCGCTACACCAACACACACACACACACAAAAAGAGACACAGGCAAGGGCTTCAATCTGCATCTGGTAGCATATAATCTAGCATCACAGCGGGGACTTTAGCCCTGTGTGCGCTTAGAGGTGCAGAGCGAGAGACAAAGTAAGAGGCGGCGAGAATTACTGTACGCTCCAGTGCATTCCCAGCACTCCCTTCAAAATTTCGCCAACAATAGAATCATACAGAGCTTTGAAAAGAGCTGCAGCGCTGTAGAAGCACCCCATGAAGATCTGCAGTAGCCTAGAAATCAAAACCTCTGCTGTGAGAATTTTAAAAATGTACAAACATTCTCTTGGATTACAATAGCCTGAATATTTTTTTCTGTACCCCCCATCTGAGAGGAGCCCAGGGATCTCTATAGACAGAAACATGAGAGCTGTCTGGATTAGGCAAGCTTTTGTTCGAGGCTCACCACCTGTATATGTGTGCAAGCTTGTGCGTGTGTGAGCGCGCACATGCAGTGGCACCGAGGCCAATCTCATAAAACCGGACCCCGGCTTTGAGGTCTCCCCTCATGGGGATGATCTTTCAGTTGTCCTCCGTCTCCTCTTCTCCCACCCTCAATTTCCCCCAGAATGTGTTCACCTCCTCCTTTCTTCTCCTCACGTCCCCTGAGTCGCACACACCAGAGCACTTAACCTCAACAGGCCTCCCCCTCTGCTCCGTCTGCCCCCGACACAGACGCATCGTCACATCAACTCGGCTCATATTTAGCCCTGGATATGAAAGATTAATGGGGAGAGAGCAAGGGGAGGAATCAGCGTTTGGGTCTGCCAAAGGCTCCCTGCTCCTCCAGTCAGGGAGCTCTCGCTCGTGTTCCCGTGGAACTGTAGAGGGTCTGTAGTTTTAGCTGAAGTGCTGAAAGGAAGAAGGCATCATGCCGAGCTCTCCACCCTGGTGTCACTTTCAGTTTACCTTCCCCTGCTGAGAATCCTCCACCAATTATTTGGGCTACAGCACACACTGCCTTCCTTCCTGCAACAAACAATGACATCAAATACTGTGTCTTCTGGGATCTTTGAGAGGAAAAAAAAAAACAATCTTTGAATTTTTGACAACTTTCCACGAAAACGGGGGAGCCCGAGCTGCAAATTCAAACATCGCAAGCTCACAAATTCATTGGGATATCTGTCCAGCAATAGCTACGGACTGTTAATTGAATATGTAGAGACTTTGTCGATAAACATTTAAAAGGGCTGCTTCTTCTTTCTATAAAGAGATATAGCCTGGAGTAAGGTTACCAAAGGAAACACAATTGGATAAAAAGATGAATCAATGATATAAGTAGATTACATGGTACCGTCTATTTCTTTAAACAATCTAAAGTCTCTTTACAATCCCTGACCTGAGACACAGTGAAGAGAGGCAGAGAAAGAGAGACGGCGAGGAACATCCTGATGAAAAACACACACTAAGCTCCTCTCGGCACATCAAATATTAAGAGCCAATATTAGCCATGGCTTTGTCACCCCATCACCATTGCCGGAAACATCCTCATGAGAGCGCATGTGTGTGCACGCATGTGTTTTTGTGTGTCTTGCGGTGTGAAAGTAATTGTCACACAGGCATGTGTGGCTACAGCAGCTGTGAAGAGGGAGAGGTCGCTCATAGGGCAGCGCTCAAAAGAGGAACTCCCTCACTTTTCTTGGGAGTTGGGGTTGAAGAGGGGTTTTGGAGAGTGAATGTTTGTACTGCGTGGTTTCAGCTCTCAGTGTGGGAGAGGTGGTGTGGGCAGCACAGAGCCTTAGGAGCTGACCTCATCCAGTACAGTGGCATGACCCCACCCATCTGAAAGTCTTTCCATAACTCTCCCTTCACACTCCAGAAGTGTCACAAGTTCAAATCTGTTGGATTTCGCTCGCACGATTGAATGTGCTACTATTTTTTTCTAACCCACATGTCAATAACACATCCAAGCAAAACACCTCCTAAAAGCCAGCCGAGGGCGGTGGTGACAGCACAATGCTCCCAGAGCTTCAGAGGGACTTAATGGTAAGTATTGGGGGCACTGAATAACTTCTTGCTCTTTGTGCAGCGACAGTGAAGGTTGCAGAGCATTGCAGAGTTGTCTTGAGCTCACTCTCCCCAAAGCCCTCCTCTCTTGTTTTGGCATTTCCCCTCTTCCCCTCACCACCACAAGCACGACACGATGAGTCCCCGAGACGCTTCAAACACACTCTCTCACACAATAAAACCTGAATATTAAATCTCGAGGGAGTACTCGCTGTTCCTGGGGCAGCTGCATTGGGTTTGTAGAACACAGGAAGCTCATCCAGCGGGCAGTTCGTGGCCACTTTGTCCAGCTTCAAAAGCGATGTGGGACTCTAACTCAGGGTGGAATGAGGTAAGGGTTCAGGGTTGGGACGAGGCTAGTTGTGGCCAACTTTGACAGAGGCACTGTGTTATGCTGCTTCTTGAAATACTGTCCTAGAGAGGTCATTTAATCATGTTTACAGTTATATATCTGGTAAAAGTTTGCTAAGAAATTAAATTAATTAATGGGTATGTCAAATTCATACCCAAACCAGGGGGCAGCATATCACTCGAGCAAACACTAACTGCTTCTAATTGTAGCTGCTGTTGGCTTTATAGCTCAGTTAGCCGTGCAGTTAGCGGTCCCGAAGCTGGGAGCTTGACGCACTGGGGGAGTGTTGGTGTTAGCACAGCTAGCACAGGAGCTTTTGACCGGGATGGGCCGTGACTAGCTGGTAAGCATGCTAACTTTAATAGGCATCTCTGCAACACAATAGTGTCATAACATTTCTTCACATTCTGGCTTACACCTTGGCATTTAACTCAAAGTAGAGCTGGGACAATTAATTAATAAGTCAACTGATCGGTTTAAGGGATTTTTTGATTTGATTCCAGCTTGTTAAATGTATATAATTTCTGGTTTCTTTGCTCCTAATCAATTGAAAACGAATTAATTTATCAAGAAAATAATGGACTGATTCATTGAAAAGGTAATCATTAGTTGCAGCTCCTGCTCAAAGCAGCCTCATACTGCCACAAACACAACTGGAGCTTTTTTATACACTAGTTGTAAAGACCCCAAAGCATGCTAAACTCAAAGCAATGTAGACCCAAAACACACATTTCTCCAACTACTTCTCTCTCATCACCATCCAGCTATAGCCCACCTATCTCTGGACACAGCACCTTATTCATTATTCAGGTAACACGGGACTAAATCGATTTCCTGCCCTCACCCTTCACCTCTCACCTGCCTCCTCTTCCTCTCAGATCAACATTCTCCCCCACAGAGTGCAAAGGGCCCGGGCCGCACGAGCAAGTATTCAGGGGTATTTGGCAGAATAGCCCCCATTTGAGCTGGTTTAGGATTTCACATAAACACACCTTGATCCCTAAATCTCAGCTAAGCCTGTTTCAGTTTCAAACAGCAGGAAAAGAGGCTGCTCGAACACTTAGGCAGGCAGGCAGGCCGGCTGCCGAATAGATCATGTAGAAACTCTACGTGTCCATACATCGGGGCTGAAAAGCCCATCTGAATGTAAACGCCTCTAAATGAATTAGTATTACTTGTGCATGTGGACACAGTGTGTTTGAAAATCCAGGTTCCACATGTGCAGTATCTCTGAGTGTGTGTGTGTGTGTTCATAACCCCGTGCCTGCATGCAGCTGCCCTCCCTACAGGGATCCGCTCCTTCAGACACATTTTCACCTCATCTGCGTTTAAGGGCATTAATATTGCACTAGCCGCGGTGGCAGGGTTAAATGGATGACTGGGGGCGAGGAGGGGGGCTGAATGTCAAATGCAATCCCTTCACTTTTCCTTCCTTCCCTCTGCCTTCCTTTCTCCTTTTTGCTGTGATCCGGTACGACATGAGGAGTACAGGGGGGATGCTGTAGTTGGCTCTCCGCAGAGACAAGATCTAGAAGCCACAGCACCAGCATGCGTTCTCTGTTTAGAGGAATATACGATCTTTTTCATCTGCATTCACATTAGCAGCTCCTGCTGTTCTTCCGCTCTCCTTCCCTGTTGCTCTCCATCCATCTATGCATTTGCAATATCCGACAAAAGAGACCAGACAGAGGAAAGAGAGGATAGCGATGGGATGCGCCGCAGACCTTCAAATGTTACCTTTAATTTCAACAGCCCTCAGCCTAGACAAGTTTAATTATAGAAGGCTATTGTTAAAAATGTGAAAAATGTTTACAAGCTTGTTAACATGCAAAAGGTCTCCCTGAAGACCACGCAGCACAGCATATCATACAAACCATCGCTATAACATTAATCTGGTCCTGCTGGGACTGTCGTGCTATGCAAAGACTGAAGCCTTTCATGTTGCTTCACTAATTAAGTCCCATTCCTATCATTGAATTCATCGCTGAGACATTTTGCGAGCAGGCTCAGTAGAAGAAGAAGAAGAAAAAAAGGCGGGGCCTGGCGGCCCGAGAACACTGACATCAGCGAGGTCACTCTGAGGTTAAGTTAACAGGCATTCGAGCTTCTGAAAAATTAAAAGCCTGAGCTCACGAAAGGCTTCACTCGGAGCAAAAGTGGCATGACCTGGAGGATTTGTGAAAAGAGTGCAGCGTAGACGGGCACGCAGACACACACACACACAGCGCTGGTGTTAATGCACTTGGTGTGTCGATCAGCTTCCGCATGGGTGACCCTGCAACACACGTATTGACACGCGCTCCCATTCCTTCAGCTCAAAGTCGGACAAAAATTCACACAAACCATTCCCAGTGATTGAGCGCTCAGTGGAGTGAACAGCTGCAGATCCACACCAACAGGACAGATGCACCGACAATGCCGCTGACGGACAGATCATATCTCTTTCTCTCTGTTTTTCTTTTTTTTCCCTCCTCTCTGTTTTCATCCACACATGCACACACATCCAGCAGCGGTTGTGCTTAGTGAAGTGTGAGGTATACAGTAAGTGTTGTTATGCAGGGTCACAGGGGCCAGGTGTCAGTACTTCACCTCTGAAGTGTTAGAATGCCAATTATAAAGAGGCTTAGTGTGCATCACAGGCAAAGGTTGGGTTTCAGAAGGTGGAGGCTCAATGAAGTCATTGTTTTTTCTACAAAAACCCTTTTGTGAAAGCTATTTCCTGTGTTGTGTACATTTATATTAATCAAGCAAATAAAACCCGATGAGAAGAATATTGTATTTTCATTGAATTGGAAGTTACATACGTTGACATGTATGATTCCTGTGAATAATCAACTGAAGCTCATTTTCAGCATAACCAATGATGAGCTTGTTTTGGACTACTGCTGTATGTCTATAAGTGTGTAACTGTTTTGGGATAAACCAAAAAAAATCAGGCACGGCTCAGGCTGCATTTCTCTGTCCCAGAGTAGTAACCAAGCCCAACCAAAACTCGACAGGCATTCTGTTTTTCAGTCCAAACCTGACCTGAACCTTAGCAGAGAATGTAAGCTGAAGCACTGAGTTTGCGTTACCTTGTCGCACAGTTGTAACCATGGTTACAGCATGTCTGTTTCCCATGACTCCAGTCATTTAAAGTGTAGATGACCATCAAAAGGCATTGCTATTCCCACAAAGGAATACAATTAAAATAAATCTATATATGTATTTTTATCTGCTTACACAGAGACTCATACAGAACTAGGGGTGTCACGATCTCAATTATAAATTGAAAATAGAGCACATTTCCTTCAGTTTTGGCAATCGAATACAAATGCAGTATCGACAATAGTGCTGTCTGTCTGTGCAACACACTCAGAGGGAGTTCATGGTGCGTTCAGGTGCACTCTGAAATCTACATCGCTTCATACGGTGAAGGATATGTGCACCGACAGGGATGTCAAGGGGTGTTCCAGTGCACCTCATAGAATATGTAAATGACAATCGTCAGGGTAAAATCGAAAAGTAAAATCGAATTGTGGATTTGGTGAATCATGACACCCCTATAAAGAACTGGAGTTGAACCTGATCTTTGAACTTTGATGACCAAAATATAATCAGGTAATCCCATTCTATGTATTTTTTTAATCACTCACATCCCAAAGCATAAATGATGCCCTTGGGGAAAGGCATCCTAACAAGCCAAACGTGTGTTTATGGTTTTAAAATGACATAAACTGTAGTGTATGATAGTAAGTTCAACATTGTATTGTGCTTCTGGCTTTATCCTTGATGGAATTACTTTGACTGCTAGAATGCTTATTAAATGCCTCTCACATCTGTCAGCGGTGGCTCGTCTGTAAACAAACATGTTTTGACAGCAGAGATCCAATGAGTTGATACAGAATAATGAGTCAGTTAGCAGGGGAGGGAAAAAAGAAAGCTGCCAAGCCCATCTTCCCTTATTGACTATCTGCCTCCTGTGACCGAACATGCACTTTTGTCCATCTCTATTCAAAGACTTCTCTTAGAAACAGTTATTAAACATACAGTAAGATTAGCTCGGCTGAATATTAAAAAAAATGTGTTGGTACTGGAGGAAAAAAATGCATCCATACTTGAAACATTCAATTTGAAGTTTTAGGTGTGGTGTGTGCAGGATGTCCTTGGGGAAACTGTGGACAATTGTTAAATTCCAGATTTTCTTGACATGTTGGACACAGGTGCATAAAATGCGGCATTCATCATTCAAAGCTCTATCTGAGATTTTCTTTTTTTCCAATTCCCTGAGCCATATGTCATTTCATTTCACACGTGTTGTTAAAAATGAAAAAGATTCTTCAGTTATTCATCACTTGTCAAACTATTTCTAGGTTTTCAATCAGACGGTTGTCATTGTTGCTGAGTTGAGGAATTCTGCAGAGTAAAACTACACTGAGAGTTGGCTCCCACGCGCGTCCCAACAATCACCGTGGTTCGCTTGCTCAGATGTGACTGCATACTGTCCCTGTTCATCCCGAATACAACGAGGCACAGACGGACTCATTTGCTCAGTCTACACTGCTGAGCCTATGCAGATGTGACACGGGCTGCTGCAGATCTAGCACAAAGCAAACATAACTTACAGTAAATGAGGGTGAAAAGTCTATATTCATTTGGCTGATTCAGTGAACTGGATGAAACAAGCATTTCGGTGTCGGCTTTCATCAAGGTGTAAAACATGAGATGAGCTCGCAAAGTGGACTGGGGAGGGGGAAATATGTTTTGGAGAGAAATCAAAACTAACAGGATGACTTAACTAAAAGAGAAGCTCACAAAGTGAAATATTTGCTTAAACCCACATTTTTCAACCGAGATATGGAAAATCTGAGGTTGGAAATCAAGCTAAAAAAGAGCAACAGCACATCATGAAGGA
The DNA here is from genome assembly GCF_040436345.1 of Pagrus major. Lineage (NCBI taxonomy): Eukaryota > Metazoa > Chordata > Actinopteri > Spariformes > Sparidae > Pagrus > Pagrus major. The sequence goes on from NC_133226.1 coordinate 16,053,229, forward strand.
ATCAAAGAAAAGCAGACAGCTCAGCGGGGAAGCGCAACCTTGAAATTATCAGCAAAGTCACATTTAAATACCTCTTGGTTTCTTACATACAAAATCAGTCTCTCTCTCTGCTCACTCCACTGTGCATTGATTTCAAACCAGAGGAAAACAGGAGGCATCAGTGCAAACGGTGAAGGAGACAAGTGTGTCATTTATCCTTCCACCTCCAGGTTAATTGACAAGATAATTACAAGACTGAGGCGAAGGATGGAAACCGACATTCAGGGGCGCACGCATGCCTGCATTTCTAAGACAGAAGGATAGATGGGCTCTTAAACATGTGTGCATGTTTTAAAGTGCAATTCATTATGCCGGCAGCTGTATTTGTTTATTGGTAATGAGCAACTACATGGGTGATTTTTTTTCATGGGAAACTTGGCTCCAACCAAACTACTTTCCTTCTCTAACAAACATGCCAGCAGTTTCTAGCACAGTAGCCCTGCTATCCAAATTGTTTCACATAAACATTGTGAGAACATAATCAGATGGCAGGTCCAGAAACAAATGTCAAGTTGTTGATGTCTGTATGGTGCCAGTTCCATATGAAAAAAGCCCGCAAAATATTGAAATGATGTATTGGGTCTTTTTGACGAGCCATAATCATGTCTTGTCAAGTTTGCAAAGAGAACATTTTACCTGACATCGCTTAAAACAGCCCACACATATCCACGTGGTCGAGTCCTTTAATCAGTAGAATGCTGTGCTTGTGATGTCATAGTTTGGGTTATTGGTTTAGTTATTTCCTGTTTTAATTCGTAGATTATATCCTCTTGTTACTCGTTGTCACATTCTTACCTCCTGTTCACCTGTGTTCCTAGTGTTCTGTTTCCCTCCTGTGTTCCTGTGCTCCTCCCACACCTGTTTCCCATCAGCCACTGCCCTGTACCCAGTCTCTCCACCTGCACATCATCCCCTCCTTAGTTTGTTTCCGTCCACGTGTCTCCTGTGCTCCTGCGCCTGTTCCTCAGTCCTTGTGTGCTCCCCGTGTTCCTGATTTGTTCCTTGTGGTTTTCTGGTTTCTCCTCAGTTCTGCATTTCTCTTCCTTGGACTTTAGTTTGCCTGTGTTTTGTTACATGCTTTTTGGATTTTGGTGGTTGGACTTTGGATTTCAATTTGTATTATTACCGTATCAATAAAGCAAATGTTACCTTTCTGAGTTTGAATTTCTTTTCATAAAGTACATAGTGCACCTTTAAAACGGTAAACATTTAGATTAATTGTGCAGCCCCTCTTCGTACTGTCAAAAAGAACTCGCAAATTATCACATTCTGTTTTATCTTTGTTTTCCACAGCGTCATCTGGGTTGTCACTGCGACACAGCTATCAAACTCCTTTTATAAGGAGATAAGACAAATTTGTAAGATGATTATAGTTTTTCGCACGCATTGTTTTTGTCTTGAGCACCATAATATTAGATAAACTTTAATTATGGGTTGTGCATCCATGTTTTTTTTTCATTCCTCTATATTTTATGCTCCTGGCAGGTATTTAGTGTCATTTCATCAACTTGTGGTTTAATTGCTGTGAATCACTTTATGATGATTGGCAGTCACGGCCCTGTGAATGGCTGACAGGTATCATACAAGTAGACAAGTAAATAATAGACATGGGAGGGTGATGAGCTTCATTGAATATTTTTCCATGGCAACACATGAGACTGAGATTCTCTCTTTAGTCAACCTTATTTCACACATTTATAACATGATTTTTATGGTTGATGCAGTCATTAAAGAGAGTCTGCGGCCCCGTTCTGCATTTCAAAGATAAGTGCCGTTTATCTTCTGCATAACACACATTCAATGGTCCCTAAAAATACCCTGAGATATTACTGTAAAGCTCAGGTAATGCTGTACACAAGAAGGTCCTTTAGAGAATTAGCATGGAAGTCTGGTACAAAGAACTGAATGATAAATGTGGCAATAAATGTAGTGAAATGAAACTTTTTTCAAGCATTGTTCAGAACAAGCAGACTCCTGAGTCCGGCCAAGAGGATGTCAGTGAGTCATTCATTTTGCCCCCTGGGACCACATTCAAGCTTTCTCATCTCTGGCTTCCATTCTCTCTCTGTCCCTCTCTTTCTCTCTGGTGCTGCGGCTTTCTTCCTCCCTTGTTCAACAGCTGTGGAGCAGGGTTAGGGTCAAGGGAATCTCACGCACACATGCACATGCACACACACACGAGGATGTGCTACTGTTAGGCTTGAATGCAGCTGAGGGTGTGGAGGCTGGATTTTCCCATGCCAGTAGTTAACTGCTGGGTGTATTTGAAACTGCGGGGAGACCTCCACTGCCCTTTGGATCCCTCCCCTGGCCCCTGGCCCCTGGCCCAGAGGCTGTGTCCTCTCCCCTGCTGGGACACTCAATGGACTCTGTGTGAGTGTGTGTGTGTGTGCTGTGTGTGTTAATGGCCAATCTCAGGAGGGGTTCTGTCATTCAGTCATCAGCCATTCAGCCACCAGCCTCAACATTGCGGGCCGCCAGCCCCTCGCCCAGGGCAAGTCATCTGTCTTTAAAAGACAAACTGCGATCTTTCCCTCCACCCCAAAAACTTATTTCCCTATAGATCCATTTTCCTCAAGTATCCAATTCATTTTTTTAAAGTTGCTATCTTGGTAAATATATCTTGCTGCCTGTTTTTCTACCCCCTCCTGCGTTTAAGGCTCACAAAATTACTGTTTGCCTTGCTCTGTCCCTCCCTCCTTCCGTCCTTGCCGACATCCATCCAGTCTCAGGGTTTGTGTAGGACATCTCCTGCAGAGGGAGTTGAAAGCATTCCTCTGCCTCCCCTGTCATCATGGCTTATTTAATAACTATCCCAATAAAGTCAACAACAAGGCCCACGATGCAACCGATGCAACCCCCTCCTTTCCACCGTGGGCCCCCCAACCCTAGCCCTCAGGTCTGATGAATGGGGCCATCAGGCATGCCAGCTGCCCCGGAGGTGAGCAGGCTGCCCCCGCCGGGCAGCCAGGCCACCGAGCCAGAGGGAGGAAGTGGAGCAGAGCGGAGAGGGGCAGGGCAGGCCCGGCATGCCAGAACTCACACTAGGCAAAGCTTGGACGGAAAGAACTAGTGGAAATATGGAGAAACGTGGGGAGGGTTGGTGAAGCAGAGGGGTACAGGATGCACAAGCAAACAGGGGGCCGGACTGGACGCCAGCAACACAGTGGGCAGTGTGGATACACTCACAACATGTTTGTGCTCACTGCTTGCTCATGACTTTCCACTTCTCTTGACAGTTGTTCAATATTCTACAAGGCAGAATGTCCACTTGGTAAAATTAGTAAAGCTACAGAAGATGGAAGAAATCCAATTCAGAAAATTTGCATTTGTACAAGGTCCTTTGCATTAATTATAGAAAATGTAAAGCTTGTAAATGTATCATGGTAGTAACTCAGGAGCATAGTGTACTTTGTGCGTCTCATGTAGACCTGCAACGATTAGGGTTAGGGTTATTTTCCAGCTTCCAGCTTCTAAGACGAGAGGATTTGCTGCTTTTTTTTCGTTATTTATGACTGCAAATGAAGACTCTTTGAGTTTTGGACTGTAAATTGGACAAAAGAAGAAATTTCAAGACATGTCTTCGGGCTGTGGGCCATTTTATCAACCTTGTTGGTAATGAAAATAGTCATTAGTTGCAGTTCTGCTCTTATGGCGTATTGTAGGTGCATAAATTGCATTGTGTTTGGTTCGATTTTGCATTTGGAACAACACGATTTGGTTTATGTGTGTGTAAGTTAGAGCCAGGGAAAGTGGGTAAAAGTAGAAGAGGCATGTTGAGAAGCAACATTATGAATCCTTAATTGGGCAAACAAACATCGAGCATGCACGCATATGCATTAATCTGCAAGGCCACACTCATGAATTTAGAGAAGGTTGATAATTAGAGTGGCCAACGCGTGGTCATACAGCACAAACACGTGAGTGACAACTGCTCCACAGCTGGCGGTTTAATACTAAAGCAGGACTTCTCAGAAAGCATGATGAGCTTTGATTACTGGCAGGCCAAAGTTGTTTCCATACTACCTGTCATCATTCTTGACTCGGCCCAAATTTACAGCATATGTGATCCCCTCCCATCCACTCCTGCCAAATAGCTAGCCATGCCTTCTATTCATTACACGGCAGTCTCCCTGTGCCACTCATATAGCTGCTGCCAGCCTTGGGTCTGTTGTGCGGATACAGAGCTGGTAAATTGGTCAAAGCTACAAAGCTCGCTGAGAAAAATCTTGACAGAGTGGGAAAATATCAGACGCTGAATGTTTCCCCGTCGCGCATGAATCTTGAAGTGAAAGAGAAAGACATCCAGGATGAGGGAATGTTATCCAACTGGGACTGCGCATCAAGCCTGCGTAGACATATGGCTGAAGCAATAAAAAGTACAGTATCGACATTCACAACATCATTTTTCTTAATCTGAGCTTCTGGGGAGAGACTGGGTAGATTTACTCAAGGATAGTTTGCCCGCTAGAGTCCTCAGACTACCACTACCTTTGATTTGCTGTGGAGTTGCTGCTATATTCCCCTGCAGCCGCTGGGTTAGCTGCTTTCCTACCTGTTAAAAAATATCTTTTATCTCCATCCAGCTCACTTTCTCTCTTTACGTTCCCATCCCTCGCCATTGGGGAAATCTTTATTTTCGCATCCAAGCAAACATTTTTATAAATGCAAACAGGCTCTCTGAAGACAGCTTCAGAGGCGAGACCTGCCCTGTACCTGAAAGCGCAGCGGCATGTCTCTCCTGGCCCCAGCCCTCAGAGTAAGCACAGCTGTGTTGAATATTTCCCTCACTCCTCAGTTCATTTGAGGGTGATCTGAGCCCGGTTAGCCCCCAGGACATGGAGTGGTAAACAGGCTTGACTATCAAAGCAAACCACCCCAGTCAGAAAGACTGGAATATGAGCCCTTGACCACTGAAGCTGTGTATGCAGGCAGGCAGGCAGGCAGGCAGCAGGCAGTCAGCAGCTGGGCAGAGCTCAAAGACTCCCTGACAGCAGCTGACTTGACCTAGAGCTTCCAGGCTGAGAAAACAAGATTCCCCACATCATCAGTGGGCAGCAGAAGGATTGCATGTCCACCATTACTGTAATCACTGTACTCTAATGGGGAAATGGCCCTAACTAACCTAATAATCACACTGGAACAAATTGATTATGCATTGGGAAATTCAAGTTGTTGGGGTGTTTATTTTTCACAAATTCTGTAAAAGCACTGTAGCTCAGTGGTTAGCTTTGTCGCCTGACAGCAAGAAGGTCCTGGGCGCCTGTGGAGTTTGCATTTTCCTCCCTATGTTGGCGTGGGTCTCATGTCAGGTCAGGTCAAGTCTCCTGACAGTCAGAACTGATGTTTGCACCGCACAGTGTCTACTCAAACACTCCCTTTGGATCCTCTTACCATACGTAGGAAGCGATATAGACAGAATGTATCTCTCACTGGCTTCCTATCCTCGCACTTTTCCATCCGAAAACACTAACAATTCATTGTGCATAACAACACAAAATCAAGGGTCAGTCGAGTACAAGTACATTTTCTCTATCAACAGAAGGCCCTCCTTTCTAAACTCCAGTCCAATAGTTACAACTCTTCATCTGGCTCCAGTCAATCTTCAGGTTAGTCATTTGGCTGAGGCTCGACCACACAAGTCATCCATTGAGGAAAAAAAGACAAACAACTGCTTTAATGGTCCGGCGTCCACGTGGCGAAGAGGCCGAGGAGGCAGGCAGCAAGGCACCAAAGCGGCCGTACTGCGACTGCCCACATCCTTAGTTCGACCCATCACCTAAACACAGACTCGTGCTCCAGGGGAAATGACTGGATGCATTTAGCTCCCCTCATCACAGAGTACTATTCATCTTCAGGAAATAGCATGCTCTGTGAGGAGTGTTTAACTTGAGAGCGTCGGAGGAGACAGAGCTGATGTCCTGACCACTAGCATCTTAGAGAAGTCAGTGGAAAAAAAATAAAATTGGAAGTAGCATGTCTAGTAGCATGCATCTACTTAAAGATAAGTATCTCCGTTTAGTGAACTGGTTTATGATTGAGAAGCACAAACCCCGGGTCAGTGTCATCATCGCACTCTCATATTATCTCATTATAGCGCGCGCAAGGCCACAGCCCTGGGGACAGAGCTTCACCTCTGTCAAGTTGTGTCAACCTCTATAAATGTCTCCCTGCACACAGCCACATAAATGTGTGCACATAATTGGAGGGCTGCTGCTAATTAATGCTAACAGGTCCATCACAGCCTGCCCAGGGTAAACAAGGATTAAGTTCAGAGAATTTATGTTCCCCGGCCTGACATACATGTGGAAACATCATTTGTCAGCGTAAACACAGTCAATTCTTTTCACACGTCCAGCATTGGAGAAACACATGTTTGATATAACCGACTGCTTGTGTAAGCTGTTGAAGAGTATGGAGGGGGAAAAAAGTCATGTGGAAACACTGACTTCATGTATTTCTTTCACACACAGCTGGGCATGTTTTGCTGAATGTGTCACCAAAATTAGCAGTGATGTCAATGATGGATGTCCCTCTGCAGGCCATACTTCAGAACCTCCCTTCAGAGGACTTTCAACATTCATCTGGAATGGACTTCATCTACAGAGCGACGGCTTAACCACAGTCATTGTGACACAGGATACATTAAAAAGACTCTAAGGGCCGAGTCCCTTTCATGTCAAAGGAATGACATGAGCAAACGGAGGGAGTATTTTACGGGAACGAATGAAAAAAACAAAAAAGGATGAGGGGGCACTTCAGGAATCTACTGTCTTATGTGTCCCTCTGGCCCCCCGACCGATTCAACTCCTCACTATGCTCAGCTCAATATCCTTTAATTTCTCTGGTGTTTACAATGTAATTTCTGCTGAGGACTTAACAAGATCTTTGAGCTTCAATTGGTTCTGCTGGGAGAACGTAGAAAGATCGCCTCTCACAGAATCTGTCGCTCTCCATTCTTTACTCCATCCGTGTAACAGCTTCCTCCTCGTCCTTTTACATCCTCCTCTCTTTCCAGCCGAAGTGCCGTTTCCTTGTGAATGGGCACAATAAGCTACAAAAAATAAACAGTGAGAACTAAAGAGAGAGTGACAGAGAGAGAAAGACTGTACTGTAATGCGAGTGTGTGTGTGTGTGTGTGTGTGTTCTTGCTAAGCTCCTCAGAGGTGGGTGAAGGCTGTGAAAGGCCACATTGTTGATGTCAAGGCCAGTCAGCATCAAAGGGCTGATTCAGGTTGTGAGAGGCGTCTCTCTCTCCCTCTCTTTTTCTCTCTCTCGCTCCACACACACACACACACGCGCGTGCTCACACACTTTTCCGCTCAGCCCCCCGAAGACCCCCGAAAAACATCATGGTTTACTGTTCCCCCTCACAGCCAAAGAACAATATTTGGAGTTGACGTGTAAACTCAGAGTGAGGTCAGGGGGCACGCAGTAACATGGTTCAGTGTGTGTGTGAGTGAAAAGTGAAGTGAGGTTTCCCTTATTCCCCCGACTTCCACTTGACTCAAACGCATCATTCATGAATGTTATGTTGTCTCTGGTAATGTACCGGAACAATTCAACTTTTTTTAAAATTATTTTCTGCTCACATTTACTCGGAATGGGTAACAAAGTCTGGATTAATCACTTTTCTTATTGACCACATGTAAGAGGGTTGTAAGGTGACGTGAAGACCTTCCTCGCCTCTACAATGTGGACGATTAGTTTAAGTTGTTTAATGCTGCTGGTCCGAGGATTTCTTTCTGAAGGACTCAGCGACAGTTCAAAGAATGTGACTTTATGTATGTTCTCGAGTGCCTCGTAGCTAACGTTAGTTTAGAAATGGAGTCCGCTCACAAACTGAAGACTGGCTTCCACAACACAGAAGTACTCACAAGTGGGCTTACACTTTTCAAAACAGCACTGGATGCAGTGTTTGTAATGCGAAATGCAAAGCTAACCCGGTCAAACACTGTAAAATATTGTAAAAGCTGACTAGTTTACCGGGTGTGATAGCCTGCAGCAGCCGTAGCTAACGTTAGCACGCCTGCGCCAAAGAAGTTGAACCCTACATTGACAATAAAACTTCAGCTGAGGCAACCGCAATGTCATCGACATGTAAAGGTAATTAATTAGCTAGCTGGACAAGTTGTTGAACTAACGCTGTTTTTTTTCACTGTCTTGGTTGACGCCATCTTCAGATTTTTACTAGCGTTAGCCAACACGGCGGGCTGGAGGATATATATCGGGTTTGAGAGAGGAATTTTTGTGTTGGGTAAAAGGTAGTGAATAAATAACAATGTTAAAATTGAAATGTTTTTACATATTTTTTACAACTAAAATTACATTTTTGTTGTAACAGAAAGAGTAAAGAACTGAAAAAGGCAACGTACCGTAATTCCAGGTACTGGTTGAAATGTGAACACTAACCACTACAACTCTGCACAAGCAGAAATGGTTGTTTTGGGGAATGTAAATAATATTTTTCACAAAATGCATCATCTCCTCATTCCATTCAGACCAAGCAGTAGGGAAAACCCCAGGGCTTATTGAGCTTTAATTACACCCACCAAAGTGCATTATATTGGTGACTTCTGTGTGAAAGTGTGCATGTCTGTAATGTGTGTGTGTGTAAGGCGGCATCAGCGCACGAATTAGTAAAGTTAGACACCAGGAGCTGCGCCACCGTGTCAGGATGAGATTTAACGAGCTTTAATAACAAGCTTTAATGAGCTTAATTAGGAATCCATGCGATCCCCATGGAAACGCCTCAACCCCACAGAACCCGGCTCCGGGTCTGAGGAGCTTTCAATTGGATTACTGTGGCTAATGTCACTGAGACACAACAGTGAAAACAAACAGAGTGCTAGGAGGAGAGGCAGGGTGAGGAGGGGATGAGGTGGGATGAATGGAAAAAGCAGGGGATGGATGTCAGAGAGAGAGGGAGCTTTGGCAGCGGAGGAATACCTGCTGAGGGATGATGGGAGGAGGAGGGATAACCAGCAGAACCAGTAGGATTAGTGTCGCGCGGAGATTTGGCTTGTGCACAAGAGACACAGGAGGACGAGCTCCTACCTCCACACCTTTTACACTCCAGTGATAATTGCGCTTCCAAACATAACTAAACCCCTTCTTAGGCTGTCACTTATGTTTTTAACATCAATCCCTAACTTATTTTCCTCGTTCCTCATTTTCACAGAAGAGGTGGAGTTTTACTCTTTGCATATATTTTGAATACATATAAATTGAAGGTGCAATATGTCAGAATTTTTGTTTTTAACATTCAAAAAATACCTAAATTATCAACAGAATGTGAAGAAACAACAGTGTTGGTGTTGAAGAGATATCTACTGTGGTTCACATGCTAACCAGCTAGCCCCGGGCCTGAAAACCTCTTTTTCGAAGCAGTCCCAAGCTCCTGTGCCATCGGTGTAAGCACCAAAACAGTCCCCCGGTAGTCCGGCTAGCTAACTGAGCTAAGAAGCCAACGGTAGCTTTAGTCGAGGATCTATTAGCAGGTCACAGTTAGCAGCAGCTAGCAGTTACTATGGTGAAATGCTGTCCCTATTTGATGGGTGTATGAATTCAAGGTGGCAGATTCTTACGTATTGCACCGTTAATAAAAACGTATAAGTAAATGTAAAAAAAAAAAAAAAAACTGCTTCTACTTGTATTTCCTGTTAAATTTACACCAGTGCAGATGTTTTGTATAAATGAGGAGAAATGGAGCAGTACATTTCTGCCACCCTCCATTACATTTCAGTGGTCCACCCGAATGTTAAAATATAAATCAATTGAAAATTTACAGACAACATGCTATACTTGGACAGAGGGAAATAATAGAGTCAGAAAAATGTCATAAATACCTCATTAGGAGGCAAATGCATTGAAAAAACACGAAATAAGATTCACGAAAGAAGAGTTGCTATTTTGATAATCAAATCAAATCAAAGTAGTTGTTGGACTTGCACTTCATTTTCCTTCCTGGGCCAACTTTTGTAAATTCTCTTCAGACTGGTGCAACATTTCAAGTCTAACCCAATCTCTTTCAACCTTCTACTGTCTCTCCAGGATCAGTTTTCCTCGTGCTGACCACAGCCAGGTTCTGTAAAGTGCAGTCCGACAATGACGGAGTGACCTTTCAGATAAGCATGATAAAGCTGCCCATCCCAGCTCTTCTCTCTTCCTCTCCTGTCATGTGCACACACACACACACACACACAAATGCGAGCGCACATGGAGGTGAGCGCACGCACGGACATATCTGATGACCTACTCTCTGACAAGTCCTCCCCGAGGGATTTTCACACACATGCACACAAACTACTCCTCTTCTCAGGATCATGGGGTGTCATCTGGCAGGTAGGGTATCACTGGACCCTGGGAGGTGGGAATACGGGGGGCTTGACCTCAGCGGCTATATAAAGGTCACAGAGGTCTCCTGGACAACACAGTGCATCTATACATCGTCAGCCTTGAGCTGCAGGGAGGTCATCTTTCACCATCTATCTGTTGGATTCTCCCATGCCTGTAGCAAGTCCCTTCATGGTCCTGCTATATATAGTTCCCTCGCTTCCCAGGGTTCTTTGTGATGTCCTGCTGCGGTGGAAAGAGTCTGGGGCTCATCATTATAAATCAGCCTGTTAGAAGGAATAAAATTTTAAAGAGCTGCTGCCTGGATTCAAACTGAAGTCTCCATTAGCGAGCCCAGAGCAAATGGTTGCTTGCATGGCAACTCGCAGCAAATCAACACAACAACCTCTTTAATCACCCTCCATGTCCTTTTTTGTCTACCTCTCCTCTCTGGGCCGAGTCCAGTAAAAAGTCTTGAAGGAGGAATATCATCACAGATGCGTTTACTGCATCATGTGAGCAAATTTATTGTTCATTTCATCTACACCTCCTGCATCCCCTGCCTTCATCTGCTGCGTTAGTCAAAATACTTCACAGAGATACATTTTTTTAAACTTGCATAGGTCTCTAGAGGTCAACAGAGATTAGTGGACAGAGAGGAGGAGAGTGTAAACTCATCTTATCATGCTGTGGTCTCTGGCAAGAGACAGGACTGCTGACAGTACACTGATAGCAGGCGGTGGGGATATGCGGAAGGCAGAAACACAAACAGGGCCACACAGCAGGAGTGCCTAGAAAGTCACTGATTAGAAGCCAAAGAGGCAGATACAGAGAGTCTGACAACAGAGCCTTAAAAACAAAAGATGCAGCGCAATACACCAGTCTCACAGCACCAATGCACACACACACGCACACACACATAGACATACAGACTATGATTTCATTTCATGTCAGCCTTGAGGGAGGGCTGAACTAGTCGCCTCATCATCCTCCTTCTCGATCGCTCTGTTCTTGGCCCGCTGCACGCCTCCGGGGCCAGCAAAGGCAGCGATTAACGACAACAGGGAGAGTGTGTATAAGTGTGTAAGTGTGTGTAAGGCCTGATCGTTAGAGCGGCCAACTTGTGTAATACAATTACAGAGGCTGCAGAGAAACTGCTAATGTGCACGCAGGCAGCTCTGTCATATGGATCAGGTATTGAGTTTTCTCTGCTTAATTCACTTTCCAGCGCACACATGGGTGCATTAGTTAGATTAGAGTAGCGGGAGGGGACGGGAGGTGGGGTTGGTCTACCGCCGAGCCAGGCAGATTTGTTTAGTGGTGGCTGTCAATTACAACCCTGACCCTTGCACTAAATGGCTGCGCGTCCAGTGGAAAAAAGGGAAGGAGACAAAAGCCAGATGAGATTGGTAAAGACACGGCCATTTGCTGTAGAAGATAACAAGTGGCATGTTGCGGAGTAAACAATGGTCAAAACACTGCGCGTAATGCTACACCAATAAAACAGAGTGCTGGGGCCTGAAAAGGCAATGTGACCATCAGGAAGATTAGTCGGGCAATGTTATCACTCGAATGCTGCGGTAATGAGACAATACAGGGCCAGTGGTGGAGGGGTACTTAAAAATATGAAACGAAAACAAATTATTCGATTTTGCTCTTTTGAAAAGTCTTGTGCAATTCAAGAGACTGATTGTGGATGCAATCACTCAAAAACTACTTACCCCCTTTTGCTATTTATGGATTGCATTGTGCTACATAAAATGGAAACTTTGGACCATAATTTATTTATCCTCTGCAGTGCACTGGCACAGTAAGTATTCTGATAGTACTTCCCTTTATAACATGTAGAGCTGCAACAAATAGTCTATAATTAATTAGTTGATAGAAAGAAAACTGGTTGACAGTTATTTTGATAATCAATTAAGTCATATTTTAAATTAAAATGTCCTGGTTCCTCTCACAGTTTTGTGCAAAAATGGATCTAACCGCAAGACACACAGAGGCAGGAAGGTAAAAACAGGCTTTAATGCTGATAATTAAAAAGCTCAAAATCCCAGTAACAAAATGGCAGGCAAAGGAAAAGTACCAAAGTAATACAAAAACTAAGGACAAACCAGGAAACAACAAGGAACACTGGGAACACACGACAACAGGAGACGCATGGACAAAAACAGACGAACCAACAAAGAGTGAGGGAACAGCACAAGCTTAAATACAAACTATACTATCGACAGGATGGAGTGCAGGTCGAGAGACACAGGGAACAGGGCAGCGCTAACAAGGCTGATGTGAGACAGGTGTGTGGGGGAATCAGACTCTGGAGGAGCACAGTAACAGAACACACTGGTGAGCAGGAAGTAGAAAGTGACAACCAGACACGAGAGGATAGAATCTACAAAATAAAACAAGAAATAACTCAACCAAAAACCCAAACCATGAAATGTGATGGTTTGCTGCTTTTCTTTGTCATGTATGATAGTAAATGAAGAGTCTTTGGGTTTTGGACTGTTGGTTGGACAAGAAAAAAAAATGTTCACAATTTTTTCTGGAATTGTGTCGACTAAACAGTAAATTGCTTAATCGTAAAAAGAATCAGCAGAGCAACCAATCATGAGCTGAACCATTAGTTGTAGCCATATACGTATGTAGATTATTTTATTTTTTCATAAATTCAATAAGAATAAGAAAACTATGGTCTAGTCTGATATTGTCAAAACACAAATCTCCATATGGCCTATATTTCTGTTATTTTACAGTGTCACTTATATAAAGCAAAAAGAAAGAAAAGTACACACTGTATTGCTGGAGAGTACAGGCTATTGACCTCTTCACATACAATAACATTCATCCATGCGTCCCTGCAACATCATAGCTGTTTTTCACTAAAGCTAGAGCCACTTGTCTCAAGGGAATGGGACTCAGGAAGACACAATCCTAATGCTAGTTAGAGAATCATTATAACTCTCTTCCAGAGACGATAAATAAATTAAATCTCACAGCAGCTCCTTTTCTCCAGTAGCTAAATGGGCATCGGGAGGGGGGCCGCAGTTTCCACAGTAAACACCTCCCTCCCATGTAAACACATAAAATCACAACAAGATGGCCAACACGGCTCGGCTCGTAATTGTATCACTGAAGAGAAATGAGTGAGTTTTGGGAGGGGGAGAGCATTATTTCTGTTTGAAGCTGATTGAGTTGAAATGTCTGCTTCGCTCCCAAGAGACCACCCCGACACAAAGGACAGAGACTGTCTGCACGCGACAAGGGGGCACACAGTGACAAAAAATTTTGTACGCTTTTACAAAAAGTTCCTTGTGTCGGCTATGACAGTATTTTTTCTCCATCTGACACTCAGCTTCTTCTAAGAGGGTACGAGAGGAGAGCCAAAGGGAAAGAAGAATAGAAATGAAGAGTAGAGTTGGATGTGACAGGCTGAGCAGGGAAAACCTTTAACCACTGATAGATGTTAGACAGCTACATCCCCTCATTGTGACACATCCATCAAAGCGCTGATCACTTTTGTCCTCTTACTCGTCCAGGCCCTTGTTCCGCGCCTGTGTGTGTGTGTGTGTGTCGGAGCTGCTTTGACCAATCCATTTGACTCCATGACCACCGACTTCAGACGGCAGCAGCGTGTTAACAGAGTGACCGCCGACACTCCTTGGTTTTGACACGCCCCGCCGAAATTCCTCCGACAGTCTACTGCATTCTGTCAAGTTCTTATTAAAACAAACTATGGCAAAATGGAAGCTAAAGTGTAAATATTCCCGCTTGAGTTTCTCATGCCTTTGCCCTCAAATTTAATCAACGTGGAAAACAACTGCCAACAAGAAAAATGGCAGTCAAAACCAAAACCAGGTTGCGCTGGTATCTGGTGTTCCACAGAGAAGCAACACAATAAGGTTCAGATTACGCCGCCAAATTTCCCAAGAAATCGCGGGAGGGAATATGCATATGTGAGTTGGTAATTCTCAAAGCTGCCCAATCCTTACAACACGTTGGTTTGTTCGACATTGTTGCATTTGTTTACCAGATTTTTGCCTCTTTTCCATAAACAGAAAGCCACACAAAGCAGCCGGGAATAGCTGTGGGTTAATGTGCCTCAATCCTGGATGCTCTCAAGGCTGTTCATCCTGTGGGTAAAAGCCACGCAGCTTAGGAGTGGCTATACTATCTCTGTCTCGTTCCGTTTCCTCGTCTCCCACTCTTCCTTTGGCCGGTATCATTGCTTTGGTTGGCGGGGTCTTGTGCCGGAGCAGGCTGCTAAATAAAACATTTGGCATGGAGAAACAGCGATAACAAAAAGAAAAAAAGTGGTTTGCAGAAGGCTAGTGAGACTTTGCAGACTTTGTAAAAACAGAAATACCATGATTTAGTAATGTGCTGCCGTCTAAATGCAATGGGCATAGGAATGCGTGCAGTAGAATTTAAACAAACAGCTACTGAAAGAAACTCATCGGGAGGTATGATTTACCAGCGCACTGCTCCTTCCTTTACACAGCAGAGGTTGCCCCCCCCTTTTCCATGTCTCTCCAGTGTAACCCCCTCTGCTTTTACCTGACAGATCAGCTTACCTCACGTCAGCCCAAAAAACCATGGGAACCCCTATGCACGGTGTGTCACCACTGAATTATCGGTTTCCGCTGCACATGCTCCAGCATATCTGCAGCAAGCTATTATGGTGTATCAGTTTACAGTTAGTGCGCTGACTCCAGTGCAGCTGGTGTACTGTATGGGGTCATAGTTTACAGGGGTCTGGAATTAGAGAAACAAGCCTGTCATCTCGCTAAGCTCAGTCATTTTTTCCAAACGGAGATCTCATTTCTGCTTTAGCTTGACTTGAGGGGGAGCAGTTCAACAAAACCTTCCACTGAGAAGTACTCCGCACTCGGGCTGCAACTAATGACTATTGTAATGATTGATCACATTATCATTTAGTCTATTAAAAAAAAGCTCATCATAAATTCCCAGAGCCCTAAGAGATGTCTTTAAATTGCCTCTTTTGCCCAACCAACAGCACAAAACTCAAAGACTCTTCAATAACCATCATAAATGACAAAGAGAAGCAGCGAATCCTTACATTTAAGAAGTAAGAATGATCAAATTCTAACTTTTTTGCATGAAAAATGGCTGAAATGATTCATCAGTTATCACAATGATAGGCAATTCATTTTCTCTCAATTGACAAAACAATCAATCAACTAATCGTTAGGGTTGCGCACATAGATATCAAATATAGCGATATTTGACGCCAAATGCAATTTTTTTCACAGTATTGAACAGCTGAATGAGACTACGTGTCGTCTTTGCGGTAAGACAGTTATACCGTCTATCGCGATATTTAGACAGGACAATATCGTGATATAAAATTTTGGATATCACCCAAGCCTACTAATCGTAACAGCTCTACTCCCCTCCAAACTGCATAATCCTACTAAACTCCTGATACTAAAAATAAAAATGATATCCCCATAAGAATGGAAGTAGTAATACTAACCATTAACATGTATCATTTGGTTTGAAAGGGTATTTGTGAATGCAGAGATTGTCCCTTCGTGCAGTGGTAGACCTGAGGGATGGCTCTAATCTGCGAGGTCTGATAGTAGCGTACATGCCCGTCTGTCTGTACCAATATTTTGGGTTCAATGCCTGAACAGATTTGGGTCCTGTGGACGTTGAACAGCAAACAGGAGCTGTGTTTACTGTGGGAAAAGTCGCGCGAGGACGCTCATCTGTATACAAAATAGGGCCAACTCAGACATTTGACCTGGTTTAGGAAAAACTCCTGCGAAAAACTCCTGCGTTTCTGGTCTCTCTTTCTCTTTCTGCATTTCAGAGCAATCATCACAACAACATTCATTATTCACCTTCCGCCTACTGTTTGGTTTGCTCCTTGAAAGGGGCAAATGCACAGCTGGAAGCTCTCCTCCACTGCCAATCCCTTACACATGTCGAAGACGTGCTTTTATTGTGCAATACATAATTCCTAGTGTATTAAAGCAACGCTCTTTCAGCCGACGTTGACATGCATGCATTGTGAATTTGAGGGCAGTTACACTCGACTTTATTCTATCCTTTTTATACTACAACATCATGTAGGACACGCACTAGGGACTGACACTTTGAGCTCATTAATAATTCTGACATTTACAGCAGTGAACTTTTGGAGCTGCGCAGACTGCTTTCTGTCATAATCATCTCCATAGTATTCATTAACTGAAGAATGCATACAAATCAAAGACAACACAGCCACTTATTCTCCGCCTGGAACCCCTATAATTTGGCAGATTTTAATCGTTAGCAGCGCTTTTCGGGTGCCTGACAGATTCCTGAAGAAGAAGAATACAGTACAGTTTGCCTTTTCTGGCAGGCACACAAATTGTAGCGGCTACCACAGTGTGCTTTACATGTTGGGAGTCATAAAGTAACCCTTCACCGTGGGGCTTCTGTCTGGGCCCCATTTAAATGAGACCCATTGAGCTTGCCCCAGTTAAACACTGTCTGCCATTACTTAAGTCACCGGGGACTGATCGTGGAGATATGGCACACACACACACACACACAAACACACGCTGTACAAACACAGGAAAGTGCTGACACCCAACAGCAATCTCGAGTTGCAAGCCATTACTGGACTCGCAGTAACAAAGCCCAAAATGAAGAAAAGAGGTCACGCAGTGGGGTGTTTGGGTGATGATGGTGGGGTTGGAAACTCTTTCGCTTTCAGGCCTCGCTGTGGAAACAGACTGTTTTCCAAGATGCCGCTGATGAATTCCGCAGTGTTTGCCGAGACTTGTACAGAGTAATTACACGAAAACAGACAAAAACACCCATTCATCACGGGCCTTCAACATACAAGCATGATTTCGCATCGCATCATTTTTTAAAACATCCCTGACTCTTAACACACATTTCGACTCTTCTCTCCTCTTGTCGACAGGAGTACATGGAGGGTGGAGGAGGAGGTGTGGGGGGGGATTAATCACACAGTGCATACCAATTGTGAAGCTTTAATTTAGCACCTCATTTAACTCAGTAAAAACAACAACTTTACAGGCTGGCATTCTGACACACATTTAATTCTGCCCTCTGGTAATGGTCTGCTCTGTTTAAAAGTCTGTTTGGCAGCTCTGTAGATAACAGATGGAAGAAAAATGAGGGGAATTATGAGAAAGATTGATTTCCTGGGGATGAATGGTCTGGTATTCACACAGATTTATCTGAAACAGACTTTCTCGGACTCTGTTATTATTGAATAAACACACACGTGCACGCAGGCGCACGCACACACACTCCTGCCACCATATGCAGACAAACAAGAACATGTGCACACAAAGAAACACACAGACGTACACAACGCTCTGCTCACACAGAGAGCTAAGAAAACAGAAGCCCACTGAATTATGCGCGTCAGAAGGAAAATATTGTATAGGGTGATAAGAGGTGAAAGAGTGCAGACTGTTAAGGACACCAATATGAATTTTCCTTTCAAAATTCACCTCCCATTCTGCAGACCGACTGAATAAATCTATAGGTGGAAATAAGTATTTCTCACAAAGTAAGCACAAAAGTCGCAAAATCCAACTTTTCTCACTCCTTTTCCCTAAAGTCTTGTAAAAATGTATTCCTTTAAAAGAACAAGAACAAGCATTGTCCTTTCAGGCGTCCCAAGCCCATCTCTGAGGAACCGTAATGTAAACCAGAGGCTGTAACTTCTCTTGTGGCATCTCAAAGCAGACACAGGAATGGAGCAAAAAAAAGGCAATGAAGGAGTGGAGGGGGTCGGGGGGTGGGGGGGTGGGGGGGCGGATAAAGTCCCTCATTTGAGGCCCATAAAAAACAAGGAGGCACAAACATTTATCTGTGGCAAGGCTTTCATCGGATGCTTTAAGAGCACAGAAATAACAGAGAGCAAGATGCTGATAAAGTGGAGACAGGAAATGGGGAGCGTGGGTCTCCTGCTCTCATGTTTCAGTGGTCCCATACGTGCTCCCCCCTCCTCCCTACCTCCCTCACTCACTCACTCCCTCCTTCCTCACCCCCTCTCTCTGTTCTGCTGACATACATAGACCACAACCCTCCCCAACCAGACATTAGTGCAGCGCCTGGAAACCACCACCCTTCTCCATGATGCAGAGATGTGACAGATCGACAACAAAACGAAACGCAAACGTTTCAGTCCGCAGGTACATAAAACGACTATATGGACGTATCCACTTGACAAAATATACTCTACGGCTTGGCAAATGACTTATTACAGATAAATACTGTTCCTATTCTTCAGCAGGGCTTTTATATATTTGCTTTAGTCCCATTCCACTCGTGAGGCTCCCGCTTCGAGCACAAGACAGGGCAAAGCCAGGATTAAGGGTTTAGCTTTGTCAATCAGAGTCAGAACAGAGGGAAAGATAGCAGCTGTATTTTCATTCTGGAGAGCGGGGCTGGATTTCCACAGAGACATGAAAATTCAGGTGATTGCCAAAGCCTCCATGTTGTGTGTGTGACTCAGGTGTTATGAGTCACCATTGATATCATCTCACTCATTACCGCCTCAGTGGTATGTTGGCTGTTCTCATCAGAGCTGAACATATAGCCTGGTTTTAACATCAAAGGTGCCCCGACAGCGACCGAGCAGCGGATTCAAAGAGCACCTTGAGATGATGATGCTGCATTCGAATGATCCCATCAGCAGCGATGTCTTCATTTCAAGGAATTGTTTGTTTTATGTGGATTTTTTTTTCTACTTAACCACAAAATGTTGATGTTGCTTTCATGCCTGTGCAGTTTGAAAGTATGTGACTCGTGTGCAGTATAATATGTAGGTAGGAAGGTGAGATTAGCTTAGTTTCCCTCAATTAGTGGACGTCTACAGGATCAGCAGGCGCTCTGATTGAATCGCTTCCTTTCATTGTTTTCACAATTACACACAAAATTCTGACTAATATTATTCTGGAAGTACTAAATCCGCCGACCAGTCCCTCTAAAGCTCACTAATTGAGCGTAGTTTGTTACTTTTGGACAGAGCCGGGCTAACTGTTCCCCCCCTTTTCCAGTCTTCGTGCTAAGCTAACCGCCACTTTGACTTTAGCACACAGAACTGAGACTGTTATCAACATTCTCATCTGACTCTCAGGAAGAAGGCAAATAGGCTCAACATGTTGTAGTGCCATTTATTCATCTAGATTGTTTGGGTGTGATTTGCCAAATTTTGGAAATGTCGGCCACAGACATGTCTGCCTTCTTTTTTGGGGGAATTTAAAGGTATATTTCCCCAACTTTAAGCTGTGCTGCTTCTTGGCCCCATAGACATGCAACAACTGAGCTAAGCCTGGATTATCTCGCACCTGCATGCAGGGCATGTTTGGCCTAAATTTTCGTCCTACCGTCGGAGCTTCTCTCATCTTGCCGTGCCATGTTAGGACTGTGCTCACTATGTAGAAGTAGTGGTATCCAAGGCTGTTCCATGCTCCATGCTGGGCCGGGAAACCAAGACTGCAGGGAACACCGTTAAAGGACATTGGGGAAATAACAGCATTCCCACTGACTTGGCCTTTTACTGCTCATCAGCACTTTGCTTTTTATAGTATCCGTGTGCATACATAAGAGTAGCAGCATTCCTCTCCCAAATCCCCCCTAACGCCGTCTATTTTGTGCCCTAATCCTCTTTCCTTGGTAGAATAGCATGTATGGCAACAGTACAGGACGTTTAGTTTTTGCTGTGTCCACAGATGATTACATCAGCGAAATTAAGTGCTGATGATCATCACACAACTACAGATGGGTGACAAATTTATAGAAACACACTTCAGAAACAGCAACTCTGATGGAGGGACAAAACTGAGAGATATTTCCTCATTTGGTCTTTGGATGATGGTGGTGGAGGGTGCTGTCCAACACATCACTGTAAAAATTCCTGGAAGTGTTAAGCAGGATGAGATTTGTTGACCGTGAAGGCCATAGTATATGATGTACACTACTTTCGCTATCAAATTATCAGATGACCCCCGGTGTCCTGTATGAATGCATCTTCCTCTCTAATGTATTACTACTTCATTCAGGTTTTTTTTCTTTTATACCTGTTCGTACATAACATATGGGTTCTGTTACTAAATTATCAAGGTGAATAAATGCAAAACAGAAAAAATTTGATAACTTTCAAAATTAAAGTTCCCTCCACCTACTGCCTTTTAGTTAGTCCCATTTACCTGCGTTTATAATGACATGTCCTTGACTGATATCCTGTTGGGAGAACACAAAAATGCAGAAGGACATTAGCGGTTGAGCACTGGGGGGGAGGCCATGATGCCAAATTAAAGGGCAGGAGTGGAGTGTGTACTTATACTCACTCATGATGTGCTCTGTCAGCCCTGCTGCATGAGAAGGGCCACTTAACTCTCGTAATCACTTCTCTCTCCCCCTTTGGCTCTGTCCTCCTCTCTGCCCCCCTCCCCAACTCCCTCAGCCCCCTGGTTTTCTGACTGTCGGCTCTGATCTCTAATCATAAATGAACTGTAGATCAAGAGCAGGGACAGTGGTCCACACCCCCTTCCCCCTTGGATGAGATCCTGTAATCACAGGGCTCTTGGCTAGTAAAGAGGCCAACAAGCCTTTGAATGAAAAATGACTGTACCTCTAATGCATCAGCCATCTCAACTTTGAAGGGCCATTTTCTGGCAGAGGGGGCTATCACAGGTGGGAAATCAGGTCACCACCGCTGCCATCATCATCTTTACAATCATTATGCCTCATCTCATCCAGTCGCGTAATTGAAAGCGGGGCCTTTTATACAATTATTTTCATTTCCTGTCCAAAGCCTAAAAAGCAAAACTTGCCACAATATGTCACAGTAATTTATGCCCTGTGGTGCACTTTGACTCACCCTACTCTGACAAAAAAACTCTCAGCAAACACACACACTATCTAGGTGGTGCAGTATACATTGTGTCGAGACACAGGTCAGCCATTCTGGCACAGGCCTGCCTGTCAAGTGCTGCTACTTGTGCCGAGCTCTGCTAATGGACTGCTAATAGAAGTGAATGTTGCACTGTGAAGCTCCCCTGTAGTTGAGAGTGTCACACAGGGTGATTAATGACACACTCTCTTCTCCTCCCCTGTCCGTCCCTGTCCTCGCTCCATATCTCGCTTTCACCCTTCTCTCTCCGTGTCTGTCTCTCCACTTCCACCCTCCAGCTCTCTCTCTTCTCCACTCCACACAAACTAATTTTTCTGTCCCGTTTGCCTCTTTTGTGTCCTTGCGATCACCCTCTTCTCACTCTTAACCACCGCAACTCTTTTCCTGACTCTCTGGAAGGAGGGGAGATGACAGAGGTGACAGGGATCTGGACTCATTCACACACAAAGTCAAGTTTATTTTACGAAAATCTAGTTACAAATTGCTTCACAATATGAGAGCAACAAATAAAAATGTCAAGGAAACCTCACAATGGAAACATGATTGGGAAAAGAAAAGGAGGAAAAAAAGCTAGGTTTACTTTACTGGAAGAGGCATCCTTCCATTATGCTGGTCAGAGAGCATAAATATGCAGAATAAACACTCAAATTGCTTGGCAGCAAGGCTCCTAAACATCAGCAGCATTGTTGATACTGAGGTTACGTTCTCTGCGTTTTTCCCAGGACTTTGGCTGGTTTTAACAACCTGAGGAAGAGTTCACGTCATGTTACTTTGCACAAATTAAACATTGTGGTTTTTAAAGGCTGATTAGACTAATCATGTTTAAATTTGACTGGTTTGAGGCTAAATGTATTAAATTAGACTCAGATATAATTTGGAATTTAGAATTTCTCCACCAGAATTATATCCTGACAGTGTGGGGAAAGCTCTGAAACAGCATTTAGACCGTTATGAAGGGAGATAAATTAGTTAAAGGATTTAATGAAGTAGTCAGAACATTTTAAAGGCTTTTTTGGTGGCTGGTCAAACATTTCTGGTGCAGGGGGATGCACTAGAGTGGAATTAGGGTAGGGCAATATGGCCTTAAAATAATACTGTGATATTTTTTTAGGCATATATCACTTTATTTTGAAATCTGGAAGGGAATGGGCAACGAAATCAAATATCACAACATTTTTTTATGTTATTGTAATGACCAGGCGATTAAATTCAGGTATTGCAATAAGCAGCAACAGTCTGGTAAATTCAGTAAAAGTACATCATTTTACTGTGATGCAGTCTTAAAAGGCTCATTATGCGGCCCTTTACCTACGAAAATAGATACTTCCATCTCAAACGATGCAACCGTAAAAGCCCACATGCTTCCATGCATCCTTTATGTTGGCAGAGATCTGAAGCAACACATCCACAAGAAGGCAGCTCAGAGTCAAGAGTTACTGATTGTTACAGACATGGCAAGAAATATAGACTCATATAATGATAACAATACCAAATCAATATATCGCCCTGTAATCTTGGCTACAATGGCGGTCACAGTACTCGCCTGCATCCGCACAGCAAAAGATGTCATCCACCAGATGACTGAAGAACTGTCCCAAAGCCCCAAAATAACTCCATGTATATTTTCTGCCTTCACAACAATAGTATATCACATCAAGTAGAGCAGAGGAGCAAAACTCAGCAGCCACTTTTCACAGTAATTATCACTCGCTACCACGCTCCGT
Source organism: Pagrus major (assembly GCF_040436345.1). Taxonomy (NCBI): domain Eukaryota; kingdom Metazoa; phylum Chordata; class Actinopteri; order Spariformes; family Sparidae; genus Pagrus; species Pagrus major. The sequence goes on from NC_133226.1 coordinate 16,076,239, forward strand.
CTGTGGCTCAGCTAGCAACCAGCATGCACCTCTGACCCCTCTCAGCACTGTCAGACCATACTGTACACACTGTTTACTTTGCCCTCTTCCTTCACCTGCGCCTAGGGGAGTGTGTTACTGAATCTTAATTTCCTTCAATTACATGAAATTGCTTCACTGTAACTGTGTCATTCTGCCTGCTCAGGGGCGCTGGCAAAAGGCTCTGATAGGAGGTAATGTGTAAGCACTGCTCTATGCGCACAATGTGCTCATTGTGCATACAGGCCCTGTTTATAGAATGACCGCGATGGTTGTAATGTTAGTGCCCCCCAAGGAGCCAGTTGTCAGGCCACAGGGAAGCTTGTTACAACAATAACGATAGAAATAACATTCTCTTTTACCTACATTCTTAAAGCGGCGCTCAGATCCGTGTCTCAGCAGAAAAAAAATCAACCTCTAGCTGTGAGTCACAATAATTTAGAAACTATATATAACAAAGATCTTTTAACTTTGCACTCAAAAAACAACCTCAGAGGACACATCATCAGAAAGTGGAGAAACGGCAGAGACGGGAACATGAACTGAGAGTGAAAGAGGAAGAGAGAGACATAGGAGCAGCTTTGTGGAAAAACTGAACTAATCCCAGGAAGGCCGGCACCCTGGGCTGGACTTCATGTCCGATCTGTCCACTGCCTGACACACAGGCACAGTATATAAATGTCAGTCTGAAGCTATATTATACTTTTGTCAAGAAAATAAGAAAGAAATTAACAAAGAAAACACTTTAAAATCAAATATTTAGCATGCAAAGCTTTTGAATGTTTTTTTTAAATACTGAAGAGAAGCTCTGAGGTGTAAAATCCTCCTTAAACCCGTCTCCCCTTCTGTACAACTACTTTCAATCAGACTTTAATCATGATTTCATTTACTTGTTTATGTTTGTAAGATCCTTTTATGTAGCGTCCTTTCTACTTCCAAGCAGCGTTCTGAGGACCTTATTACACTCTGAGGACATCTTCTTAATTCAGTTATGGAGATATATCAAATAAATGTTGAAATATATTTCCGAGTTTGTATTGTTATCTCATTAATAATGTAAATGTTACCTTTCTGAGTTTGAAATTCTTTATGAAACTCCATAGTGCTCCATCAATATTTGGAATCAATAAAGAAAGAGTAGAACCTCTTTTGCTGGTCAGCCTGCGTATTTCAGATCCACACATTAGGATTAAAGACAGATTTTACCTACACTCCCCCCCTTTTTTTTTATATTATCAAGAGGAAGTTCTCCATATATTCCCATAACAACTTGACATCCTCCATCAACTTTTTAAACAACATGCGCGCAGATACAGACACTGCACATGCCGTACAGCTCCGCCGCTGTGCCACGAAATACCACAAGTACATCTGTTCTTGCACCAAGGGTTTCCAATCAAGCTACTGTCACAGAGCTCTCGGCTACCTTTCTGGCAGCTCCCAGCTTATATCTGTCTCAACCTGTCTCCTTTGTCAAGAGTTCAGCAGGTTAATGAGCACTCTCATTTCCCAGCACTCACTTGTGCCTGCAGATGGGATGAGAGCAGATCCTCTCAAAAGGCAAAGGCAGGAAGTAAAAATAAACTGCAACAGCCACATGAAATGTAAGTACACAACGAGCGAAAATATGTTCTAATGACTCCAAAACAAAATAAGCAGGAGAGGGGCTGGCGTTGCGAGGGTAAGTGAGCCACTTTGATCACCAGTAGCTTTGCACTGAAGAAGTGACTCTCCAGCGATTTGGAAATGTGTAGAGCTCATCAGTGCCCCAAAAATAGCAGGGCCCATTAATTAGTCTCAAACAATGTTCTCCTGGTGTATCGACTTCTTAATGGACAGAGAAGGACCTTGTTCGTGTTCCCATCTCGGCAATGACACACGGCTCTCTGGGGTTTTGGAATGGGTATTATGTCATCTCACCCTGCCCTTCAGAAACCGGACCTGTGCTGTTTTTCATTCTTCCTCTCCCTCTTTTGCTCATTAACTATGTAGGAGAGAGATGAAGGTCTGGAACAGCTAGATAAGGTTGCTCGCAGACCCTCATCCCTGTCTAGGATATGTGCTCGGACCTCAAAATTAAGCTTGTGCCGCTCTTGCATGACGAGGAAAGCCTTAAAATTTCGAGAGAAAAAAAAAATATGTTTGGTTAAATTTGTGGCAAAGCCGAAATCTGCTCGTTCCCCCTCATCTCATCAGTCATAGTTCATTCCAGAAAGAGCAGGCAGACCACCTACCTTAATTCCAGAGGCATACACACACACACTTCATGGCTTCTGACATGCATGCACAAACACATACTGAACATTCACCCCTCACACAGATGGGTTCCTCCGAGCTCCCTTTGTTTGACAGACAATCCCACTCAGGAGAGAGCAGATTAAGTAAATAGCTTCAGGTGTTGTGGCATTATCTCAATGCTCCCCTTAACTGACAGACACTACGGTTTACAGAAAAACATCTTTCAGCAGCTGTTGAGTGGGAAAAAAAAAAGAAAAAGAAAAAGGCTGAAGGCGCACTGAAGGTTAAAAATACTGGAAGCTCACTGATTGAAGTTAAATACGGCGAGAAATTAAAAGTGATTATGTGCGAGGTGTTCTGCTGGAAATGAGAATTACCTCCCAAACTTCACCAACATGCAGATTAATAAAGGCGGCCTCGTAAAGAACAAAGGTCAGGACTGTTTAACAGGTTTAATAGCTGCACTGGATTCATCAGTCACCATCAGATGGGGTGCTTGTTTCAAAGAGTGGATATCTTACTTTTGAATGAAACTCGTCACATGAACAGACATTTTTTAATGTATATTTTTCTTAAAATTCTCCGCCTCTCATCTCTCAAGGTTTTTACATTGTGAGGATGTCAAGATCAAACTGGGCACGAGTGAGAATTTAGGAAAGAATAAATACTGGTTTACATTTAATATTTTACCTCCTGTGACCCAGAACTGGTTTGTGAAGGTGCAATCCCATTTTTATTTAAGTAAATCTTTTCGTGCATGATAATCATTAAGGATCAATCTGTGGAGATGTGAAACAGAAACTTAAATATGGGCTTGATTTCATTTTTGGTGGTCTCTCAGAAGCTCTGTTGGAGCACAACCGCACTTTCTGGTTTCTTTTCTTGGAGAAACAGATGTGATAGTGGATCTGTTTCTGTGTCTGTGGTCTACACAACAGAAACAAGCAATATTCTCTCTGTTGAATGAAACTGTAGTGATTGTGTCACCCTTTTTTCCCAGAGAAGCTCTGGTGGTTTGTTTATTCTCATTTTAATTGGGAGCTTATGACTGCAGGCCTACATCCTTTGACACAGACCAAAAGCTGAATTCGTGTTTTAACCTCTTAAATATGCGTAAACTGTATTTTTTCCACTAAAAGTGTGAGTGAACGAAATTCAGGCGCTTCCTCCTGTCCACCACAACCCTGCTCCCGAACTTTCCCGAACTTTTAAAGCAAAGCTCACAGGTCAAGAATGCAGTTTTCTGAACTTTACCTTGAGCCACTCCGATATCCACCAGCAGCAGAAAAAGCAAAAGCCAGGACACGGGCATCATCTCTGGAAACGATCTTCTCGGAAATCTTCCTCCGTCTCCGTCAGTTTGTGCGCCGTACCCCATGATGAGGAGTCAAACTCCGCTCTGAGGCAAGTCCGAGTCTCTGAGAAATTGCGCTCAAACACGCACTGATGTTGTTGCGCGCTGCAGGCGAAATTTCAACCCCCTCGAAAACCCCCGAGCGCAAAAGGAGACGGCTGGGCAGAGAATATATCCAGCGGCGCTGCGCTTTTCGCAGTCATACAAAACAAGTGTGACAGTTTATGGAACAAGAGGCGGCTGCATCGCCCTCCGTCAGCAAGGATGTTGCATTAAAATCTGTCTCCGCTCGCTTCTCCTCTGAAAGCTTCACTTGCTCTCTCTACAGATGTGCATCGATGTCTCCTTGATGGCAAATTCATGCTCCGATTAGTCCCCGCACCAAAAACACCAAAGTCCTCTCCTCCTCTCCGGTGAGTCCCTCTGCTCTCTGTCGCACCTCTCACGCGTGCAGGCGGAGTGTGTGTGTGAAGCCGTGTGTGCGTGCGCCGCGCCTCGCGCTCCACTGCCGGGACTGAACCGGGGGAAGGAGCCGTCTCTGCGGGCTACCTGCTCCTTCAGCCAATCCAAGTGCTCCTGCAAGTGGCGGCGCTGCATCAAAACCTGGCCCGGACAGCGGCGAGGAATGGATGGCGTCTATCACACACATGATTAATGGAAGCGTTGGGGTTCACTGAACATGACAGCCATGGAGGTCTGTGATGCCTGCAGCTGCAAAGTAGCTGAAAAGACCTGTGAGGCTTATTAATAATGATAATTTCACATTTTATTTCATTTGGTGTCTCTATTCTGCATGAATGGAAAAAAAATCTGAAACTATATGAGCACAGACTAAAAGAAAATAATAATAAATTCATAAAAATAAAATCATGTTTTAAGTAATAGTATTTATTGCAGGGTTATTTTCTTGTTAGTGCTGGAGGAAGTACTCAGATCCTAGAGTACTAATATCACAATGTAAAAATGTGATCATTATATATGACATTACTACATTCTGAATCATTATGCATCACTTTTGTTCAGTTTGATAAGATCATCTCATGGATGAAGCTGATTGATTTAAGAGAGTTTTAACTGCTTTTAAGTGTTGGATACAGTTGTGTTTCCACCGCAGGGACCAGAGGAACTTTTGTGAGGAGCTCAGTGCATTTTAGACCTGGGTATAAATTAAGTTCCTGGAACTTTGGGGGTGGGGCTTGCTGTGCTGAACATTTCTGATTGGTCACTTACGTGAAGCGTTTTAATTTGGGCACAATTTTTAAAAAATCTCCAACCGCAAACCAGTTTGTTTTTGTCCATTGCGCTTTGAAACATCTACATGAGCTGCGTAACACATTTTTAGTCCCAGGAACAACTTTTCAAGCAACTAAAAAGTTCCTTCAGTCTGATCCTCGAAGGCTCCAGAAGCCCATCTAAATGTAAAAAAAAAAAAAAGAGTAAAATTATGGGGTTTTTTTTATACATCATCTGACTAATTTGCCTCATTTTCAAGGATCTTTAGACAGAGGTGGAAACACTGAGAACAACATGCTGAGCAGGGTTTTAAAATATGGGGGTGACTGGGGGGGTTTGACCTCCCCAAAAGAGGTAAAACCACAGGTTGTGTGGGTCGAAACATTTATATATCCTTCTTACTTGTAATCTTAAATATTATAATCTTTATTTCCCATATTCATGCCTGGAGGAATCTTCTAATACAATTTCAGACACCCCTAAACACGACAATGCCATTTCTTAACCTTGATGTTATTTGAATGTCTTGTCTGCCTGCCTCACACCACTCCCAATGATAGGCTAATGTGAATGACTATTTAGCTTTAGTTTAACACACTTTCACATCTCCAGAGATCCTGAATTAGATGTTTTAAGTGTTGAGGGATGGATGAATGGAGCTAACATTTATTAGAGTGAAAGTTGAGAACTTTTAGTTCTTTGAAAAATATTTCCTTAGACTAAAAGTTCTGGGTAGAAATGATGCTTTATGTGATATATTTTCATCCTAAAAGATTATTCAAATGAAACCATTTTAAAATTCTGAGGGCAAGTTTCTGACCTCACAGATATCTGAAACATGACAAGAAGCCACAACTGGACAGTGCTTTATAATATAGAGTCACAAAACAAAGTCAGGAAAACTTTAATAAATGTAGAGGAGTGAAAAAATACAACATTTACCACTGAAATACAGTGTAGTAGCAGTATAAAGTAGCAGAACATGAAAATACTCAAAATTATACATATAAGCACAGTGCTGGAGTAAATGCACCTACGCTCCACCCCTGTGTATTTCAAACAGGTGCTTCCGTTTTCTGGTCTCTGTGTGTTTTGAGAACATAAATCCTCATTAATTTAGCGCAGGCAGTGCAACAGGAAGACATAATTTATCTGACTGGGCCCTGCTCTCCCCTGTTTCTGCCACTCTAATTGTTATTTAGCAGTAGTAATAGCGTGTCACAAAACCTGATCAATAATGATCTCAGCCTAACAGACATCCTGTTAAACACACACAGAGACACAAACACACACACGCATGAATTTTGCTTTGCAGGGGGAAACTTGTCCCAGTGATTCCGATAAAAGGCTGATGAGTAATTACATATGCATGACAGATGTCGAGGCAATGCCCCCGATACTTTGTGATTAATGTGAAATATGAGCTTGACACTATCTCTGCAGCAAAATGAAATGTGATAACTTCTAAAATATGAATCTAATTTAAGAAGCATGCTATTCTCCTTCCCTCCATCACTTCCTTTTTTTATATATATAAAGTACAGTGATGTCAATGGGCAGCTGTCAGCTGGCTGGCATTTCAATTTCAGGGAGGATATGCAGGAAATTGCTTTTATTCTTGACTAGGATGGAAGCGATAGCTGTAGTTTGGGTTGCCAAAAGCATGCTACATATTGTATAGGCTACATAATGCACAGTATTTGTTTAATGTGCAGCTCGTTTTGCCATTTCATGAAAGCACAGATTCAACAAGGTGCCGTAAACACTCCTTGGGGAGGCTCGGTCCATGCTGACTCCATCGTGATGCATTCATTCTGCTATCAACACATTCCACATCCTCCCAAAGGTGCTCTGTTTGGTCGAGATATGAAGAGTGCACGAGCGCTGGGAGGAAAACTGAGGTTGCTGTCATGTTCCTAAAACAATCTTGTAGCAATGTGTGCATGTGAAATGGCATCTTATCTCGCCGCGTGTATCCATTCGAATGGTGCACTGTGACCATGAAGGCCACATCCTGACACTGACACCAGCATGTCACATCACACACCAGAATTTCTCCGGTCGCGCTTTGTTTTTCCGATCCTCAGTCATGCGCTCCTGGTGATGGCTCGCACAGCCTCATTTTCTTGTTCTTTGCTGACTGGAGTGGAAAGTGGCGTAGCCCTGTGCTGCTGCAGCCCATCCAATTCAAGGTTAAATGATGTGTGCTTTGTGAAATGTCCTTCTGCACGCTGCTGTTGTACTGAGCTGTCATTTATTTGTGGCCTGTTAACTTGAGCAAGTTTTGCCATTCTCTTCTGACAACCTGAAGTCTCAGTCTGCTTAAATTATCATTTATCTTCCATCGTGTCTCGTTTTGTTGTGAGCTGTTCAGTGAAGAAGAAACATGGCGGAGTCATCTTTAAAGGGTATTATATTTGGACTCATTTCAGGTTAACTATGGGCCCTGTTATGTACTCTTTCAATTAATTTTTACCTCTAACTGACATTTAAGGTCCAGTTTGTAGGAAACTGCTGCGAACTGACTTCATGACTTAAGCTGCCATTAGTGTGTTAGCTCAGTTAGCTGTGCAGCATTGGTGTTTACACCTCTAGCACAGGAGCTTTGGACTGCTGTGAGAGACATTCTGTTAATAATTTTGTTAATTTTTTAAAATGTTTTAAACTCAAATTCGTACATATTGCACCTTTAATTAGAGTTTAACAGTATAACAGGTTATACTTCTACATTGTCTCTTGTTTGCTTTCAGGTCAAGGTTTAAAATTGTGTTTATGTTTCTTATTAGCTGCCCCTCAATGCAGTAGAACAGTGTGTGATACATGGCAATTACTGTTTCTAGTCTGAAGGCGAGAAACACATTTTCCTGCACAGAAAGAATAAAAGAAAGAGGCAAGATGTTTTATGGACAAAAGGAAAACATTCATGTGACCTAAAACACTCACGGCTGACCTGTGTAAGCATTTGAGAAGGGGTATGGCGTGTGCGCCAAGGAGCGAAAAGCCTGGATATCACAGAAATACTGAGGCGTAAATGCCCTCCAGATTGTTAACATGGCCCTTTCAGCAAATAGAGAAGCTTTTTTGCCCACAGGACTGCTGCTGGATGGATGTTTTAGTCTCGCAGGAAACTTGACACTGTAGTGCAGGACAACCCCAGGAGGGCAGCCATGTCTGAGATGCTGGAAGTGGAGTGTCTGGAGCGAACAAGCACAGCAAGCTAAAAGTCACTTGAATCACACGTCTTCTCCATTTTGGCTTTCAGTTTAAGAGCAGCTGAACCCTTGAACTGTATCTGCATGTTTTATGCTTTATTTACGCGTGACTCTCTGTCTGACTCACTTAAATGTTTACTTAAATTGGAAGGTACCTTCAGATGATGGATACTGAGTCTGTGTGTTTCATCTTTATTGCCTCCAAAAAGGGAAGCACAAAAAGTTCAGCCAATTAAATTATATTATGTGTGAAAAGCACAATATTATGTGTCACATTCGGTATCTTTTCCAAGAACAGTTAAATAAGTGGATTTTATGTTATCAGTGGCTGTGAGATGTGTGTGTGTTGTGGTGGCTAAGCAGGCGTTCCACAAGGATGTAAAATAACTCTGTCCCCCTCAGAAGTCAGAAAACTTTTCACATATCTTTGATGTGATTTGAATTGTGTATGAATAACATTCCACGTGGCATCACAATGCATTTTTTGCTTTTCACGGGTCATTTCAGGCCATTTAGTTTTGACGACGCATCATTTTATACTGACATAGAGAAAAAAAATTCACATTTCCCTTTCCAAAGCTCCTGTACTAGCGGTGTAAACACTAACACTCCTCTAGTCCCTGGGCTCCCACTCTGGACCACTAGCTGCACGGCTAATGGAGCTAACTAGCTAACGGCAGCCACAGTCCACAGCAATTACCAGTGACTCTGCTGATATGCCTGCCCCTATTGTTTTGAGCAGGAACTTGACAGGCTGCCAATTCTTACATAATGCCCCTTTAAATGGTAAAACAAGATTGTAAACCTGCTAAAAATGTACATGTTTTAGTGAGCATGTTAGCTTGCTGAATTTAGCATGAAGCTCAGTGTAGTGGAGCCTCACACAGCGGCCAACATGGCTGTAGACTGCTAGTCTGTTGTCTTGTTATCACATATACTCTTCATCTTTTGCTGAGGGATACGCTTCTCAGCACTGCACATGTCAGACAATACGTATTCCTGCTGAGCGCTCACAAGACCTCCGTCTCTCCCGCCAGGCTGTTGATCAATTAGACCGAGCGACAGACAGTCTGACTGATTGATAGGCAGACAAACAAACAGAGAGAGAGATATGCAGGCAGACTGATGATAATGCAGAGGCAGTGTAATGCAGTTTGTATGTGGCACCCACGCCCCAACCCCAACCATCCCTGCCTTCCCACCACATCGCACATACACACAAACAGGCCTCAGCTCCATTCTAATTTTAAAGATAAACATCACTGAGTGAAAATGGAATTGGAAATTAATCACAGCTATAAATTAAGTCACCTTTAGGGGTATCCTTCTTCCTCTTCCTCGTCCAGAGTTACAGGTAGAGAGCTAAAGTAACTCAGAGCAGAGCTGCAGGAAAGAGAGGAATCTGAATGATGACAAATGGCATAATATGATTTGCACACAAAGCATTGGTTTGGGGCTGGGCTTTTTTTTTTTTTTTCTTTTTTTTTTTTACAACTATCAGCCACAGAGACACAGTGAATGGTGGTGTCGGCAGTGTGTGCCACACAATAAAGCTGCTTTCCATCGCTTTGGGCACACTTTACTGCTGCTCTTGATATCAGTATTAAAAGTGATTTGCAGCTCCGTATGTGGCAAGGAATCAAAACTTAATTTAGGCAGATAAAGATGCCATTTGGGAGGGAGATAAAGTGCTGCATCATGGGAGATGTGTTCCCCAGCCTGCTCTCAGCTCCTCACCCTCACAGCGCCCTCAGATTTACTAGCTCTTTTTTCCTGCTCCATAAAACAGCAAATCTGCTCGCCAGGCGACACAGGCAAATGTTAATGGATTCATTTGTCAAGAACCTTCCACTTATTTACAGTCCTCTTCCATTACCGTTGCTCCTCCTGTAAAGGGGAAAACCAGTGGCCAAAGTCAAAATATCGATTTGCCTGTCCATCACGGCTGTGAGTCACCCTGTAAAACACACAACGCCAAAGACACTGCTGCCACTGGGGTGTGTTTCAACATGACAGCTACGCAAGCAGTGAACAAGATGTTTTTTTGTATGTGTGTGTGCAATTATGTAATGTGGTTTTTTTTTCTCATATAAATTTTTTTTGTGTCACACAGACTCAAAATTAATTTCTCGGTTTCAAATAATCTCTCTTAAATAATTTGCTGCCCTTGTGAAATTAATGAATTTTACACAACCAGTGCACATGTCAACATGGGGGATGTTTCATTTATTCATTTTTTTTCCGCACATAGTGTTCAGACAGAGTGAGGCATGGGGTTTTTAATATTTTACATCTTATAGTGAAAGAATGAATCTGGGCAAAAAATGGAAATTTAATACAATCCATACACCTGAATGTTGAACAGTTTTACTTGAGATTAAAGGTGCACTTATATCAGGAGAGAAAGACCTTCATTGACTGATTTCTATGCCTAAACGTGCCTAATGAACTCTCTGAATAAACTGGATAAACAAACTAACCTTTTAAAGGACAACACAATTTCATTTTCACTGTTTCCTGTTTTGCTTTGTTTACATGTGGCGACCCTGCCACCTTTCTCGCCTCAAACAGTGATTTGGGGACCTTATTTTCCTCTGAGAACAGCTTGTTTATTCAGTTATGGAAAAAATAAATATTTCTGAGTTTGTATTATGATCTAATTAATATTGTAAATATTAAAAGAGTTTGAATTTCTTCTCCAAAACCACATAGTGCCTCTTTAAATTTCTGTTCCATGAAGAGAAGCCTAAAGAAGGTTCATCAATGCTGTTTGTACTTGTGCTAAGAGCGCTAGCTTTGATTATATTGGCCCGCTGCGGCTCCTTAGACCACCAGGGTTGCTCCAGTGTGCCTGCTGACGCAAGCCAGACCTTGACCCTGTGCACCAGCCACTGATAGTTCAGACTTCTCATTTGAACACTCAGCCTGGAGGAAGGTGAGAGCCCCGCTGCGCCACAGACCAGATATCCCTCCAACAACACATCTTGTATCTTCTTCACTGCCCTGGTTTGGCTGTGCCGTCTGCCTCTGGATCAAAGCTTCAAGCTCCACTCTGTTTAGTATCTGTCCAAACCTTCCTGAGCCAAGCAGACATCACAACCTGAGCAGAAATATGGCAAAAAGTTTCACGGATACTGGTTGAGTAGCAGTAGTTGTTCTAGTAGTAGTAGTAGCAGTAGTAGTACATCATTAATCCCTTTCGGGCACATTAATTTATCACACAAACATCAAAAGCAGCATAAGACGCAGTGCCAAACATAAGCAGGTCACACACAAGCCACCCGCTCATACATATGCACAGCCAATTTACTGATTCTAGATAGCATCCCAGCAAAGAAATGCTAGTGCAAAGTTCATTCCTGGAGAAAATAAAAATAAAGTTGTTTGTCATGAGCTGTTTTCTCCCTATTCCACCGAGCCAAATGTTCCTATACAGAAGAATGCACTTATTTTTGTTCCTTTGTGCGTGTGGTTCTGATGTTATTGTTCAGTTTTATTGAGAAACCGAAGCTCATTAAGGCCCTTTAGATTACGGTCACTCAGAGAAGTCAACACTTAAATAGCAGCCTGCACTGGTGGCATTTCAACAGGGGAGCAGCAAAACAATATCCACAAGGCAGTAACGGGATGTCTGTGATTCATTGTTTAATAAACACTGAGTACATCCTTGAAGAAAAGTATTTACTCTCTTTCCAGGGCATGCTGCGACTCAAATCCACAGAGGATCCTGCATGGCCTTTGCTAACTATATAAAAGCTTCTGATTATCTCTCACTCACTTCGGCTCACAGGCCAGACTCTCGTGGCATAGACAGAACCATCCGTACATCTGTTTCATCCCCCTTCATTTCCTCTTTCCTACTCATTCTTTTTCCTTTCCTACAATCCCCACCTCCCATCCAGGGAAATGGTTTGGCCTTTCTGAAGTAAACAGGCATTAATCACTCCTTGAGAGAGAATTGTCCGGGGGACAGCCCAAGGCATTTGAAGGGGGCCACACAGAGGCACATGGGACAAGGAGATAGATGCTGTAGGGGTGCGGGGTGTTGTGGCCCCCTATGGGAAGTGTACAACACCAGCTGATGGGGTCAGTGTGTCCACCTTGGGTAAGTGTGTCAAGGACAGCGAGAGGAGGAGGTGGGACTTTGGCTCCGGGTGAAACACGCGGCTGTAAACTAGAGCAGTGGGCTGACTGAGAAATTTCTTTGTTTCATCTTTAGTTTCTATTTTTCCCCCCTTTGTACAAGAACACAAAGAGTTCACACATGTGGATAAGCATAAATTAATAAGTGATCTGTCATGAATATGAGAGAGAGTGAACAAAAACATCACACACTTTCACTGGCAAATGTCAGAAAAAGATCCACTGTTTACTTCCACTTCTGCCAATAAAATTAAGATGTGGATGCTGTATTATTTTGTATTCTTTGACATTTCAGATCTCTGATATTTACCACAAAATCTACTTGTAGCAGAAAATGTATTGATATAACTTCCAAATAATGTGCCCCCCCCCTCACATCAAGAAAATGAGGACAAATATTAGATTTCTTGGTTTTTGATGCATTGTGCTCATCATTAGTTGTAAGACAATCTAAGACAGTTTATGAACCATGAATAGAAAGTACCATTTGAATCATAATTACTTGTTCTCCTCGAGTGACCACATTCATATCGTCTTTTTATAGTTCTTTATGAATAATGTAAAATGTGATATTTAAACAAACTGAGGATATTATTGACTGCTAATTGGTGAAACAGACTACTATATGAGCCTAAAATCCAACATGTCATGACTTTTAACATTTGTGCTTTAATTTGTGCTATTAATGTATTAAAGGTTTAATTGATGAACACTGAGCAACGAAATGTGGCACTCTATATCCTCCTACCATTGCATCCACATCGAATCGTCTGCCCCCTCATGGGGTTGCCAGTTTGTTGTAGCCAAGGACGTTACATTAAAACCTGGATACAGCTTTGGAGGAGAAGCCCCGTTCATTCCTATGAAAGCTGCTCAGTGGCGCATGAAGCCAAAAAAGCTCGACTTCACGGCTGTTGTGGGGCCCATAGGACTGTGCACTACAGACTTCCGCCAACCGAGCCGGCTAACTTCCAGCTTAGAGCCTGGCTACCTTGAATAGCGATAAAATAATTGAATCTTGTGGCTCTTCTAGACTTCCCAATTTGTATTGGACCAAATGGCTCAAATTATAGTCAAATGAGTCATAAGTCGCTTATAAAATCCACTGTTTTACGATTGCTTCTTTCACAATGTAAGCTAATGGGAAGAAGTCTTTTTGGGCCCCAGTGCATCATGTGATGATGTTATTACACAGTTTGGCCACGAGTAAAGTTGGCTATAAAGCCTAATGTTGCTAATGCTAGCTAGGTAACGCTAACATCACTCACACCAATGTGTGGTGGCTAGCTAACACTGGGCAGAACGTTATGCTGGATGCAACCTGCAGAAATCATCCATTTTTACATCTTTTTCTCGACAATCTGGCAACTACCAAGACGCTTGATGCTGACGAAACACAGATATCGCGTGATACCATTGGCGTTATGCTATTGGCTGACAAACCTTGTTAGAAACTGGAACTGTCTATGTCTCACACAGACATAAACAAAACAATCATTTTGGACCTGTCAAACATTGGGAAGTTATTAATTCACGACATATAAATGTAATCAATATGACCTTTAATGTACCCCTGTATTAATTTGATACACCTAATGGCACCTCACTCAAAGTTATTAAATTCTCCCTTTATTGAGAAGTGTGGCCTAGGGTTAATAAAGTCAAGTATATTCTGACAGTAACCAGCTATGACTGACATTAGCAATCTCAGCTAATTAGTTCTAGTACTCAGGACATGTTTTATGATACATTGAGGCATAAATATGCAGCTAAATGACCACAGACCATTGTCATTCATTCTGATCATCTGCTATTTAATTAGAATCCACAGTGTTTGCCAACCAAGATGTTCTGTGTGCAACCAAGTATTATCCAGTCCAATAACAGCTTTGTGAGAATTATTCATGGAGGTCTAGAGTGGCATTTCTGTTGGCAAAGAATAGAGTTTTATCAACAGAAATTCACGCTTAATCACCAGGAAACTCAGAGAGCAACGTGTCACATTACAGATAATGGTTGATTTTCAGTGATCCCTGGCAAGAAGTACCATGCAAAAATACTACGGCAATTTCTTATCATCAGTGATGTTGCCAAAGTTTACAAAGACAATTTAAACAATGAAAAAGTAAGCAGTGCTTCCTAGAGCCTGATTAACTTACATGAAATGATATTTAATTCTGTTCAAATAAAGGCTGAGTGGCTCTTCACAAAACTAATTCTCTTACTGAACAAATAATCTCAGCTTCTAATAAACATTAAAAACTGGCACATTATTTTGTCCCATATTTTCAAAAACAAACATTTTCCTTTCTGTGAGACCTTTGCCACGTAAGGTTGTCAATCCGGCCGTCAGCTGGTCGACCACTTTGGTCCACGTTTACAGGTACTTTTCTTCTAGCGCCACCAGCATTAAGTTTTTCACTCATCCAGTAAAGTATCTCAACATCGACTGGACTGATTGGTATAAACTTTTGTACAGAAAACCTTGTGCTTCTTATCAATCTCCACTCTGATGAATGGACAAATCAACTCGAAGAGCCTCAGTTGTCATTACTTGAATATATTAAGTTTAATACAAAGAGAGATCTGTAAACAGAGAACGGGAAAAGTGTACATACGTTTGCTCAGCTTCATACTGTATGTCATACGCCATACAGAGCGTACGTATCATGTCATCCATCAGACAAAGTGTGTGTAATTCTTGGTCTATGTCATCTCTTAGCTCGTTATAATTTAGGGAGTGTGGAATCTCTTCAAGGATCATCTTTATCTGTACCTACAGACGTGAAAGACAGCGGGTAACCATATAACGCACAAATTAAACATTCTTATGAGACAGAGAAACAAACACGATCACAAACTCCCCCCAGTGTTCAGCTCAAACTGATATGTGGCTTCAGCAGTCTGTGGTAGATAAATAAAGACGGGATCTTCTAAATCTAGGGTTGTTAGTGTGACGTTCCCCTTTTGAGCATGTTTGTGCATGTGGACGGATTGTGAAACAAACAAGGAATTTCATGCGAAAAAAGGGTGTAGTGTTTGACAGATAGCCGCTTAATTGCCTAACTAAAACTGCCAAAACCTCATATTAGCTTCAGCCACACTTTAGTATACATGTTTGGGCTGAGGAAGGACAGCTGGTTCTGTCCCCCAATCTCTTACAATGGAATAGCAACAGTTTCATTGCACGTGAGGGCACGAGAGTGTTGCTTTAAGGCCGAAACTTGAACCTAACCTTAAAATGGTATTTACATCGTATATTGTTTGTTAGGCTTTGTGATTTTTCACGAGTGTATCGCATGTCTTCAAGCCATTATAGCTCCTGCCTCTCCTCTGATTGTTACAGCCGTAGCACTCAGCTAGACAGCAGGGAGACATATGTTCCTCATCTTAAGTGGTGCTTTAAAGGGTATTGATGGTTTAAAAGCAGCTAGTAAGTGATCAATGAGGAGACTTCTCTGTCTGTTTGCGTCATGATGGCAGCACGGTGGACAATAATCAACCGTATTGATGTTAAGTCTTAACGAACTGCGCCCGAATGTCCCCCAGTAGAAGTGTTGTTGGACACATTTCGATCTCGTTCAAATGATCCATCCTCAGTGAGACGCCTCACTTGTGTTGCTATATATAGATGTGGTTATAAATGAGTATGATGTGGAATTAGATCTCGCATCACAGCAATATCTGTTTTGTCATAGAATGGCTGTGGAAGTAAGCAGCTTTAAAGGTCCTTCGCTTTAGGTGAAGTGACAGTTGGACAACAACTGGAGTCTTGGCAAAGAAGCAGCGACTCTCTGATTTCCAATCGGCCAGATGGCTGCCAAACAGTGTTTGGGTGTAATTGGGAAGGAGGGTAAACGCAGATTTCATACTCAAATTTATCTTTCGTGTCTTCAATAATCTAGAGCTCCACAAAGCTGTCAAACACTTTTACAATTCCGCAATTTTACGATTCCTGCTTTTCAAATGTCTACTAATGTTTACGCAGAACAAAAGTCACACTGGAAGTAAGCCACTAAGGAGTAAGGAGTCCATTCAAAGATGATTACATAGAATTGCAGTATTCAATAGCACATAAATAAATTAAGAAACGGTTTTCACGGCAATTTTCACAAAGAGAAAGTTTTTATTTATAATAATTATCTTTCTGTTGCCCCGTCCGATTCAACAACCATCTAATTAATAGTTTCACAGTCGTCTGAATCACTCTCATTTGGCAGTCTCACGTTGGCAAGATCACGCAGACAATCCAAATTCCTGGTAGATGAGAGAAGAAAGGGCAGCATAATGTTCAGAGGCATAAAGGCTCTCCACTTTCTCCAAGACGCTTTCATCTCGCTCGTCTAAAAGTCGGGCCTGTTGTCCTCTGTTAGGGTGTGAGTTTCAGCTCTGTTTTGAACTGACGTGACACAGCCAGGGATGTTTGTACATCCAGCGTTTGAATTACTGAGGAGTGAAGGCCTGCGTGGTGATGTATGAGCAGGATGTCAGGTCTGTCTGTTAACAATGATTTATGAACGCTTGAGGGGGGAGCAACGCCGGGTTGCGGTAATGCAGTCAGACTGAAAAAAGCTACTGTAAACACACCTAATGACGGCTCACACAGGAATCCATTACACCTTTTCACATTCTGCTCTTATGATATTGAATGAGACTGTCTCATTCCCGGGAAACAAAGGGCCAAAATACTTTTCATTTAAACATTGCTCTGAATCCTGACTGCATAAGTGAGTTGCTTCAAGCAAAATTATTAATTAATCTGGATGATGAAGACAATGCGGTAACATTTTTAATCTGCATCAGGATGTTTAGACCAACATGACAGACTCGGATCATGTTCTTCTGTAACTCGAAGCTCAGACTCGTCAAAGAAATTCCAATAAGCAGTAGAGACATTTCCCAGAGAGCATCCTGTGGGGTTCCTGGTGGCAAGCAGCACTGATGGGTGGGGTCAGTGTGTCAAACTCCAATCCTGCCCCATTACTCAGCACAGGTCCCATTAATGTATCAGCCATCCGATCTGCACAGCTGCAGAGCAAGGGGGGGGGGGGGGGGGTGACATGTAAACACAAAGAGCAAGGAACTCAGGGAGACGGGGGTGAACGTGGAGGGCTGGGTTTGTCGTTGACTAAAGTGCAAGCCATTACTGCTCCTTACTGCTGCAGCATGGAAGCGAACTGTCAGCACAAGGTCAAATCAATCGAAGAACAGCTGATTTACTTTGGGCTCCCGAGAGGTCACGAGCGAGCCAAGAGAAGCGCGGAGAGAAAGTTAAAGTGTATCTCTGCGCTCGACACAATAGAGGGCAAAAAGCATGCGTCTAATTCATGTGTGGTCGCACGGTAAGCATCCTTTTCTGGGAATGACCTGCTTGTCTCATTAATAGCTTGTTGCCGGAGGGGAACAATATGCAAACCAAGCAGGAAAAATGTAAATCAAAATATTTTCTCCCCTCCCTTTTCCATGGTCACACACACTCGTGTAAACACACACACACACACACACACTTACAGTCACAGTGCATTTAATTATTCAGCTCATAAAGCACTTACAGTCTTGATAGGTAAGGATTTTAATTTGTAAATAAATGTGTGCGACTAACAGAGAGACACTTAATCTTATTTCTTTGGCTGATTGTGCAGCTCCATTCATGTAAAAGTAACTGTTAGTGGAAGATTTTGTATACCAGGCAGTATATTGTTCCACAAATCTGTTTTAGTACTATAAGCTTTAATCCACGGCAATGAGTAAATATGCTTGTGTTCACTGCGGGAATGAACAAATCAAAAAACTCCATAAAAAGTAAAAAGAAAATGTGCCTAAATCCAATTCGCCAAAAACAATTAGGCAAAATGTTTTAAAGAGGCGTACAAAAAAAACAAGTCCTGCAGAGGAACTCAACCTGAGCAGTCCCTGCTCTGTATATTGAACAGAAAACATAAAAATGAACAGCTACTTCAGAAGATCATATTATCGATCGGACTGCTGTAGCAAGAGCAACCAGACACTGAGTGGGTGTTGATAAAAAAAAAAACAAAAGAAGACTTTTTAATTCCAGTTTTCTTGTTTCTCTGCACCAGATTGGAGCCCGGAGAGCTTCCACAGGACCCCTGCTGAGACGGGCTGCGGAGGGAGAGCCCCGGCTTTCAGGCAGACTTCACTTCAGGCTCCGAGACAGGAGAGAGGGGATGTGGTGGGGTCCCTTTTGGGCAGAGGGGCGGGTGATATCCCAGGACCCCTGCTCTGTTTCTGCTCCAGGTTACACCGGCTATAGCAGGGGGTCCTCCTTGTCTAGTCCCTGAAGGGTCTCCTTACCCTGGATGAACCTCAATTAAAGCAAAGGTTGAAATCAAACACTGAATACTTCATCAACCAGCCCTGAAAAGGACGGAGGAGATAAAAAGAGAGAAAGGAGTTGTTCGAAAATTTGGATTTCATCCAAAATATGAACTGCCTGAATCTTGCATTAAATTATATCTATTTAGTCATTTATTGGAGGAAATTAATTTATTAAAAGGTGCAATATGTAAGAATTTTTGTTTAAAAGTAATTGAAATTATCAACAGAATGTGAAGACGTCATGTCAAAGATATCTACGTATCGTGTTGAAGAGATATCTCCTGAAGTTAGCATGCTAACCAGCAAGCATCAGCCTGTCCTATCATGCAATACCACTCTGAGCTCCCAGTCCAGACCACTAGCTGCACGGCTAATGGACCTAACCTGCTAACAGCAGCTACAGTCAGCAGCAGTTAGCAGTTACATGGGTGATTTGCTGCCCCCCATTTGTTTGGAGTACGAATTCAAAAGGTTGCCAGTTCTTACATACTGCACCTTTAAGTATGGAAAACCTGAATTACTGTAGAGTCTTAATAGTGTTTTTTTGTCACACAACAAAACCTTTGATGCCTTTTATTGTGCCATTTATCTTCTCTTTTTCTTTATCATATCACAAAGTCCTCTGTGCTTAGCTGTCATTTGTCATGCTGGAATACAGTGGTGGAAATAATCTCTCAACAACTTTGTTTCATCACTGTTTTTTTTAGAGATTTGTAATTTCCATTTGAAAGCACAAATTCTGAAAAATGTTTGAAATGCAAATATATGCTTGCTTGCAACTAAATAATTAGCATTCTGACTGGCACTTGGAGAGTTTTCTGCAAGAAAAGCCTGCCTCCTTGTTCTTCCCACACCTCTTTCTTCTGTTGGGGCTGGCTATCTTGTAGGTACAATGCAAACACTGCTGGTCTCAATTTCATCGACATTGTTGCTACACTTAAGTGCAGTAACCTAATCTCTTCTGAAACAGAAGGGTTTCAACCTTAGCCGGCGGGCTGGGAGGGGAGGAGAGCTGAGTGGAAGTGGAGGAGGGTGTTGTCACCGCACTTTACAGCATTATGGCGTACTGTAGAAGTGGCAGGGGCCTCAGGGTCATTTAGATAGGGTTCCTCTAGCCCGAGGTGTTAAATTCAAAACCACATTTATTATCACAAAAAAAGCTTTTCTTTCAGCATCTGCTCACTTAACTTTAATTATAGCTTCCTTTCAGGGGAGGAAGGCCATTAAGCTGGGTTGGGTCCGTCATTCTCTCCTCTCTCGGCGCGGTGTGGAGCACTGTGTCATGGCTGGCTAGAGCTCTGATATATGTAAAGGTGAAATTTATTCTTCTTCCTCGCTGTGCCAGTAAACACTCCACAAGAGTTAGTCTGAGATCTACAATCCCGAAGGATTGAGACGAGCATTTTGAAGTAGAAATTTCAAAAGAAAAAGTAGAAGCAGTGGAATGAAAGGCTTGGTCTGCAGCTGTCGTCACTGTAAACACAATCCACGCATTAAAGACTATACCGTGTTTTGGTCTGTGTGTGTGTGTGTGTGTGTGTACGTGAGTGTGTGGATTCACTAGTGTGCACTTTTGTTTGTGCACATGTGTGTTTATCCTTCTATAGGCCTCGTGCACTTGGCCCATTTTTCCTCATTGTGCTGTGAGTACCCCACTGGGGAGGAAGACGAGGGAGATTAACTATGTTTCCTGTTGGTGAGGCTTTGATGTTAAGTCCCGGGGGAAACGCTGTTCAGTCACATTTTCCCTTCATCTGCTGTATGTCATTCAACGCGAACAACCACCTCCAAAGTCACCGAGCCCTTCATGCTGTTCGCTGCCTGCATTTAGAGACATCAGTCATGTTACAAGAGCAGCCCGTAAGTTTTGACCTCAACTTGGTGAAGAGGCTGTTTTTGTTTTTAGGTGAGAAAGCGCGAGGAGCTTTACTGAAACATGGGGAATTGTAGGTCTTCGTACACGCCTGTGCGTGTTGGTGGTAATTATACCACTGACATGCAGAAATTATCCTATAGAGGAAGTTCATCCTCACAACAACATAAATTATACACACAAGCCCAAAACACTAAAAGTGATACAGCAAAATTACCATAAAATCCAATGACTAGCACCAGATCATTCATACATAATGGATCCCTCTTTAAAATACACTGATTTAACATTAGACGGCTATAACTCTGTCTAACTCAGGGAGGACAGTCTTCAAAAATAAAGGATCAAAATCAATGCAGCAGAGCAGAAGATGTATTTTTTTGTTATTCATTGTATTCTTCTCTCTTGTCTACACCTTGCGCTCACTTTCCCCACATTGCAACTCCGCCACCAACAGTTCAATCAGAGTTTCAGGCGTGTTACGACAGCAGCAGTTAATGTAGCCTCGAGTTGTTCGCCTCAAGCAGAGATGAGACCCTGGACTACAGAGATTAGTATTTTTCTAACGCGACACCCTCTGATTTTTTTTTTTTTTGTATTCAAACTTGTAGTCTACACTGGGGCTTCAGATTGACAGAAATTTGGAGCCACAATAGGTTTTAAACAACTTTCTATAGATATAGAAGCACTCCCGAAGAACTGTAAACAGACTTGTACATGTGAAGTCAGCAAAGTTCCCCTTTAAAGGTGCAATATGTAGGAATTCTATAAGAATTCCTCCTCCAAACCAATAAGGGGCAGCATATCACCAGAGTAACCGCTAACTGCTGCTAACTGTAGCTGCCATTAGGTAGTGAGCTCAGTTTTGTCAACATTCAACTAAAATTCTTACTTACTGCTCCTTTAAAAGCTGTTTCAACTGCAGTTTAATGGTCCCGTTCGTGATCCATTTCAATTTGTATGAGTACCACACATTGATCCCGAAACAGAAAAAGACATTCGTCAAAAAGAGGATTTACCAAAGAGCACATTATAGTTCCCATTAGATGCACCCACTGTTACTGGACCTGAAACTCTGAGAGGAAGATGAGGAGTTGACTGATAAGCTCAACCTGGAGGCAGACCTGGCACCACGAGGAGCTTGTTCTCCATTCATGTGCTCCGAATAATAAATGTATTCTTTTAATTTTGAATTAATGTCCCTTACGTTGCCATTGCATGGGCAAATTAATAAATTTTTTCTTATAACAAAAAAAAAATCACCCCCTTGGAATTTTTAACAGCCCGGTGAAGGCACTTGCGAATGACATGGTCGTACAAAATGTAAACCATACTTCGGTATTTTCAGTTTTTAACTTCATAATTCTTCTTTTCTTTTTTACAAAATGAACCAAAACACTGACAGATGTTTTGCATTGAAATGACAGCTAACAGAGAGGAGAACAGGTTGAAAGTTTGGCAGCAACGACATGATTGACTGATCGTGGCAGAATCTATTTAGTTTGACTGAAAGATAATATGCCAGAGTTTAGCTGATCGAGGGAGGGGGGACAGAGGGGGAGAGAATTGTGAATGAATGATATCGTCTTTCTGACTGAACTTACACTGAGAGTCATTTCTTAAGAATATAGCAGAGGTGCGATCTTGTCAGCTTTCTGGCCAAAGTTAGATTAAAGCATAAATTTCTGTGTCAAGAATATACTTTTGATTATATTAATGTTATATATACAGTAGTTAGGTCTTTCATCAAAAGTATTAAAATGCTCACAGGATCATTCAGAAAGCTGGTAAGTGCCCTAAAGAGTTAATAATTGTCTTTTGCCTTTGCTTTCATGACAGATGCTTTTGTGAAATCTTGGTAATAATCATTTCTTGTTTTATCCTCTCAAGCTGCAAAGAAGAGGGAAAGTATTTAGATTCAGCAATGTAACTTTCTTTGACAACTGGGCCCCAAAACAGGGCACACATAGGTAGAAAGCAACCGGTCTCTTACGTTGAATTCGCATGTATTGTTTTTATTATGAGCAGCGAGTACTGTATATTTCATGTCAGAGCATGCTGACAACAGGGACATCAAACATCATAAACAGAACCCTTGGTGCCACGGCTACAAAGTTTTGGGATCAGGTGAGCAGATTTTATGTACGTGTGTGTGTGTGTGTGTGTGTGTGTGTGTGTGTGTGTGTGTGTGTGTGTGTGTGTGTGTGTGTGTGTGTGATCTTGTTTAGGAAATCCTATCCTGGTCTGATGCTGTGAATACAGCTGAAATACTAGCAGAAAAAACAGAATTTCTTCCTCTGTTTATTTATCATTTTTGCATTGGTCATGAGCCCCTCTTTAGCTTTCTATTAATTATAATTGAAACAATATTTATAGTTAAACTTTAAAGCATTTGTCCTCCCATGGCAGCTGAAGCTCTCTCACTCTCTCGAGCTGTCAGTATGATTGACGATTGAGACGGTACATGAATTTCAAATCCTAGTGGAACATACGGGGCTGGCAACATAAACAGGTACAAAACTCCAGTAATAGGACTCAAAAGTAGGCAATTAAAGCACTAAATGTAAATCAGCTACATCCGCCTTACTCCCACTATTTCCATCTCGCGGATGCTGGTGAACTGAGGAGACCCCCTTCTCTCATTTGTCCAGTCCTCCTGCTCAGTCATCAGGGACTGGCTGTAGAAAAACAGGGTTCCTGAACCCTTTGCATTCAATTATTGGTCATGTTTAAATCTCCCAACCCTAAAACAAGAACAGAGGAATCCAGGATGGTGGCCAGCTAATCCAGAGAGATAGACAGACACAGAATCCATTTGGATATCTGAGCGTTGGAGTGAAGCCAAGCATGGCTGTGATCGCCCCTTTTCACACATCAGCAAACGCCGTTTCTCCTGCATGAATACCAGCTTCATGTTGAGCAGCTATTTTGAAAACATTTAAGACTTTTTTTGTTTCCTAAGAGAGTGTTTAGTAGAGTTCTTATCTTGTCTTTTCACAAACGACAATGAAAGAAAAAGAAAACAATTGATTTATCATTTTGAAAAATATTGCACCATTCCTCTATTCTATTTACAAATGTATTTTATAATCTCTTCAATATCACTTTAAGAGCTTACGCTCTGGTCACAGTAGCTTTTTGATGTCATTTTTCGACTGACTCCAGATTGGACAGAGTTGATGAGAGGACTATGATTTACCAGATGGCACATTGTGTGTTCTTCTATTTTTTGGCAGTCTGACCCTATTGAATATTGAGATGAGAGACCAGCTTGGATATTCTGGAAAAAAAGAGAAGTGTGAAATTTCTTGGAGTGAGTGTATTGCCTATCTGTCACCTTCTGTATTGGACTGGATGTGCAGTCGCTGACAGCAGACATCGTATTGTTACTGAGGAGCTTTGATTTGCTATTGTCAGTGAGAAATAATGGTGAAGAGAGCATGAAAACATCCAGATACTCACTTGAAAGTGGCAATTTGATGGTTACATAAGCATATTTATACAATACATTTTCTGTGTATTTCTGTGCTTTATGTCAGTCTAAATAATATTTTCTGACTCTGAGCTACAGGTCTGAAGAAATCCAAACATTCTTTGATTAGTTTGCACACAAGCGTCAATCAACGCTTTAAATGATTATTAAATATTGTGCTTAATGAGTACCTTCTGAATTACATGTGGCATTTGCCTTTTCACAGTTTCACATAAGAATTGAAATTCATGGCTATTTTCACATGTGAGCTAAAAATTCAACATGTGAAAAGAAAATAATGTCACATGTGAACTGGACAGTTTCAAAACAAATAGTTTTGATACATGTTTTTATCAATGATAATTTCCACAATTGACATTTTCAAGAATTTTGAGTAAACAAAATATAGCACATGAAATCATGAAATCTACGGAAGCCCTAAAGGGCCATGCATTCATACATTTTATTTCCTCTGTTTTCCCGTGATAACGAGTTAATTTAATTTGTTTTCTCGAGATCTCGAGTTATTATCTCGAAATAACAACTGCCGTTTTCCCGTGATAACAGGTTAATTTCATTTGTTTTCTCGAGATCTCGAGTTATTATCTCGAAATAACAACTGCCGTTTTCCCGAGATAACGGGATAATTTTCTTGAGATCTCGAGATAACGAAACTTTGTTTTCCTGAGATAACGATATAATTAATTCGAGATCTTGAGCTATTGTAACATTCATTCATCCCTTCATCAAAAATTAATTTAGTATAGAAAGCATAAGTGCACAAAACAAACAGAGAAATAGACTTACCTTCAGTAGTGCTCAAGAAACCCATCAGTCAGCATGCCATGCCACTTGTGTGTGATGGAAATCTCAGGCCTATCATATCACAGTCATTATCTCGAGATCTCGAATTAATTATATCGTTATCTCGGGAAAACGATGTTTCGTTATCTCGAGATCTCGAGAAAATTATCCCGTTATCTCGGGAAAACGGCAGTTGTTATTTTGAGATAATAACTCGAGATCTCGAGAAAACAAATGAAATTAACCTGTTATCACGGGAAAACGGAGGAAATAAAATGTATGAATGCATGGCCCTTTAGGGCTTCCGTAGAAATCTGCTTCTTCACATGTGAATTTCCAATTTTCACGTGCAATTGCCTGTTTTCACTTTTGAACAAAAAATTCAACATGTGAAAAGAAAATAATGATACATTAAATTGCATGTAAATCCCACATTTTCACATGAATGGCTATTTTCTAAATTTACATTTTCACATGAGTGAATCACAGGTTCATTAATGAAGATATCACTGCGCCCTGACCAGCTTGTGCGTTGTCTTAGATACATGTATCTATATAAAGAAGAGAGTGCGACATGCAGGAACACTCAGGTCTTTTGATGTATTCACTCAATCATCTGTCTGACAGTACACAAACACTTTCTGCTATCCGGCCTTCATCAGTGTGTACAAATGCAGGGGTACTTGAGGGTGCCAGGTAAGTTGAACAGGTGAAAGAGATCCCCAATCTAGGTGGCTTCACCCAGAATGGGTTAACAGGAGAACATTATCATCACAATCACTGACTCTATCTAGAGTGGAACACAGCAAACCAGTCAACCATCACTGTGCATGAAAACTCAGATTTCAACTCAGAAAACAATTTCAGATGAAGCCTAGCTCTGAAAAATAATCAACCTATAGATGTATGGTAATCTCTGTGGACTTCTGGTTTCTCACCCTTCATAAAACAGATCAAACCAATAAGAACCAGGTGTCATTATAACTTCCAACGGTTTGTATGTCATATATTGTTTGATTGTTTTCAGGATAACTCATTGATAGTCTTCATCTAAGTTTGTATCTTACAGGGTTTGTGAATTACATACATTAAAATCTATTTTCACATGTAGATTAGATTTTCCACATGTGGAACTTTCACCACAACAATAGACCTTTTTCACAGCAGCCATTTTGACATTAAACAGTTGGGTAAACACAGGTGTTACCAATGATACTAATTTTTAGATATTTTTAGATTCTGTTCGTTTCAGGTCAAACAGAGTCAAGGTGCTGCTATTGTGCATGTTGGCTCAATAGACAGTCTCCGTTACACTAAATGGGACGGAACCTTCATTAATTAAACCTGTGTTTACCTTTTATTTCATGTCAATATGACTGCCGTGAAAAAGGTCTATACTTCAGTACAGAGCAGGCCATATGGCCTGAAGATGTGATTACGTTTTTTTTTTCTTAAATGTATTTCAGTGCAGGTTGTATCTTTTTTTATCATGAGCTCTGGACCCTCTCATTAACCTCTTACAAGAGTGTAGGAGACAACAGGCAGCTGGACTGCATTTGGCGACATCTTGGGAACAGCCATGTGTTTGGCCCGGGAGTGTGGTGTTGAAGAGAACTTGGATGTGATAAAAGAAGAGTCCAAAAATAAAACACTTTCTCACTTACCCACAAATTCGTAGTGTGGAGCATATTATACAACAGCTAATCTAGATGATGCATAGGGACATGCTGTTGTTCCAAACCGGAAAGCCAAAACAGACTTAGTCAGGGCGTACATATGTACTCGACCCAACTGTCTTGTTAAGAGCAGTGATTCAGCATGTGTTGGCAGACAGAGATTTGACTGTTTATGAAATGCTCTCAGTGGGAAGTAAGGCAGTGGCTGGGCTGCCACCTTGAGGTTTACAGATGCACTTAAATTCACTTTGTCATATCTGATGAAGCGTGAGACATCAGGAAATGGTGAGATGACTGGAAAACCGATACAAATGTTTATATATTAGGTTTGGTCCATCCCAAATTATTTTGATTTCTGCATTTAATAAAATAAGAAAAACACAATTTTTTGTTATATATGCACACATCTGGAGTGAGGTTTGTTTGTTTGTTTGTTTGTTGACTGAGCCTTTCAATACCAACGCCGTTGGAAGAGTCAGTGTAAATTCCCAACTTAAATAACTCAGTGACTTTGCTCGTTATGGTTCTGGCCATAAGAAGACAAAGAGAACCCACTGCATCATGCACTATAGATGCACTACACCTTCCTCTGTACCAGACACGGTGAGGGCTGATGGGAGAGGGCTGGTTGTATGTCACAGTTAGAGACAATGGAAATGCATCGGGGTAGTATTAAACATTAAATGCTCTGATGCAATTTGCGATTTCATGACAGGGGAATGGGATAGTTAATAACTGTCTCAGTGAGCAGCTTTCTAGCTTTGAGATGAGCCACAATTAGGTCAAACGCGCTGGTGCATTAGCAGAAGGACAAGAGGCAGTTTCAGGACTTCTCTTCTTTGGGATGGGTGAAACGCGGCATTAATCACAGTAATGTTGCTGCAGTGGCGGTAGAGACAGCCCATGACGCCTTCTCTGCATAATATCCTAAAGTGAGCACTGCGTTCTCCTGCTAATTTATGTACTGCCACCAGGGCTGTACAGTAAAGCCTTCTGAAGATGCTTAATGCTCTATAGCTCACAGAGAGGATGAGAATACATTTGGCTCACTGCATTGAAACTTTACTGTATTGTTCCTGCTTTGGTTTTATATCTGCAGACTGCGATGAAGCCTGCAGTGCATCAGCTGCAGTGTGAAGGTTTCGGATAGTGTGCGACAATAAGGAGCTGATACTTGTTCCGAGTTGCTGTGGATCACCTGTCCACAAAAAATTTAAGGGGGTATAAAATGAAACGAAAGAAGTGAAACTGCACAATAACTTCAGGATGAAGACAGGGGCACCTAACTGTCTTCCTTTTACTGTTATGCAGCAACTTCCTGCGCATGAATCACTGCTCATTTCTAGCTGCTTATTTCCTCATTTGTTTCAGTGCCATTTAGCAAACCACAATAGATAATGCAGTTTGCTTTTAAAAAGAAAAAGTGAACAGACACAGCATTCTGATGGGGAGAGGGGTGTAGTTCACAATTTGAGAATTATAGCAGTGTTTTTTCCATGTTTTAACATCAGCTGCCAAAACATATAAACAGAAATCCTCAAAACAAACTTGCGAAAAAGTGCATGCGCAACACTATATTACATAAATGCTTTATTTGCACAATAGTGATGCAAATTTGTCATTTCCTGTTCAAGTTAATGGTATATAACTACTGACAATGTCCCTTATTGTATTAGATGTTATGTAATGCACTGATGCTATTCACAACATCAAAGTAGTAAAGTAAAAAAAAAGTCATGTAATTGAAATCATGAACAAGTAATGAAATGGCTGGTCGTATGGTCAGAGAAGTCACAGTTACTGTATATAGTCAGAAAAGTCTCAGTAATACAAAGCCGCTCTCTCCTCTCCACAGTAAGCATTGTGTATGTCTGTGTCAAGATGGCTTCAGCTGCAGGCTACCGCACAGATGGGACAACATGAACACAAGACGATGTAGATTGAAATACTAGATCCAATAAGCCATTCTGTGAGTAACACAATATTGCACAGTGCGAGAAAAAGTTCCTTGACAAAGACACTCTCCTCCGCTGCACGTCTGCATGGGAGAAGATGATACAGTTTGTGCTATCCATCAGATCTGCTGAAGCAGCAGTGTACCTCTCAATGCTTCCCATCTCCAATGCTGACAGTCAGCCTGATATGGGAACCAGCAAGCAAGAGAGAATCAATTAGCGGCCCATACGTTTGAATGGCAGCGGGGATGGAGGAGATTTAGAGAGGAGGGACTGGAATATTCTCTGGATATTGTCAGTGAAGCAAAAATACAGGCGATCAGATGGAGTTTTATCTCTTTTCCAATCAGTGTGGAGAATCTTTAACAAGTGTGCACACACATGCATACACACACACACTGCCACAGTGTTCAAGTAGCTGTACTCCGCATGAAAAACTAATTCTGTAGTGATGAAATGATTTGGTGGAGGTGACACGCCAGTAATTTGACATTGTCCTAGAAAGCCTTTGAAGATAAAGGGATGATGATGTTTCCAGTATAATAAGAGATATTTTAATGTCACCATGACTTTTTCTTTAAAACTCCACATAATAAAGTCAGTCATTTTAGGCAAAAATCAGTTATATATGTATGTATATATATATATATATCAAATGACAACTCTCGATGAACTCCTACTACTACCAAAAGCTCACATGTGAATTCTCAACCAACTCAGAGTTTTTCATCAAAAAGTCAAAGACCTAACATTGAACTCTCTTTTCCAATAAATGTGAAAATATTAAGTTTTAATATCAAATATTAAATTTAATAAAGGACAAAGTATGGCCATTTTTTTGTTTTGGCTCTCCTGTAAAGCTGGTTATATGTCAGTTACGCCTCTCTGGTGCTTATCTCTTGATATGGTATTACATGGGAAATAAGCTCAAGGACACCATACCCAAGTAAAAGTGAACAAAATAATGGGGGATGTCTGGGCCAGTCACGCAGTGAGCAGGGACCCAGAACGTTCCTCCCTAAACTAAGAAAAACTACATCAACTAAACTAACAAACAAAGCCACAAAAACAGGACTACCAACTGAGGAAAAAGAGAGAAACACTCTTGGTCTGAGGAAGAGAGTGCTCTTCCTCCTCCAACCATCCTTAAAATTGGGGCAGGGCTTAATTGCCTGATCAGGTGCAACTGAGAGGAGAGAGTAGAGAGGAAGAAGAGAGAAGAAACAGAAGGGGGAAGTACGTAACATTGTGTAACTGTTTTTATGTGAAAGAATAAAGAGACTAAAAATTAAGAAAAAGAGTAAAATGGCAAGATATACAATTTAATTAAACAGAATGTGGGTAGAAAACATGAGAGTTAAATGTAGAGGAATTAATTCACACCAACTTATTTTGTAATGAGAAGCTTTTCTTGTTAAAACTACAAATCATCTCATCTTGTTGAAATAAGAAACTTTTTTCATTCTACCAAATTAAATTGGTGTTGTCAGAAAAACTTTTATTTGATGTCAGTATGAGAAAAAGATCCAGCCAAAGTCTAAATAGAAGACACTGCAGTATATAGCAAAAATGTCTTTCACTTGTTTAAATAAATAAAACACATCAAATAAGATTCTGTTCTTTTATATTACAAGATCTAGTCTTGTCAGTGGATATTCTACAATGAGTGTTATATTCAGTCCCGGACGGATCTGTGATCTGGAAAACCTTGATTAAAATGATAATTTATCACTCTACAACAAACTGCTTGTCAGTGCTGAAACACTGAATCACCTGTGTGATTCTCCCTGCATTAGTGTTCGGAGTAATTCACTCCTCTAACTGTATACAAATTTGAAAAAGTGCAGTTTATTTCCAGTTAATGACAAAATGCTGAACAGCCGTCATATGATGCATTGTTATATTCTGCCCACCGAGGCTCTGTAAATGCATTTACTGCTCAGTAAATCTCTTTAATAGACGAAAAAGTAGGAAAAAATCAATACTAAAACAAATACAAATTAGTTATCGCCTCCCAACCACACACATATACACACAGAGTGTAAGCACAGTCCATAGGTCTCTTTATTTACCGAACACAAGTGTGATTCATTTACAGATAAAAGCTTTAATAGCTATAGGCCTCTCTGTAACTTTAGGGAAGATAAATGGATGATAAAATGCATATTTTTCTTCAGTTGTAAATATTATGCGCTCCTTTTGCACCCGAACACACTCATCACTCCACACACCCTTGAGGCTTTGACTGAATCTTTCTTAAATGTTATATCAGCATGCTGTATGAACAACTTATTTTGTAAAATGTTGGCATGCTGTTAAAAGAAAAGTCTCTAGAATATTAAATAAATTGTTATGATATATATATGATGTATATTAAATGAATTGTGAAGACATTAGAGCACATCATGCATGTTTGAACTACATCTGATGTTAATCCATTGAGAGGCTGTCTAGATCTTTTATTGAATAAGTAAAAATGTTGACCTGCTGGGCCCCGTGAATGGCTGTGTAAAAATCCATCCATCGAATAGTTGTTATGATATTTCAGTCTGGACCAAAGTGGTGGACCAACAGACCAACCAACAGATTGACTCGAGCCATGTTACAAGCATAGCTAAAAGTATACCGTGTTTGTTACAAACATGGCGGTATTCTATTGCCATTTTCAGCTTTCAACCCCATCTCTCGGTAATAATCAACAGATACACTTTGCTCAGTTGTCATAATTTGATATAGTGAGACACAGACACGGAAAAGCCCTTTACGTCATTTTTACAAAATGTTGTTTAATCACATTTTTTGATGCTTTGCTCACTTTTCATCGCATGTTTCTATTTTTGAGTCAAATCCACCTCCACTGTTTTTGACACAACATGGGGCTAGGTACCTACCTCACAAGATTAGACTGCATCTTTCAACAGCTCTCATCCTCAGAAGTGATGCTTTCACAATGCACTTTGAGTGCAGAGGGAGAGGCGGGCAGTGATCAACAACTGAATAGTTTTGTAAATAGTTTTACTGTAACAGCTCATATTTAATATCCAGTGAATGAAATGATGTCTAAAATATTGATCGATTACTTAACTTACTAACATTTGTACCTCACACCAGTACACAAAATAAATAACAACAACAACAATACAAATAATAACAATAATCATGAGATATGATATATTTATAGGGAAATATGATTTGGTTTCAGTGGTTCTAGTTTCATATATAGGTGGCTAAAGTTTAGAACATTGTGTGTGTGAGTCAGCTGCTGCAGACATCTATATTGTACCTTCTTTTTTTCTTTTTTTCTTTTTTGCCACTACAGCCCTGGATGTGGTGAAAGCTCCAGAAACCTTGAGTTAAGAATATGATGTCAAATACCATTTCCAAGATGAAAAATACAATGCTACACCTAACCAAAGTTATTTTGCTGGGCTTAACAAATAGAAAATACAATAAAAATACAAATCTGAAACGTTAAAGATTATGTAACCATTTCATAGACATCAATGTGAAGGGAGGTAATCTCTTTGTATTAATGTGCACACCACAATTGTCTGCAGTGCACTTAAATCATCCGTCTATCTGTGGATTCGGTCTATCTTTTCATTAATGAAGATAATTTATTGAGATTTTCCACTCTGTTGTGGCACCAGCACAGCAGCCTCTTTTTTCCCCAGAGTAGCAAGAAGACAGACATTATTATCTATATGGCAGCGATATGACATTCAGATGAGTGGATTGTGGTAAGTGATGCACAAGATCCGTACAGGAAGTGCTTTTGTGGGAAGTAGCGACATGTCAGCATGGTTGACATACAGAAGATGGGTGATTATCTTGACATGCTCTTAAGCCTTGGGGATAATATGCAAGATATTTGGAATATCACAGCAATGAAAATGGTAGTTTCAATCTGTGAGATTTTGCACAGGACAGTCAAGAAAATAAATTGAATAATGTAATAAAAGTGATGTTTTCTCTTTGATTTGACTGGTTACTAAAAAAGAAAAAAAAGTAATGTTTATGTGACTTTGACATCAATCCAGACAATCAGGTGATTGTTAAACAAAAATATATCTACTTAAAAACCAACAAAAAGCAAACAAATAAACAAACATATATCCCTATAGCTTTTGTATGCAAATGTGCCAGGCCATTGCTGCCTGAATAGCTAATGCGTTTATTGCATTTATCAATTAAAGCCCCTCTTTGGGGAGCACAAGCAGATGGGAATACAGCTGTGTAAATTCACAAAATTATCTTTTTAATTACTATTAAATTCAGCAGGGCAGACACAGGTCTTGTGATGTACACAACATATAAGACCGCCCTAGAATAAAGTCTTATCATGTACACTGCGTCATTGTTTCACAGAATATGCACAATATGGATGAGAGAGCTACGTATCCATTATTCTCTTCGGGTATGCATTTCACCCGATGATTAGCGTTGTCTTTTAGGTTGTTTTGACTATCATGTTAATAGAGAGCGACGTGCCATGCTAGTCCGAGTCACACCCAAGATAAGGCTGCTCCATTTCAGAGAGGCAGCTCAAAGAGTATTCAGACTGCCCGCTTGCCCCATTAAAACAAGGAAAGACCATTTAAGCACACGGATAATCAGTAATAAACAACCCACAATTTCATTAGAAGGTGGAATTACAATGCATGGGCAGAAACTGCATGCAAACACAGCATTATTTAACAGTTTGAGATGAGTTTGGAGCCAGGCAGCAGTCATAAAGGCCTGTATATTTGGAGACAAGTTAAAAATGGAAACAAGCCATATCAAACCAGTGAGATGCAAATCAATAGTGATTTTATGACAGTGTTTTATGACCTCTATTTCATAAAGTTTACTAATGAATTATATCATTTCCGATTCCATTAAGTATGGTTTTAAGCCAGTGCTGAGGCGCCAGTTAGGGAGTAAGTGTGTGTATGTGGTCTACATGCTAATGATGAGGAAATGGCTCAGGATCATAAAGGACTATATCATAGTTTTTCAAGGTACAAGGTACCTTATTCATCACTATGCAACACAGGCTTGCATAACACAATAGAAGTTCATAAACTCCTTTATACTACATAAATTACAGAACATGTATACAGCTAATTATATACAAATATGCATGAACATGTAGTGCATCTTTTGAATTTCTGTCGGGGTAATAATAAACAGCAATATGATGGATAATGATAACGTGGTCAGCATCTTCACGTCAAAAGTTTGACATCAGGGTATCACAGTCCGTCAACTATGACTGTGTGCGAGCACCAAGCATCGATGTTATAAACACAGAGTCCACCTCTCCTCGTCCCGCTGTAGTCCTGCACTCTGCTGGCCTGGAACACTGTCCGCCCGCCAGCTGCAACAGCTTTATCTGAGATGTTGAAGTGGGGACAGGTCTCTGTGGGCGCAGCAGTCTCTGATTTCAAATGGTTTGGCCAGCCTCAATCCCATTTTGACCGTTTCCCTTTCCTGCCACTAGACATTAGCCAGGAGCAGCCTGAAACCATGCTGGATTAGCATGGGTCCTACTTCCAACTCTCTTCCCCCTCGGGCAGTGCCGGATTGGCAATACGGGCAAACCGGGCATTGTCCCGGTGGCCTGCGAGGCTTTCTGGCCTACTGGCCTGCGTTATTTTTATTTATTTTATTTATTTTACGACGTGAAATATAATAACAATTTAACATACCGTTGTAGGCGAATGACGGTATATAAGCCCTCCTATTGGTGCATAAACTGGTAGCTCGGCCCATTGTTCATGACTGATGTAGCTGCTGGACCAATGAGCTGAGGGCAGGGTCTGCCCGGCAGGTCCCCTCCCTCTCGGGCTACAAGGTGCCTGTAAAAACAGCTAAGACCGAGCGTGATAAAAAGTAGTTTATAGTAGCTTATCTGACCATGGATGGCAAAAAGAGAAAGGGTGGCGCTGAAAGAGCTAGGGACCAAAAGAGAATGGCCCTCCAGGTGGATGCTGCAAAATGTAGAAAAATATTCGATATGTTTGCATCTTCTGGACGCGGAGATTCAACATCTGCGGCAGCTTCAAGGGGCGGAGAAGGTCAACAGGTGGACCCGGGGAGCACTACGGCCATGATCACTGTGAGTATAATTGATAAACTGCAACCTAACTGGTTCATAAATCAGATATCTGTGTAAGACAGAGATGGACATCTGTCACACCTGTCTCTGTCATCACTCAGATATGTATTATAATTGGATATTAATTTCATTGGTGCTAACTCTGCCAGTCATGTAACCTAGCCATTAAGCAATGCAACCTGGGCAAATGGTGTGCATGCTAGCTAGCAGGCAGGTTGTTTCATCATGGCTAGTTGGACTGGCAGTTTGATGGATTTATTTCGCCTCTGACCTGAAATTAAGTTCTCTCGCACATCTGTCATTAAGAGGGGGTGAAGTGTCGTCTACCGGGGTCACTCATACATCTGTCATTAAGATGGCAGAGGTGGGGGTGTTGGAATATTTGTACTTATGGGTGTGAAGTACTGTGTACTCATATCATTACTACTGTCTATAGTGAACATACCTACCATAGTACTATACTGTAAATACCCCAGTGTACTCATATCATTACTACTGTCTATAGTGAACATACCGTTTTTGTGTATTGCAGTATCAAATTTCCACCTTTTGTATCGAGCCATTTCTTGTTTTATGATGAATTGGATTGCAATTATATATCATTTATGGTATACAGTATTTATATATAACCAATGTTATTATATAATTTCTATTTATTCTTAGATGTAAGTATCGAAGCTGAATGAAATTACCCACCCCGAATAAATGAATGAAATAAATAAATAAATACCCCCCCCCCCCCCCCCCCAAAAAAAAAAACAAAAAAACAAAAAAAACAAAAAACAGGTGGTGGCCTGGCCTAAGTAAAAAATGCCCGGCCTAAAAAAATGGCCCAGTCCAGCCCTGCCCTCGGGGCATTCTGGCCGGTCAGGCTGGATGGTCGAAAGAGGCTGCGCTTAATAAGAAAACACCCGCTTTCTTCTCTAATGCTGAAGACAGTACTTTTGCCATAGGCAAGACATGTTTCAGCAATAAAACTGAAAAAAAAAATTCAAAATAAATATTAAAAATTGCATAATTTGGAGGAGCTCCCGGCCACTGCATCTTCATGCGTCATTATTGTTTGTCGTTTTCCAAAGACATGTAGAGTTTTCCCTCTAATGTCAATTGTTTGTTTATATTACAAATCTAAAATCAGCCGTTAGAAACATGAAGCTAAGTCAGGAAATCCATTGCAGGGAGTATACTATATGCCTTTATCATGTGTACTTTTGGTTAAAATTCCATGCTAATGCAGTTGAAAGTTGGACATTTATTTGGAAAATACATTATTACTACACTGCAATAATGCAGGGATAGTGAAGTCAATTATGATGTGTGATTTGGCTGACTGAAAGGTTGTGTCTGCACATCTGTACACACCCTACATTCTATGACTTTTATCAAAACTAGATTATTCTTCAGCAGTGAGTTGTGGCAGTTCAGTGAGAACTCTTTAAACGACTAACACTTTCATCCGCTTGCTTGGAATGATTCATTTCCCTCACTCTCATACTACATATGTTCCCATTCCTTCACTGAGTGCTGGCTCTTTGGACTCCTCTGGAAAGTTCTTTGGGGAGCAGGGCTAAGACAGCCACACTGTCCCTGCTCCACCAGACCGGGGTGAAATCCACTAATCGGCTTTTGTGGCCAAATGTGATAAAGCTGCAGCCAGGATCAGGCCAATTTACAGTGCGCCAGTTCTGTCTGTCCCGTGTGAGCTGCATATCCACAGAGCAGAAGCTCAGCATCCTCCCCTTTAAAAAAACGCTTTCATTACTATCAAGCCTGGATTGGCAGAATCTAGTGGAATAACCCCATTGTGAGGAGCCTGCCTCGCTCCTTTCTACAGCTGGTGGCTCAGTGGAAGTGATGAGCTAAGATGGTGCTCTTCATGCACTATCTCAGTGTGGGGTCCCTCCAGCAGCTCAGCACAGAAGAGGAGCCAACTGTGTGTGCTACAACACATCTGTGCAGATGATGGCCGGGCTCATACAGACAGCTGGGGACTTATATATAAGGTATATTATATCCAATAAAAATCTACTATGAAACAGTTTAGCAATCATTGTTTTCCTTCAATAATCTTGTTAAAGGTATAACATGTAATATTTCTGCATTAAAATGTATAAAAACAGCTAGAGCTTTGTTATATATTTTGTTGTTGTGTACTTGTATTAATCTAAAAATGTTGTTCAACAATGGTAAAACACAGAGAAATCCCACAGTTTTTCAAGGTAACGGCACATTTTGCCTTTATTAGGCAAAATGTATAACTTCCAGGAGAGAGTCAGAGAGTGAGGAAGAAAGTCAGCATGCATGACGAAACAAATAGCAAATTAAATTTAGAAAAATGACCTTGTTTGTGAACATTTCTGCCTACAAGTCACATCTAATAGATTTTCATCAGCAGTGTTGATTGTTTAACAAAGAAGATAAAAACTCCCCCAACAGTGCCACGTGCTGCTTCTCTCCACAGGGGGAAAGCTGACAGTCATCTACTGGAGGTAATACTCTGACTGGGGATAAGCACCTCATACAACCCCACATCAAAAGACCCGAACCATCACTTTGAAGTCAACACGTACCATGTAAAATCCGAGATGGCAAAGAGCTCCAGCTACCAGTGGCAGCACTGAGCTCTCTCTCATGAGTCAGTGAACGATGAAAAAGTCCTGCACCCTCTTTGATTTTACATGGCTGGCATTTATTTTATATTGTTTTTCTCAGCTAATACAGTAGGTTGCTGAGAGGTTTTCCTGCCATTCAGGTGGTATGAGTGGACCTGTGAAATGTTGAGCTCTCAGAGATATCAATGCTCGACCACGATATATATATACAATGAGACTATGGGCTTGAACAATTAAATGCAAAAAAGTCCGAAGTTTTTGACCTGGTAAAGCACTGTAAGAACGAGATATATTTGACAGCGAGAAGCAGGCTTCACAGTACAGCCACAAACCTTGAACATTTGATTCTGAAGCCTCTGCATTGAAAGACCTTGGTCTCAACTGTATGAAAACACTATTAACACAGCTTTGCAAGGAAAAATTGTCCAAACACCGGGTCATTTTAATCATCAGATTTCAGAGACCTTACAATTTGCAACAAAAGACTTCCAGTGCAGGATTTACCAGGGCTGACTTTTCCTTTATATCAAGAGTACCATGGTCTCCCTCTGAGCCTCAGCACTGATGCTTTAACAACACTTCATTATCATGTCCAACACCTGACCTGACGAGGCAGGTTTCTTATCAAAGGCAATTATGTACCTGAGATGTTTCGTGCACCTAGGGCATGATGTTATATAACACTGTGAGAGAAAAAGCAAGAGCAGGTATGTTGGTATTTTAATCAAGAGAGAACTCCTGCTAACACACACAAAAAAAACCCCTCCAGCAACAGCATATTACAAAATACTCAGAGGAAAATTTAGACCCAAGACAACAAATTAGTTTATAACACCTTTGGGAACAGCAGCAGAAGGTGTAGATCAACAGGGATGAGAAGCTCTTTATTTGGCTCCGGGACTGATTAATAGTCGAGGAATACTTAAAATCTAGACAGTTTTAGGAGTGCAGTTAATCACAGGTTTTATTGTGGGTCTTAAATCAAGAGGGGCAATTCTGGGCTCAAGTAATTTTTAGGATATTGCTATCATTATTTTTGAACAGTTTCTATTTTTCCCCAAAGCCCTTTTGTAGAGAGCAGTTATCTACTTACAGTAGCTGGGCTGCACGCAGGAGCATCTCAGGTGGTGGATTTGGGGAAAGGGCAGAAGGTGCCTGCAGACTCAGATAAGAAGATGCTTTAATAAATATCCAAATAATATCAAAGACAATAAAAATCATTCAAACCATGTTCACATCATTACGCTTTGCTCTATAGTGACCTAAGCTTCTGCAAGGTCACAGGTTCTATCATGAAAAAAGATAAACTGTAGGTCTTAGAGGAAATGCGAGGTATGGTATGTGAACAGCAGGAAGGCACCGTGACTCTGACATCATTTTCAGATGGCGTGCCAGCTCTGCTGCCATGCACAGATTTCTGCCTGGCCCTGGAGCTCAACACATCACATGTGTACATGCAAGGGCCTTGTGCCCTGTGGGTAAGTACACTGTAAGACCAGACTGCACGGTAATATCCACAACACATCAGGTCATTTTCACTCTCGGGTCTGCTGGGAAAATAAGACTGTCAACTGTTGAATTAGCTGTGAATTTGTGTTTTTTTTTCCTTCTCTTTGCTGTTTGAATTTAAATGCTGTGCACTGTTAACTGTGGCAAACTTGTTTTAAAGGACACCTATGATGCTTTTCCATTTTTTCCCCATGTTTTATATAGGGTCTTAAAAGTTATAAAGGTCAAAGTCTGCACCAGCAGAAGCTCCTCTCTCCCACAGAAAAAACTGCTCCTTAACCACCTCATCAGTAGTCCCGCCCACCGTGACTTTGTGACATCACACCATGTCTCACATTGTATAATTTATGCCCAGCGGCTGCTTTGGCAGGTGAGAATTGTTTTAGCACAGCTGCTCTGTTGTTGTTAGCGGTGCTGGGACAGGCATGTGTGAGCTGACCAATCAGGGACTGGGTATTTGGTAGGGGGTGCCTTAAAGAGACAGGAGCTAAAACAGAGCGTTTCAGACAGAAGGGGAATACAGTGCTGCAGCTCTAGACAGTATGAGTAAATGGATGTGTTTTTTTAAGCAATAAACCCTGTAAACCTTTGTTAGTAGTAACCCAACATAAAATTATGAACCTGAATATTAGAATAATATGTCTCCTTTAAAAAAATAAAGCCAATTTGCAGGCCAAAGTTGGACCTCCTTAAGGTCATATTAAAGTATAAGTTGCTGTTTATGCTGCAGTTTTCTTGTGAGGTAAAAAAAAAAAAAAAAAAAACTTAAAATACTTAGGATCCCGAATTATTTTTAATAATCTGAGCATGATGGGTAAAGTGAAACTTTGCAGGAAGTGAGTCAAACAAGGGAACTTGGGATCCTAGTACCATTTTGCATCTTAACAAGACAGTAGGCAGCCCGTGGCCCACCATTAAGTTTTAGTTTTGGCCCTCCAAGAAACAATTTTGGGCACCACTGATCTTGATGGTTAATGCTAAAAAGCATAATTGAACTGATAATAACTTTCACAATCTTGTGTAATTTGCTGAATTAAAAAAAAATGATGGATGAGCTTTTCTGTTTTAATTCGTCAGTGGTGGCAGTTGTGAAATAATGCTGCCTGGCGGGTGATTCTGCCTTCTGTCTTTATACATTCTGGTGTCACAAATCCAAGCACTCAAAATAACAACACATTTAACAGGCCTTGGATTTAGCAGTCAGCTGACTGTAATAACAATCAAATAACAGGCCAAAACATTCTCATCTACTCTACTACTCTAGCCTGTTTGTCGGTCTATTACCATTGCTGTTTTCCTCCAAATTATCACCACTTTTCTTTCTCCCCCCTCACTAACTTTAATGATCCGTCTGTCTCATTCACTCTCATTGCCCCGTGCCCTCTCATCTCCATCTCCCATTCACAAAGACATTGTGGGTCCAGGCTCAGGGGCGTCCTCTTTGTCATTGGCAGCAGTGACCTCCACGTCCTCCCCCTGGCACAGGGTCAATTATTCACTGCGCGGGAACTACACCTGTGTCCCTCGTGAATCTCCCCGACAACCAGCCGCCAGAAAAAAATGAGTCTATTACCATGGCGGTGCCAGGTGATGGATTTCATGTTCGCTAGTGGAGTGCAGGTAAAAAACCTGGGGAAGCCACTGAAGGTGACCTTCACAGCTAAGGCATCTTTACCGGTCGTGCGTGCAAGCATACAGACTCCCATGAGGAAGTATCAAAGGGGCGAGTGGAGCATTGGTTTCCATGTCAGACTTGTTTGTTTGTTGTGGGTTATTGTTGTGTGTGCTGTAAACCTGAGCGACCTTGAGCTGTGAA
This sequence comes from Pagrus major, assembly GCF_040436345.1. Taxonomy (NCBI): domain Eukaryota; kingdom Metazoa; phylum Chordata; class Actinopteri; order Spariformes; family Sparidae; genus Pagrus; species Pagrus major. Next base: position 16,116,596 of record NC_133226.1, read on the forward strand.
TTTCTCCATAAGACGTTCCCTGGTGGGCTATAATGTCTGTGTAATATCTATTGGACCAGTAAAAACATTGTTCCCTAGCTTTTTGCATGAGACATACTTGAACTGTGACACAATAAAACTCACAGATTCTTTGTATTTTCCAGCCTGTATTGTATGAATGATTTCTCTTCCTTTTCAGCATCAGTCACACTGACATGATAAAAAACTTTACAATCATCATAAACGGCTATTGTGAGCAGTTAAAATTTATTTTTAAAGCTGGGGGTCTGCTCGCAGTGAAGTATCATCACCTTTCACAACACATTCCCAGTGCCCACTAGTGAGGTGGCATCTGCACTGCTCAAGGCAGGATGGCAGCCATGCAGGATAGCACCAAAGCAAGCTGTTAGGCCTGCTGTCTGCTAATCCATTCCAGTGTGGCAGCACAGTCTGTGAACCCCATGCAAGCAGCACTTCAGGTCAACAGATATGGTCAATACATGTGGTCAGAACATGTGGTCAGGACAACAGTTGTATTGGACCGTGACTAACTGACTCTGTCAGTGATAGGCTTGGTTTGGTGTGTGAATCTCTTTTTCTTTGATTGTGTTTGTGTGCCTCCCTCCCTGCTGTATATCCTGGTGTGTATGTTTGAGGCTGTATATCTCTTTGTCTTTGTGCACTAATGCGTGCTCATATGGCACACGTTGCCAGGCAACTTGGCTGCCCGCGTAGGAGACAGGTGAGACATGTAGCGGGGGACAGGCAGGTTTTTGGAGCAGCCTCACCTCTCTGTAACTTTGGACCGTTGATGTGTCGGTCTTAGTACCAGCGTGTGTCAGCTGTCCTCAGCATGCAGAGGCACTGGAGTGTACAGCTCCAGTCTGCTGCTCCTCGGCCTCACTCGTTTCCCAGTCGCTCCCGGGCCCGCCAACCAGGCTAGACATGGCACAAGACAGAGGACGATCACCACACGACTCAGGCTTGGTCACCCGCCTCTTGCTTTTTGTTCAAAAACTAAAGCTGTGCTTGCTCTTGCTCAAAAATTAACCTATTTACATAGATGATATCACCTTTTTCCCTTAATAACTTCAATGTGTCTTATTTAGAAATTATTTGATATTTTAGTGGTTTTAGTGTTCGGGTCAAAACACAACAATTATTCCATGAAGTTTGGAATTAACTGTTAGTAAAAATGAGACCACCAAGTTATGGCGACTACACATACTGCGGGGTTAAGAAACACAACTGTGAAACATTTATAGTATGCTTAGTGTTTTATGGGAGGTTTTATTGCCCATCTGCCATGGGCACAGTTGTAAGTGCCTGAATTAACTGAAACTCTTATTGAAATCTAAATTAATTGCTCAGTTTATATATTTGAATTATTTACACCTCTTTTGTATTTAATTGTCCTGAAGATTAAACACAATCATTTTCAAAAAGAAATGCATACACTCTTAGAAATAAAAGTGCTGGAGCTACAGAACCATATAGGGTTCATTGTATTATTCTCATAGGAAAACCCTCTTTGGTTCCTAGTAGAACATTTTATAAAGGTTCAAATGGGAGCCCTTAAGGAGGGGGTTCTACCTAGAAGTCAACATTAAGGGTTATACCAAGCACCATCTGTGAAGGTTCCACCCATAACCCCTCTATAAAAGGTTCTACAGAGAATCCATTCTACTGTATGTTAAGTGTTCAAAAGTTATCACTGAGTTAAAGGGAAGATATCGTGTTAAAATATTACTTTAGCCAAAGTGAAAGTCACCCATATAAATAGTACTTGAGTAAAAGTATCTGAGTATCTATTAAATGTACTTAAGTATCAAAAGTACAAGTTCAAGTTAATTATACTGTAGATATATTTAGCCTATATGTATACTGTATACTATGGGTTGACTGATTATGGGCTTAATAATATCAGTTCCGATATTCAGCATTTATCTGACTATTAGTGTTTCATTTTTCTGATTTCCAATAAAATAATTTAATTCACAAGTAACTAGTTCCTTTACGTTTTCAAATAAATGTAGTAAAATTAGAATATTAGCCTCCAAACTATATTTGAGTGGAAGTATAAACTAGCAGAAAATGAATATACACATATATTCTAATTTTGAGATACTTGTACCTAACTTAAGTACAGTACTTGAGTTTATGTACTCAATTACATTCCACCACTGTCTATGTTGTAATGGTTCTACTCCACCTTGTAGGGTTCTATCCGGGACCTTTTCACCTTTTGAGGGTGCTCAAAAGAAGAAGTTCTGCAGAGAACCCTTTTAATATTCAAAGGGTTTCATCTAGAACCCCTAAACGTAGCCTCTCTTATAGGGATTTCACCTCTAACCTTCTTCCGATGGTTCTACGAAGAACCATTTTCTATTCTCCAGATGAGACATTACATTAAAAAGTACCATTTGGAAAAAATGGGTAAACATCTAATGATTGTGGGTGAGGATAGGTATAAGGATATAAAAGGTTCTTAAAGGAACATTCAGTCTTACAAAGAACCCTTGAAGACCACTTTTTATGAAATAAAGGATTCTCAAATAGTTCTGGGTAAAACCTCAGTGTTTCAGGAAGAACCCTTTTGGAACCCTTATATCTAAGAGTGTATGTAACTGTCAGCTGTGCACATCATATAATCTCTCTCACACATGCAGAAAACACATACTGCATACGTTTTATACATGTTAATAAAGTATTACAAAACCATTTCATCCTCTTATCTTGTCACAGTTAATGATGTCTAATTCGAGCATGTGACTGATGACTAATGGTCGTGTCCGTTAATGAGACGATAAGCATACGCAGCATCCCTCAGTGTATGCCATCAATCAAGTAGACCAAGGTCATGTGACTTTATTTTGAAAAACTGAGACACAGGGCATGCAGGAAAGAGGAAACACTGTTGTCTTACTGCACAGTAATCCAGTGAGGAGCTTTCTCTTTGGAGGGAGCTTGATGTACATTTATACAACTGCTGGTGGTGGGCAGCATTTTGAGCCGCATTATATAGTAATGGGTAAAATAGGTCCTCCTGAAGGCACAAAGATGAATTATGAATCTACATCAAAAAAGACAAAGCATGTCTCCACACAAAGCCACAGCAGCACACCCACTGTCGAGCTCAAACAGCTGTGTGCCCATTTATTTGGTGCCAAGTGTGAGAACATATTCTTTGTGATTATGGTGAACTGATCCTTTAACAACATAAATATTGCTCTTGTCCAATCTGGCAGCGATACTAGATTCCAATCCTGTGTTTTGAATGCCGGTGGCGTGGGGGGGGGGCTACCCTTTTATTTACATTTGAATCGCAGATTTGGCCCTTAAGCCTCGTCCCCTGGGTTCTGGTAATGAACTTATGTGTTACGACATTTAAACAGGCAGGCCTGGACAGCCTCTCATAACTCAGAAAGGTTATTCTCTGGCAGCAGATATAGATAAATGTCAGCGACGTAGCTGAGGCTTTACTGAAACAGAGCAGACATGATGCTCACTGCTGATATTTACACAGCGGAGCCAAATCTGAAGGATGGGTGAAGACATGGACTGCTGACAAAATCGGTTCTCACAGTAATTCTTGTCCAGCGACTGAGTTTGAAATAATCCCCTCATGTGTCAATCAAGATTATTTGACAATATCTCATGAAATCCTGCTTCATTTATCGTACACAATAACCTTATTGTTAAAGGGGCATTATGTAGTTTTGGAAACGAAATTCAAACTCAGAATTTTTATATTTACAATATTAATGAGGTAATAAAATCAGAAATAATTATTTTTTTCATAACTGAATAACAAGCTATTCTCAGAGGAAAAATAAGGTCCCCAGAACACTGTGTTGAAGCTAGAAAGGTGGCAGGGTCCGGCACATATAAACAAAGTAAAACAGTATGACATTGTGTTGTCCTTTAAGGTCAGTTTGTTTATTCCGTTTGTTCAGTCGTGAAAACAAGAATTTGTTCATTTAGTTTGTGGCTATAAAAAAATGAGTCAATGAAGATCTTTCTCTTCTGATTGAAAACTACATAGTGCAGTTTTAATATTGCAAACAAAAAAACTGATAAATTAGCTTTTACACTCGTCCATTTTTTTCCCTTTTATCCAAGTCATAGTGACAGGGATCGGAGACCAAAACTCACCTCAGTCTGCCGTCATTAATCCAGGGAGAACCTGAGGCATGTCTCTGCGAGAGGTTACCCCCAGAACTGAAATGAGGGATGAGAGGAGGCGAGAAAAAAGAAGAGGGGGAGAACAGAAGAAGGCCAATTTGTGTGTTAGCCTCAGCAGCAGGGCAGGCAGGCACTTAATTCTGTGGAAGCGCATCATTATATGCACCATTTACCAGATGCCCATTTAACATGCAATAATTAGATCACTCAGTTTGGGGAGAGGAAAAAAAAGCCGAGATGTGGGCTACTTAAATAGGGTCCCTTGCCATAACATTAGCAGCCCCCCACAGGGTCACCTGTCAAAACAGGTTGAGAGATTAATTCTTTGGAGTGTCAAGGAGAAAAATGTATAGTCTGGGTCTACTTTTGTTTTGATCCTTTGTTCTTTGTTCTACAGTTTTCGACTGAAATGAAACACGCGGCAAAATATAGCAGCATTTTTACAGTAAAGTACATATTCTTACATATTTCCCGAAAATGCATGATACACATCTGAGGAAATAATCAATAATGAAGACTGGACTCCCTTTATGGTGAATTATTATGATAAAAGTCCCAGGAAATGCTCATTTTTCCATGATGGATTTAAAAAAATTTCTGAAAGTATGTTTTTTTCAAAATCTTTTGCAACTCAAACAAACTCCATAATTGGATTTTCTTATATTTCCTCCGTACAGCAACCTCTCTCAACTCTTTGTCTTGGATACTGATACCGATCATCACATTTTGCTTCACTTCTAAAGCTATTTCATCTGACCATGTACCCGTCTCTCAATAAATTACTTTTACATAAGTACAGCGGTTGGCTTTCATGGTGCAAATCAGACAGAAGTCCCTCTCCTTGAACTCTGTTTCTTCTGTTTGGGTTGTGTTAATCAAGCCCATCTATTTCAGATGCAGAATCATTTCATTTCTCTCCAAAGCATCTTCAGTTCACCACACACAGTCCATGCTGTCAGCCAAGGAGCAAATAATAAACCAGAGAGAGAGAGAGAGAGAGAGAGAGAGAGAGAGTCTGACACCAGGTGAACCCAGTGGCTCTTGTGTGATGGGCCAAAACCTGTGCGCTCTGTCAGCCCTGAGATGTCGAATCCTCTGCTTTCACTGGCGGTGTTATGGAGATGTTAATGGAGTAATTTATGGAAGAAATAAAGTGAAATAGGTCATCATCAGTTTTTAGCCCTAGTGTGTGAGAAACAGTATGCTTCCTTTCAGCTGAGGGCAGCCATGGGGCACTGGTACATCCCCTGGGCCGAGGAGAGTGAGTGGTACCTGAGGAGTTAAATGGCCTGAGGAGGACACGGTCCGCCATGCTTGTATTCTTTGAAGCTCTATAGAACAGCCTATTACAGTGGCAGGGGAGAGGGTGTGCTTCATTTATGGCCTGGAAATGTGTGGAGTGCAGCTATAGTCATACGCTGACATCCGAGGTGAACTATATATATAAAAAAATGGCATAGTAAATATTCAAATGACACAGATGTGCATCAGTGAGCATTGAGATGAACAAAATGAGATGTTGAAAAAAATCACCCAACCTAAACTCTTTTCCCTTTAAAGCCTCTTTATCATTTTTTTTTTACATTCTCCCAGTTCACAGTACGTTGTGCACTGTAAGGTGGCTCCATACCGCAGCCTACAGTAGACCCTGAAAATAATCAGAATAATTATGCCTTTACTTAAGTAGCACTTTTCAAAACAGGTGACAAAGCACTTTACATACAATTAAAGGGTAACTCTGCCAATTTTTACACATTAAAGTGTGTTTACAGGTCTTGGGGAATACTGCTACATATGTGAAAAAGTAGCATAAAGGCTTTTGTGGCTGATACATATCCTACAGTGATGTCAGTCAGTGGCATTGTGGGTAATTTTTTGCAAAGCAGTCCACTTGTCCAGCATTGCGCTCCTATAACACTGCTAAATGACAAAAATCGATACAGCATAATCAGAGATATCACCTTTTCACTCCATGCATTCTTCTTCCTTTTCTAAACCCGGTGCCTACATTACCCACAATGCAACTAAGCCACTGAGTCACATCACTGGAGGCAATTTATCAGATTACACGCAGCTTCTTCTGGAGCCACAAAAGGCATCATACGACTTTTTTTCACATTTGTAGTCTACAAGACCTGTAAACGGTGAACACATGTGGACTTACCCTTTAAAAACACAATAACCAACTGTTATTAAAAATGTATGATAAAATGCAATAACACAGACAGTGAAATCAATAAAAAGCAAGTCTAAAATAGTGACTTTTAAAAAACGAATTACAGTCGAGAAGACAAGGTGTCATCTAAGAAATCTAATAGGAATGAAAGAGGTTTCTGCAGTTAATGTCAAGACTTTATAATGTTAGACGAGCGGGTACTAAGATGAAACAAATGTAATTCTGTAATGAGTCTGGACCTCTGATAATATTTTTGATAGGAAAATGTGATTTGATTATTTGCCTTATGATAATTAAGAAATGCTACTCGTCACTAATGCTAAAATTCATGGACAGCTTGGGTACTAAAGTCAACCGAGGTCCATTCTAAAAACTCCCCAAAGCTCTATCAGTATAAGTGACAGTTTGTCAACTCTTCTTCACTCAGAAATTAACAGTGTTTTGTGAGTAATGCATCCATTGTCATCTAAACTGTCAGTGTCAGCCAGAGATGATATACCCATTTAATAATAGAAAGAGCTTTTATATGGCTGTGTCCCTGGGATTGGCAGACTTTGATTGGCTTGCGAGACCATTTCGCTTTGCAGATAAAATGAAACTACCTTCAACATAATTTATAGATGCAATTTTGTAGGACAGTCCTGAGCTCATATTTGATATGACAATTTGAAGGTGGATATGTGTGTGTGTGTGTGTGTGCGTGCGTGCACGTGTCCACATGTAAAATTGTAATAAATATAGAAATTAGATTTTAAGACAGATGTAATTTGTACAATTTTTGAAAGTCTTGCTTGATCTATTAGAAAGAATTTGAAACTGAGCAGGTTGAACCTCATATGACCTTTCTGAAGACAGATAATAATATTTTCACATTAGACCAGTAGTTATACACAGTTAAACTTGCTGGTGCCACAGTTAGGCCCAATCGCAATACACCCCTTGCCCCTACCCCTCTGTTTTGTGTGTTCACGGGAGTAGGGTGTTCCTGATTCTTGATAGGACAAAGGGGTAAGGTGAAGGGTTAGGGCTAGTTGAGAGAGTTTCAAAGGCACACTCCAAACCTGCAAATGTTGGCACGTAAAGCACTGCTAACATTTGCGTTAACATTAGCGAGAAGTTGTGAAAGAATTGTGAGTGCCCATGCTTTTACAGCTTCCTCAGATAACTGGCAAATGGCATTGTGATGATACCAGGATTGCCACAGTAACCCAAGAGAAAATCACCACAGCTGAAGACGCCATATTGAAAATGTCCAGTTGTGTCTGTTAACGTAAAAGCCATCATTGACTACTGATGACATGTGCGGGTCTTGAAGGGTTGTCCCATTTAATTAGCGGTGATTTCAACCACTAACCCTTGTAACTCGGCTCGGAGCACCAAGGGGGCACTCAAAAATGAGGGGTAGGGGTACAAATTGGAAATGGCATAGGGTGTTAGTGTCTCCGATTTGTCTCCCACTGTGTCAGTCAACAGTGATCACTCCTTAAGGTTAACTATCAGCTGCACAATGTTGTGAAGCTAAACCTTCCACAAGACCCAGATCCCTGTATTGTCATAGACACTAATCACAAATTATACCATGTAAGTAACAGATTTCAGAGCAATTACAAAGAAAAAGGGGGGAAAAGACAAACTGTTATGATGTCATTCTGCCAGATGACAATGTCACATAGTAGCGTCACATCACTGTGGACCAGTAATGAAAAGATACGCTAATGCAGCTCTGTCTGCAGGTGGCGGAGAAGCGGAGAAGCCCCCAGGCGACGACTGACACTTCTTATGTGATCCATTAAAGTTCAAGAGGAGCCTGCTTGGGCCTCAAATCAAGGAGGAGGAAATTGACCAAAACATCTGTGAGGCAGAGGCATTCATCATCCAAAGATAAAAATGTGTTCTCTCAATATGGCTGTAATATTTTACAGCCGCACAGGGGGCGGCTTTAGTGTCGACAAAGTCTGCTTCACTGCAACAACCAGCAGGACAGAGGAGTGATTAGCATGGGACCTCTCCGGGATGCCTCCCATTTTTTACAATAAGGTCACAATATTGTCAGATTCTGCACTTTTTGAGGGACACTTTTATTACTGACATGCAGAGTCCTTGCAAAGGGTCTATTATGTGAACATTAAAAGGCAAATAACATGAATTTTACACTAACATGCTGCTGTGGGACGTCATGTGACAGTGCAGTGTGTGCGTGCTTCTCTTTAGAGACTCTACCCTCTGGACCAAAGGGTCCTATTACTTAAATGAGCTCTAATAGTGTCTCTGTGGGGACCGCTGCGTCGACCAAACTCACAAACCTGCTCCCAGACTCAAAAACAGCTTTTGTTATGCCACCCCTCCATTGCCCTCCAGTTTCTTACTGATTTACATACAAATTGATCTTGAGGTAAATCAGATGTCACTTTTCTCCGGGTCACGAAGAACACGCTGAGATAATGAAATCAGGGTCCGCTGAGTGCTACACTTGCACAAGCTACCAGATGGGTCTCTGCCTTAATGCAATGCCTCAGTCTGCATGTGTGTGAACGGCTGGGTGCGCACACATGTTGGCATGAATGTGCTTATGCGCGTGTGTGTTTGCGTATGTAAAAATGAGTTAACATCTTCTATTTATTTTGCCAATAAAAAAGTAAATGTGTGTGCTCATGTGTGATCATTCATTTGACAGCTCTGTATAGAAAACATGCTTCCCCTGTGACTTTGGGGATTGCTCCGTTTTGCTTGGTGAATAAATTTCTGTGGTTGCAACTCGAGAGAAAAATACAAAAATTGTCAACACTGTGGTTTGCAGTAATTTTATCTACTATAAATTTATATTAAACCGGCTTTCAAAGGTCTTTACCTCAGACCAATTAATCATCTATGAATGGATTCCTCCAGGCTTCCCCACTCAGAAGAATAAATGACACACAGTTCGGTTTGAAGAAGGAGGGACCAGAAAGGTGACAATTAGAAGGACAAGAACCCGATGGACCATCACATCCCATTAATGCTGTCTGGGCATAAATTAAAGGGAACAGCAGAATGTGCCATGTTTCTGTCATGGGACAGACTGACTTTGGGGAGAGAGTAGGTGTGACTTGATAGGTGATGATAAAAGGAAAAGACTAAATGCATAAAATTACTTTCAGCATGGTATTCTAAGGAAAGGTACGGAAGCAGATTAATGCCACACCTGCAAATTTTATTAATGCCGTTATCTCGAGATCACGAGTTAATTGTTTTATTATCTTGAGATAATAAAGCTCATGTTCTCGTGATAATGGGTTAATTTATCTCATTATAGTTTGCAACTTTTAAAGAAAACCAAATTAAGTTTTTGCGAACTTTTTGTCAGAATATTTTCTTGATAAAAGGGTGTTTATATAATGAGTAACAGTTGTAAGGGATAGGCTCTGCAATGGACAACTTAAAGCAGATGTTTTACCATCCAGTAGGCTACAACCTATTATCATTAGCATAGGGGAACTGGAAAAGAAACTATTCACATTGGTGGGTTTTTGAATGGTATAATAAAGTATGTATATAAGTAAGTAAGACTGAAGTATAGTCAGTAATGAGTACTCCTTGGTTTACATTATTTAATTGTGATAATGGATTGATCATCTCATTATCTGCTAAACCCCCAAGTTATTTTTTATTTTCCTAGATTGATTAGATATATTTTTTATGTTACTTGTTTTGTTTGTATGTTTGTTTGTTTGTTTTAAAGTTTGTCCTTTTTGACAGATAGGATTATTGTATGTATATTATATATTTGCGTGTTAGTTCATTTGCTGGATCTACAGAATTGCCAGAGTGGCTGTTTATGTAAGATACAAACTATTGCTGTACTGTCTAATTTTCCTTTTTGTTTGTCAATAAGATCATCTCATTATCTGGAGATAACAAAGCTTGTTTTCTTGTGATACTGAAATAACTAACTGGTCATCTCGTGATGATTAATTATTGTTTTTTTAATTAACACAAACATGGCTGTTTTTGGCTTCCAAAGATAAGAACAACCAGTGTTTTAGCACATTAATAATAAATTACATATGCAATATCCATTTCCTGTGGCATACTGCATGTTTTGTTGATAGATTAACCTTCCAGGCAGCCTTTAGCATCAATTAATTTCTTAAAAGTAGGAAAATTAATTTGAGTTTGATAATCCGCAATGTACTTTTTGGTTTTTATAAGCTGGGAAATGCAAATAAAAGATCATTATGACCAGTCGGTCACGATGTGTCATTGTTACTGTGTTTATTCAGTAATAAATGTATATCAAACTTTTAAAAACCTCTTTAAAGACACTTCATTGATTAGTTTTAGTCATTCTGAGTTACCAAAGCTCATAAATACAATGCTGTTCAGCAGCCAGTTCTGAGATGATATGTGAATTCAAGCAAACTTTGCAAATCAATGCATGAAGACACTAAGTTAATGGAGCTTTGAGGGAAAACAAAACTAGAAATGAAGTTCATTGGAGTTCATGGATTTAGCTATCTCGAGCAAGTTTCAGGCCTTTGATTTTTATTCTGAAAGGCATAAAAGCATGAATAGCTGCCTCAAGGGCAGGGAACAGATCTAAAACACCGTGGTACGACTTGGAAAATATTTAGAAGTTTTATAAAGCATACGTAAATACAGAACATTGATTAAAACTCACATGTTCTTGTATAGTTCTTTCATCTGTTCTTATATTGTTTACATGAATGTGTCCTTCAGAAAAAAAGTAGCGACCTGCAGCTGACAGTCAAAGGAGGATTTAAAATAAATGCAGGAGACTCTGCAGACCCTCCGTGTTGTAATTCCTCTACTTCAAATCATAAATACGATGAAAAGAAAGAGAGGAATGATGTGAGGCCCACAAGTCATCAGTCAGACTGACAGGCTTGAAATGGAACAATACCATAGTCTCCTCCCCTCCTGGGCTGCAGACTGGTTTAGTATTTGTTAAATAACTCTTGTATTCATGAGATTGCTTCCAAGCACTGCCTCTAAAAGCTATCCCATGGCAATCAAAGGGGATGTGAAAAATTGTAGTTAATGTGTTCACTTTAAACCCAAACACTGGACCATTACATGTGAAGTTATGAGTAAAATAAATACAGACACATGCAGTGTGATTAATGTACACTTTGTGGAAATACATGGAAAATATAAATATTTAATGGGTGAGATATTAATGGCAGCATCTTATATTTTATAGTAACCGAAGTAAAAATTTACCGTGTATCATGTGTGCTCTTACTGGCTTTTTTAAATGATACATTTTGCTATGAGATGAACAACTTTCGAATGAGTCAGTATATCTTCCTCCTTCATAATACTGTCATCAGAGGATAAGAGAGCTCATAATGTGGCAGTAGTTTATTTTACTCTCAGTGGGCAGTGGGGGCAGTTTCTCTGGCCAGTTTCGGTTCTATGAGGGAAATAAATCAAAGGAACAATAACAAAAATGACCAGAGACCTCTCAGGGACCGGGCTGCACTAGTACGGGTGATAAAGGTGGGGCCTGATGAGCTCTGAGCCAATGGCAGTGCAGCCTTGGCATAATAAATTTAACACAAATTGCCTGCTTTAATTGGGTTCATGATCTGTGGACTGGAGTGTCAGGAGCCTCTAGTAAAAAGGGCTGACGAATGGGACACACAGATTTCCAGCACCATTTAATACAGTTATAAAGACTGGGGAAAAAAATACTTGAGATGTCTGCAGACAGAGTTGGAGTGAGTGCCAGGCTCTGTGTCACTTGAATGGACTTAAAGGAACTACTCTTGCTAAAAAAAACTGCGGACCCGGCCCATATAAGTAGTATAAAAACTACATATTCTGTATAACTGTTCTGTCCATGTGTATGTTGTTGTGTCCATTCGGTTGTTGTGGTGTCAATAATTCCTGTTGGGATTTTTTAACATTTAGATGAAACAAAATGTAATCATTACTACCTGGTCTGTGAACACAAAGCACCTTTTATTCTCATGTACACATGGGCTGTTTCACACACTGTTCAAGTGTTTGTGTTCTGATTATCTATATACAACAAGTAACTATGGATCTTGGTGAAAGACCAGCCCTGCAATCAATGCCTGTGATGTTAAGCAGTTATGTGATATAGCTTGATCACTGCAACAAGCCATCTACAGTCATGATACTTGCTCTGAGCAATGTGCAGGTTTGTAGCCAGTGAGTATGCATAACAAGATGTTTTTCCAGTTTCTGTATGACATACTTTTCTTTTAATGTACACTTGAGTACTTTATTGACCATTCATAATGGAGCAGTATGTAAGATTTAGTTTCACCTAGGGTTAAGGTTGCTGATTGTAACCAATTGAACAAACCTGGTCCAAACTGAGATAAGTCTACAATATGAGGAGCAGACTGTTTTGTCGAGAATGCATTCAGTGTTCACAAACTTTAAAACCTTTGGGCAGGATGTAGATTATATTTATAGAAGGTCACCATCTTAGCCTTGACTAGTGCCCACCGTTGAAAAAGTCCTATGTGTTGGCTTAAATGAAAGTGCTCTGACATTCACGGAGATGAAAGAGGACTGAAAACATTTTTGAAAGAGTCAGAGTGTCTGGACTGGCTAGCAGGAAAATAATCAGAGACACAATGACACGCAACATCTGGAGTCATGAGGGAAACAGCATGTACTCCTACGCTCAGAAGCAGCAGGATCAGTAAGCGCCAGACTGACTCACAATCCAGAGAAGACACCAGCAGTCAGCACATGCAGCCAGTTACAAACATCTGGCTGTGCAGAAAAGGTCAACTCAATCACATATAGAAGTTATGACAAGAACTTATAGAAGACAGAAATGGAAATGGTATTTGGTCTATCAGACTAATGATATATGCACCTTTATTGCATTTTATACCCTATTGCTGATTTTTGTATTGCTTTATACAAATTTTATTTCTTACCTACCGTTCTTAACTATTATCTGTGATGGAGCCTCCTAGCAAAGTGTGTTTGTACAGTCAGTGTGACAATTACCATCTTGATTACTGAGTTAGTTGTTCAACAAGCTCCATTGAACAGGTGATCACTTCGAGGTCTGTACATTTTGCTTACTAGATGGGAATTTCAGCACCTCACACCAGTCCATTCACCTCCATTGTGTCAGGGTTGTGGCAAAAATCTCAAGTAGAATTTTTGTATGATTTGCCTTTTGATTTTTAAGGTCAAAATTCAAATCAATTTTCGTTTTTCAGCACTGATGGCTATGCCACTGTCAGACTTTCGAGTCTTGATTTGTAAAGCTCGAGAGATCACTCGCTTTATGACCTGACATTTTTAAATCCTCCTTTAAAAAGATAGGTTACATGGTATCAAGTGTGCTATAAGTGATTTTTAATGTAGCTCACTAAAGCCATATGGTCAAATTCAAACAATTTATTGAGAATGTAATAATAGAAACTTATTTCACAGGAAAATTGGGTTCGGTTGAACACTGTGCTTCTGCTCTGCTTAGATTTAGGCACAACAAACACTGGGTTAGGCTAGGAATCAGCATGGTTTGGCTTAAAATACCTGTTTTGGTTGCCATGATCACAGACACTTTATGACAGAGCCAGGGTTATATGAGAAAGAAATGTTTTGGTGACCTGATCTGGATTCAGTACAACAGAATAAAAGCCATTTCTTTGCCTTAGTGATAAAGCAAATAATTTCAAAGCTTAGCTCTTTTTCCAGAAACTGCTCAGTAATTTAATTAAACACGCTAATGGAGAACAGACTGAATGATAATTGTTTGATTTGTTGTTATTTTTTAATTCCCAGCGACATTAAGTCTATTTTGTGAAGCCTGTCAGACTTCCACATCCTGCTGGTTATGCAGAGACTCTTGTCTACAACTGTCACAACATAAACACTCGGTCTGGCACTCCCACAAAGACAGATTCACACACAGGGAATGCAACCAGCAGTGCTCCTTTGCCCCGAGGACCAGCTCAATGTCAGTTTTACTCATCCGCACACACATACACACCTGCACACAGACAAACACACATAGCCTGGACGGGTGTCCTGGAGGCGAAGACGGCTGTGATACAGAGATCCCTGTCCGCTGATATCTGCCTCTGATAACTATGTGTGAAGGTCATTTGTCCCCTGCTTTGGCGAGACTCTCCATAAATCACTGTGGAATTGGCATGATGGGTATTCATGGAGGCAGCTTCTGCCTTCCGGTCTTTCCCCTCACCCATCTTCTCGGTGTTGCCTGTAACCCAAGCAGATGTGTACAATAAATAATGACACATCTGGACAATTTCATCCATTACAGCACACTTTCAGCAGACATACCGTGGCCATCGTCCTACCTGAGGTCTTCATTTTTTTCAGCCTTCCAGTATCTTGACATTTCAGTGTATTAAGTTATATCAGTCTACATGGACAGCACCCACTGATCCAGGGATGGTTTGAAAAAGGCTTGAACAAGCTTGCAAATCCAAGCCTTAAAAATGTTTAGCACTGAGTGATAGACCTATTAACAGTGAGCAAAAGTTATAGTTTTTTTAGCTGAGGCTAATTTCAAGGTAACATAAATATAATGCAAAAAAACATCTTAAATTTTACACAAAGATTTTAAACATTTAATTCTTATTTTATGATGTAATTGATAAGAGCTGATGTCATTCATTTTTCAAATAGTGCAGATATGAGAGTTGTATAGTGGATAGTGAATAAGCATATTTTCCAAAATGTCAAATTATTCCTTAAACATCTGGAGCCAGATGCTCCCTGGATTAATATGGTTCTCTACACAATATAGTGGCTACTGCTCATGCTTTAAGTTAGAAAACACATATTTTACAGTTGTCTCTGTTTGTCAAATGTCACATCAGTTATCTCTGGTGACTCATTAGATAATAGAGGTCTGACTTATTTGTGTCCCTGCGTGGGTCTTAAAGAGTAAATTGATTGGCCTGGCAGGGACACCACAGCTCAAGATCAGACATTTTGTGTCAAACGCTATGAACCTAATTTGACCGCATGTACAGGGAGGATCTTTAATTGTATTGTGTAAAGTGAAATATCACGCTAACTGGTGTTATGGGATCCAACTGAGTAGAAAAAGGTTAAAATATTCAAACTTTCAAATGCTGCTGCCACACCACTGCTTTGATTTTGATGACGCACAGAGGGATGATGCATTTTGACAATGTGCTGATGTTAAAATGTACAATGCAAGCAAAGATTCAATCTTATTTGCCTGAAGCAATGAGGCATTTTACGCATAAATTCATCAGTGGCAAAAATCTATGCACTGAATGATGTTAAATCAGTCCTTTATTTAACCTCTGCATTGGGAAGCTGTTGCCTTGTATCACACACAACACAAAGACACACCAAAGGCATGCAACCAGGCTAAACCAAAATCATTTTTTCACATTCACATGCAGATGGCAGCTGTTATGTGTGTGCGTTGTGCATGCACTTATTTGTGTGCATTTGTGTGTGTGTGTGTGTGTGTGTGTGTGTGTGTGCGTGTGTGTGTCTGTGTGTATAGGGCGTACTTTTGTGAGCGGCAGGTTCGGCCCCCGAGGCGATGACAAAGCGATCAAACTCTATGTGTCACATATAAATTGCTTTGACCTTTTTTTTCCTCTCAGACTCATGGCTCGATGGCAACAAGGGACATTTTACCCAACTGGAAAGAGTGCTCAAGTCTGCAAAACATGAGGAAATGGCAAGCGAGGAAATTAACGGTGGTAAGTGTTTGTCCTCTACGGGGTCAAAACACGCCACTTTGTTCCCTTGTGTTTATGCTTTGCCAATTTCCCAAAAGGCATCTAAAAAACCCCGAGCATTTATTTGAACACTTTGTGTTCTGAAAGAATATTGAATTTAGGTATGATAACAGACGGTGTGATTGTGGAAACAAAACGTTGCTCTGTTTTCACAAATTCTTGCTTTAACAAGCAGACAGGTCAGCAGCGTTAATTCAGGTGCGACGGCGCTGCCTACTCATGTAGCATTTACCATTACACCTCTTAACCCCATTAAGCAGAGTGGCCATTTTGTTTTGGAGCTCACGGTTGTCACACTCTTGACCACTTTAATACATTTCAATTCTTGATGGCTGCATAAGTAGACTTCACAAATGAACCTGTTGTCTGCGGTGGCCATCTGGCCAGAAGTCATGTATATAAATGGACCTCTAGACACTTGACTTCTGTAGCCATCGGCCGTGATTACTCTCTTGGCCTAATACAATATTCATGCATTAGAGGAGGCATGCATTACTTTCTTTCTCCTCCTCATGCTGCCGTCGGTAATTGAAATTTCTGAAGTGCGGCATGTTTAATAATGGAATTAATTTCCCATGCAAAGTGTATATGATTGACCATGCACAGGGAGCAGAGGGAGCAGGCTCCATTTCCAAAGATGAGGAGAAAATAGCAGGCTGTTAGCCATATTGTAAGATTTATGAATTCATGATAAAAATAATGATAATAGCATTATTTGAGATGATTTACCATTTTAATTACATTCCATTTAATGCATGTTACATTTAATTTCTTTGCTACCGCAATGACGATAAAAGTTTCTGCAATTAGACCAGATGGATCTTTGGTGACGATAAAATATAATTTTTTGGGGCAATCAATAAACAGCTAAAGACAGCAGTGTGACCATTTTACAACAGGGAATATATTCACAGCCATGAATTTTGGGAGGAGAAAAATGAAAGAGAAATTGAAAAAAGAGCAAGAAAGTGAGTGGGAAAAGGCAGAGAGAAGCCCTTTAAAGTAAACGTAAAAGATGTGGGAGGGAGACTGAGCCCCTTCTGAAGGCTAATGATCAAGCTGGTTTGACCTCTCAAGCAGTTAATGTGGAACAGACTGTTCCTGGCAAGCCAAGTCCAAATGACAGGCCATCACAGGCAAAGAACAAAGGAGTAGCTCTCACAAGAACACCCATTCATCGCTGCATGGCCGTGTTTTATGAAGGCAGAGAAATAAAAGGAAGTGCATGTCCAGCTTCAAAAGCTTATTTCTGATGCAGACAGGAAGTGTGTCCCATGCTGATTTGTTTTCAAGACTCTTCGCAAAGCTCTGTCTCCCGATCCCATTTTGATTGCAAACCACTTGTCCTATAACCATGTCCTCACTGTTTCAGAGCTTTTTCCTTTTTGGGAAAATTAAACTGCAGAAAGGACCACCCAGTACATTATACTTAAAATATGAGCAAAGAAAATACAAACAAAAATCTTCATAGAATGGAAACCTATGTGCAAAAAAAGGATAACACTGAGCACTAATACTATGCAGAAGAAATCTAAATCAATGCCATCTTTAATGGCCATACAAGAAAAGGCTCATCAGTTAATTTGTGAGGAAAGCATCGGACAAAAACACAATTAATTTTGTTGCTTTTCAGTTGACAGCAGGGGGGAGCGAGGTTAGCAGGGAGGGAGGGGTAAGTGCAACGAGAGTGTGATGAAAACAGTAAGCTCAGCACAATAATATAGTATGTCCCAGCCAAGACATATTAGGTTAATGAAATGTTCACAGGCTGTAATTGTTGTAATGAGTGGACAGATTGTGGAGAAGGATGAGAGAGATGCTGCAGCAATCAAGGGCTGTGGAGAAGAAACCAGAGAGAGGACCGTAAAAGTTACTGTGATCTAAGATGAACATTTGCAGAATTTAGATATTTTAAAAACCTGGGAAAAAAGTGCAGAATTGTTCAAATCCTGTGGAGAACATTTTTACTGTGTACATAAAGAGGCTCTATGTAACACAGACATAATATGTAGAAATTCTGCATTAAAATGTAAAAGAATGACGTCTTTGTCATATATTTTGCCGAATTGTTTAGTTACATCAACCCAAATGTTTCTGACAAAGTTCACAAGTTCACTCAAGGTAACAGCGCATTACATTTGGTCGCTCGTTGGGATAGGATAGTCGGCAAACAAGACTAAACTTAACATGAATAAACCTCCATGGATCACTGCTGCAGTCGGGCTGATAAACAGGAGTGAACAAAAATCCACTTTTTGGGTGAGAGCAACAGTGACTAACGCTAGTTTAGAAGGAGAGTCTGCTATCGTAAATCAACGACCAGCTTCCAGCACAACACAGAAGTTCCACCGAGCCCCTTTAAAGTGAATTTCAAACATGAACCTCACCTAAATTAGGCGGCAGTGACGTAGGATTTTGCATCACATGTCACGCAATAAAACACAAAGCAGGGATTTTCGAAAGATCCACTCATCTGTATCAGTATTTTAAGAAAGCAAGAAAGATTCTTCCTCTGAACACAAAAACACTGAGTGGAAAACTACATTAGCAGGCAGAAGCTACAGTCTTGTAATTTCCAAAACATAACCTCAATCCTTCAAACTATAAAAGGATGCCACCCTCACATTCGCTGACAATTCCGCAGTCGGAAATGAACACAGATCAAGAACAACACTAACACATCATAAAATGCAAGGATGCGGCGAAGAACACAAGTAATCCAAGATGGGAATGAGTGGGTGGTGAGAGAGAGAGAAATAAAGTGAACATGAGATGAACACAGAAAAGGTGAGAACGCATCAGACAATGACAAGAGCAGGAGAGAGAGGGAGTTACACAGAGACATTTAGGGGAGAACTGAGTCGAATTCAAATACCCAATGATTACATCTCTTAGAGTGTCAAGTACATTTCCATTTAAAGTGCTTGCTTAAACACCCATGAAGAGGTGTTCTCCGGCTGCTATGCACACGGTAATGACTGGGGAGTCTCCTAAGACCCTCAAGCCTGCAATTGTCACTTTCCTCCTCCTTGTATTGCCTCATCCGCCTGAGCTTTAAAACAATATATTGAGTCCGTAACAGACCCACAACCAAGGGCCCGACGGCCCCCTGGACACCATCCCACCTCAAAGGTACCGTGTGCACAATTTGAACATTTTCAACCGCACAAGTGCACCCATTACCTGGGGACACAGAGCTAGTTGGTAACTTTGCTTGTCTGCTTTTGGTGCTAGCATACGATGGGTTTCAGAGCTTCTTCAGTGAAAACGTGGTTGATGAGAGTGTCCGACATAGGGAGGCTGCTGATTAGCAGTAGTTAGCTGTTAGCAGCAACAAAAGCAATCCGTCCAAAGTTGAGGCAGAGTAGCCAGAAGACAAAAGAAAATACTTTATTCATAAATGACCAATTATCCACTTTCACCTAAATCAGTGAAGTTATAAAGTTGTGTTCTTGTACAGTAAGTCCCGGCCACCAGAAGCACTTTGCTCTGGAGGGCAGCGTCCCTCGTACCTCCACAGCAGTGGAGGTATGATGTACAATGACTCTTTCCAGAATTCATAATCCGGTTACTCAAGATAATCCACAGACCTTGTTGTGGGCTGTTTCATATAGGAACTATTTTATTTCTACTGAACCATACCTGCCAACCGTATCACTGAGGAAGGAAGTGGCTAATCATAGACGAGAGGCTCGGGCTAGTGACAACATTTCTGTCCTAGCGCATGAGCAGTAACGTGAGCTAGCTTTGTTAGCTTAATTAGCGTGGGGATACAGTGATCTCCAAGACATATCACATTGTAATACTTTATTTAATTTCATTGGCCTTTGGTATGAACTAAGTGAGACTTGAAACTTGAAACATGAAATCTGACCGATCATCTCCTAATCCTGAACCACGATCACCACGACATTCCCGCTGACTGCATTCAGCATTGCTAATCCTGTCACTCAGTCCCCACAGGTCCACATATTAAAATGCAGCGCTGATGTTTGCCTTTGTGAAAAGCCTTTATTATTAAAGTGCCCTCACCTGCTAACACATTACAGCCCGTAAACAACATGAATGATGTGCTGAGCACTGCAGCCTAACACACATTTATTAAATTACACTTTTCAGCCACACATCAGCTTTCTCCTTTGATTCATTTCCTTTAATGAGTTTGCTGATGTAGACTGGCATGCTGTAATGAAAAGGTAAAGACAAGCAAGCAGGAGAGCCATAAATAAGTCTCAGAGCATGAGGAATAATGACAGGAGTTTAATGTCCAATTAGATTAAAAGGCTCTCTGACACAAAAGCAGGATGCTGAGTGCACTGCTCAATGAGCCTGTGAGCGACATTGATTAACGCTAAACGGATCTATTACTCTCGTCCATGGTACTGATCAACAGCTCTACCTGCCACTTCTCTAACACTATAAATGTGTGTGTGTGTGGGTGCACCTACGTATATCTATGCATGCAAATCTGTCCACCTATTTAGTGGGTTGTAGATTAACATAGCTGGCAACTAATGTCCAAAAAAAGACGTGTATTTCTTAAAGACATCATGATAGCATTCTCTGTTTCCTCTTGTTTTTCTTATTAATGTGTTTGTGTAAACAAAGGACAAACTAACCCAGGCAAGTTTGGCAATCATCTCTGATATATGACTTTCATAAAGCACAGGGGAGTTCTCTCCTTGTGAAGCCTGGCTAAGACCTGATAGCGCTCCACCTTATTGGCTTTAGCAGGGGGGAAAAAAAGCATGATAGCGGAATGGGATGTCCGTCCATCATCATATTTGTTTTCAGACACTTGTCAAAGGCTTCAGCTTGCATCTTTCATTTGAGCTGAACATTAGAGACGCGTTGCGGAGGTGTCTAAATCTGCTTTGCTGCAGGGGGAGGAAAATACCTTGTAGTTGTGGCTCCTCATTATTCTGCTGACAGAGCTTTGTGGATCTTTTCTCTGTTGAGGAGAGATAGATGGGATGATGAGAGATGTCCTCCTGTGGAGGAGTATGTCAACACCTTTGACATATAACACAGCCTACATTAACTTTCACAGTTCACAGGATCTGGTGTGCAGCACCAAGATCAAAGAGGGAATATTATGTACCAGACTGTATTGTATATGTATAATGTGTAGTTTCCTTTGAAACTTGAGGTCTGAGGTTCCTCTCTGGGATCTGTACAGTATTTATTATAGGCCAGGATCCATGTGTGGCTCATTAATAACACACATGAAAAGAATGTTAACTGCCTGCTGTCAGACATTTTGATGCAAATGTGCTCTAAATCTTTAAAGAATGACATAATCATCATTGTTATAGGGCTCATTTTCTAAAACATACAGTGTGTGTCATGTCTCATTTCCACAATTCATGCATTGAGGGAATATGTTTCCGCCAGCATCCTATTACACTAAACAGCAAGAAGGAAAAACTGCATGTTGCTTCTGCTAATGTGACAAACCAAACTGGGACAGCGCAAAATTACAGGGAATAACATCAAGTCACTGTTAGTACAGTCTCACCGCCCCAGCAAAGACAGTAAAACAGTTTGGGGATGCCTCACTTCCTTAAAGGATAAGTTCACTCAAAAATGAAAATTCTTTGCAGCATTCTCCTAAACAGCTGAAGTAGATGGGGACTTGTTTTAAAATGTTTTAAAGCAGCAGACAAAGAAAAACATAAAATGGCTCCATTTGCCAGATGTAATCCAAGTCTATGGAACTATGGAATGAGCTCCTAAAATTTGTAAAGCTGTGACATGGTCTAGCTTGTGTACCCACTTCAGACAGGTTGCACGCTTTTAGCTTTTAAAAGGAGTGTAATTTTGGGCTTCCAGAAACTTGGATTACGCCGAATTAGCTGTATGGAGCCATTTGATGTTTTTTTTTTACGTTTTAACCCTCTGAAGTCAACATAGTCAAATACACCTTTAGTTTCCATCATTGAGAAATATGTTCATAACTTTGGCACTGTGTATTTATTTTTATTTTGTCCATAAAATGGCAGCTGCGCAGTTCCAACGTGGGCTCCGATGCCATCGTAGCCCACAGTAGCTTTATAATCCAGCCTGGAACTCAAGGGTGTCTTTATCCACTTTTCAGTGAAGCTAAGAGTTTACAGTAGCCAACAGTGCTGAATGTGTATATGTGATTTTAAAAAAACATACAAATCTATTTTGATTCCGTGGGAACTTGCCTGTGTGGTGGGTTGGTGTATAAGGTAAGTATTCTTGGGTAGACCCCCAGCCTCATGTATTAAACTGAATGCATATTCCACACTTAATAGATATTGTAATGCCCAATATTTATATGCTTATAAATATTCTATGAATTCAAAAAAAGGGGAAACTTTATTAAGGGTCAAAATGACACATTTGCAGAAGTCAAGGCTCAATGGTCTATATAATTATTCAGTCATAGATAGGGGGTGACTAGAAGTTTTCATTAAATGTCAGAATGTCTGATGTGAAGTCAGCACTAAGACGTGTTTTGCTGCACACTGGGTGTAACCTGTGGCGGTCAAAAAGCACTGACCTCAGACTGCCTGACAAGCGTCTGCCTTCTGCAGTATAAATGGAAACTGCCTCATCAGTGATTTTCGACAGGGAAAAGAAGGCACAGACCTGAACAGGGACGGAGCCAGTATGGGTGCATTCCTGCATGCAATTATACACTTTATAGGCCACTTGTCATTTTATGCATGGCGCACTGGTGTTGCTCATGGCGAGTTACATAATTATCAGGCAAGAAAAATGTGTTTTAAGTGTCATGAGAACATTTGTGTAATAGCTGTAAATAGGATCAAATTGCAAAGAATATTCATGGTGCACACAGTCTGCATTCAAATTCAGACCATGTAGATTCATTTAGATGGTCTCCTGTATTATTGCTTAATTACAGCATGCCAGTCACATAATGTTTTGATTACATACTTACATCTGAAATTGCAGCTGCTACATTTTCAGACTCAACAGAAGCCCAAAGCCATACCCACATCAAATCACTCTGGAAAAAAAAAATGATTGGTGCAAAATGTATTGTGGCTTGTGGTTTACAGCATGAATAGTCAATCACATCTTTCTCCGATATGTGAAGAAGCGGTCTAATTTTATCATTCGGAAAAATGTCTGAAGAATGTCAGCTACTGTTTAGCAAATAGAAATAATTTTTCATGATATCTGTCTTTATTTTGTTCAGTTTTTCATTTGTCATCAGTATCTATTCTTGGTACCCAGAAGAGGGCCCGACAAGAGCAATCCTCTAAATATCCCGAAAGCGACCTTGGCCAAAAAGATTTCTCTCTTTTCAGGAGTTTTCCAGGGTCACAGACACCAAACTGCTGTTGCTTTGTTCACTCAAGTCTGAGTTTTGAAGTATGGTGTATGTACTTTTGATGCTCCAGGTTCATGGCGCTTTGCCAATCTAACATATAGTCCATGGTCCTTTGAAGTTTTGACTTGGTAAGCTTAAGATTGGTAGGTAAGCTTTTGAATATGTCCCTTATCTGTCCTTTGTGGGACCCCACAGGAGCACTGCAGCCAATATTCTCTTTAGCAATGGCCATTTTTTTTACTTATATACAGTACATTATAAGTGACTGCAAAAGGCCCTCTACCCACCAGGGGACGTTTGTGGTGGGGGTCTTTGTTATTGTTTCTTTTGTTACTTTGTTACTACATTTTAGTAATTCTTCATTCTTTTCATATTAATTTGAATTTATATTGTCAGCTTCTTTTTTACATGAACATAAATGTTTTGATTCGTTAATATTCTTGAACATTTTTTAGTTAAAAGTTATTTATTGTTTGTATATTGTATCACTGCAGTGTTTTCTCAAACTTTTTACACTGTGTAACACCTCAGAAAATATCAGGCACTCCAAGTACCACCATTATGACTGTAGCCATTAGCACTCATACTCGGTTCACTGTCACCAACTATATTTTCAACAATGCAGTTTCAGATATTCTCCTACTGCTCCGCACTTCCTTCTCTGATTGCTCCCATTTGGAGCCACGTTTTAAATCAAAACATTTCTTTTTCGAAAACCATTTCTGGGATTCCTCTGTGAAACACCTGGGGGAACATTATCAGAGTAATCTTGTTATTTACACTGAAAGGTCTCTCTTAAACATTTTCTTCTAAAAAGAGTTATTTATTGTTTTTATATTGTGCTTAATTTCGTTACTAGAAGCTTTATTGATAATAAAATAAGCCTCGTCATTCATTATCATTAAGGGGTATTAAAACGACAGGGGGACTTTGAGGTCATAGCAAGAGGTGTGGTGGTGGTTTGGGGGCCAGTGCAAGATGTTTCGTACGGCTCCAAAATGTTCAGAAACGGCCCTGTCTGTAGCAAGAACTCTGTCAATACCCTGACTCTGCCAAGGTTATTCCCTGTCAGCTCTTCTGTTTCTGATTTTCATGGGCAATATTCAGTTTAAATAAACTCACTCTGACACCACCATGCCAGGCAGTGTTTCCATCTCTTGTATGCACACTCCACACACATGCATGCATTCACACTGCGACTTGTTATACGTAGGATGTTTTGATTATACGTAGAGAGAGATTACATTTTCTGTAGGTTATCAAAGAGCCAAGGAAAGCTAACTGTGAATTTGAATGATAGTGAATATTATTCTAGTTCCTCCTCACTCTATTCATTTATTTCACCTCCGAAAAAGCCACTGCTGATTCTCTGAGTCCTTGATTTGCAACGTTGTGCTTCTCGCCTTGTGGAGTCTAAATATTGAGCAATGCAGAAAAAAAAATTAAAAAATAAAAAATCCTAGTTGATTCTGCTCATGGAGTGCAAAAATAGTGCAGAAGTAGCACTGTTGCAGCAGAAAATCATGAAGCTACATTTTTCCACGTAACTTTGAATCAGTTTGTATTGTGCCTCACCTAGCTTAAATTATTTCTTTGCTGTGGATAAAGTCACACACCCACATGATCCTATATCTGGATCTTCCCCACTTCCCCCCTCATAGCATTAAAATTCCATATCACCAAGACAACTCCACTGCACAGTTCATGTGCACAGCAGATTCATTTTCACTTTTCTTTTCTTTAGTGACAGGCTAATCAATGTTAGAAAGGACAGTTACTATTCACGGCCTGGATCCACAAATCATCTCATTATTTCAACTTGTCATATTGAAGTCACGACATAACATATATATGTTGGTGATCTATTCCATATAAAGAAGGCATCATGTAGAGGAGAAGTAACGTCTATCAAACCCTCAGTGGGAGCAGAGAATTGGCTTTGTGGAGCAGTAAAATCACAAGTTACATCGTTCTAATAGCAGAAAAACTTAATTAACTAGGTGAGCCTTGGGGGCTCTTACAAAATGCCTCCCCAAGCAACAGCAGAGAGCAAGAATGACCCCCAGCTACCGCAGACCTGCTTACTGATACAGAAAATATGATTGCTTTTCATATTCCGGTGAATTTTCAACATTTCCCATTTTACCTCAGGACACACAGTCGCTCAGAACACATTAAGAATAGGTGTGTTGCAGGAAAAGGGGCAGTGCGTGTGGGCGTTATTAGCTAAATGAATTTTAATAAATAACACTGAAACATAATGAAACATAAGACAATATGAGAGCCGAAATTAAATGCTTGTTGGAGTATGCAAGGCAGATAATGGGATACAGTAGTGAAACAGATGAGTTTAAGGAGGTGCGTAATACTGCATGTTCAATTTATATGTAAATCAATCCACCTAATAGAATGACCCTGACCAGGTGCCAGAGGATAGGAAAACGATCCCACCCAAAAGCATTTTTGAATTTTGAAATCTCATGAGCTTTTATGAGAACAGGGTGTCAGACTGGTGCTACAATAACCCATTAGTGAGCAGGCTAATGAGGTGATTTATTTCAGTTACACTGAGAGTACACATTTGTGGCTTTGTCTGCATAGGGTGACCATATAGAGGTACCTTCAGCAGGGAGCAGGCTGCCCTTTTCACCCATGTCTGTGTCAGTGTGAGGTAGATGGATGGGTGACAAACATGCCACCACTATATTCCATCGTTCCATGCATCACCTTTCTGTCCCTCGTAGCCTGAAACAGAGATACTTTACGTCCGTCAAACTGACCCTCCTTGTTAGAGCGACAGCAGAGGATAATCAGGAGAGAACAAATGATGTGCTGCAACCCCCTGCTGTGTGACCTTTGACCACGCACGTACTGTAGACGTGGAAGCCGATGTACCTGATGTCTCTGACATCCGACAATTACTGTAAAGGTGAAAAGAAGATGGCGTACAATCAGAAAGTCCTATGCATATTCACAGTTTTTCCTTTCAAAAAGTGGTATGTGGGCGTGTTCTGTGGGCCAAAGGCGCTATAGTCCCACTGTCTATCAGTCACTAATGGTGTGGAGCAGTGGGAGGCCAGGACACCTGCGTCTGCTGCCTGATAATGAATATGATGAAGATGGATAATACTTTACCCTGTCTGAAACCGAGCTCTCAGCTAGGGAGTGATTACTGCAGTAATTGGGATCCATGGTGGCTGCCACTGGAGATACTCATGATGAGGCTGTCTCGGCTAAAATGTAGATAACATTGACATTACTCATATTGGACCCAAGAGTTACAACTTCACAAATCATCACTGACAACCTGTGACCCCTTTCGAGTTTCACTCTAGATCTGTGTTGGAATTTTTATACATTAGCGAACAGACAAAGACGTGATGTGTTTGCAGATATTGGGTTAAGATGTGTTTGGTTCAGGTACACAAGGTATCAAGTTGGATAGACCCCTTCCTTGTAAAGTCTAGAAGTATTCAATTCCTTAACTTGAGAAAAAGTACTGATACTGCAGTAAAATGTTCACTCTCAGTGTTTTACTATTATATATGAACGTTTTGATTATATTACTGCTGCATTAAAGGTGCTATATGCAAGATTTTTTGTTTAAAAAAAACATCAAAAACGTGAAGTAATAAAAGTTTTGATGTCATGTCAAATATAACTATGTTCTTTGTTGCAGATATACACTATCAACTTAATATAGCCTCCTAACCAGCTAGCTCCAGTACATGCTGTCTTGTGATACAACTCCAAGCTTCCTGCATGGACCACTAGATTCATGGGTAACTGAGCTAATCACTTAACAGCAGCTACAGTTAGCAGCAGTTAGCGGTTACTCTGGTGATATGCTGCCCCCTATATGTTTGGAGTGGCCAATTCTTACATATTGCACCTTTAATGTGTATGTTGCATTTAACTGCTGTAGATGTTTAAAGTTGAGCTAATTTTAATTACTTTATACACTGTAGTGTAGTTTAATCTACAGCAATGCATCATATTTTGTAAGACCGTCATATGTTTGTGGTGTCTCTGTCCTGTGAGAACCAAATGTCCCTAAAGAGTCAGTTTGTTTAAGATAGTTGATTGTTGAGTCACATTCCCAACTCCTTATATACAGATGCTTTCCTCATCAAATACTGATTTAACCTACGCTTTAGGTTAATAGGTCAGGCCGTCCACAAACCCAAAGTGTCAGTATTTGATGAGTTGGAGAAGTAGCAGAATTTTCTCAACCCATGAAGAAACACTTAAACCCTCTGTTTATTTGAAAGATTCAATTTCACAATCACAAAATTTGAATATGCATGGTTTTTGCTTGACAGTAGTGAGGTTAAAAGTGCAATATTTACCTCTGAGATTCATTAGAAGTAGAAGAATAAATAAGCTGCATATAGACTGCAGTGGAAAAAGTAAATTACCTCAAATGTGTACTTACTTCAGGCAAAGGGTGGCCCCAGTGAAGCAACGGGACCTAAGTGACTTTGACATCTTGTGTTTATCATCCCCAGCTTTTCCTAAACACCTGGCCATGTCCTCATATGTCCCCTGCCACGCCTGTCTGAACAACAGCGCCATCTCAAACAGCATTGATATGCCAGACACAGAGAAGACACAGGGACAAAAAACACTTAACTGGAAAAGGAAACAGAGCAGGAAAGCACTGATATTACTCACTTTCTGGTAGCCATTTGTATCAGCTGTGTCACTCTGTCCACCTCTATCTTGTGCCACAGGCTTTGACATATTGATTATACCGCTACATTGGCCATCTCCATACTTCATGCTGTTATTTTGAAAGATTTCAAAAAGAGATTTATGAAGACCCCAGAGTGATCATTATCAGGTGGCCTTGTCAAGACATCACTTCTTCTCCTTCTTCTTTGCTGAGATTTTCTAGGATTCCTGGGGGACGATGGGTGTCCTCTAGGTAGTGTCCTACTGCATAGAGGGTGCCGAGACTAAAGAGGAGGGGGTGCACTTAATGACCATCTGCTCAGAGAGCAACCTTTTTAATGAAGACGGATGTTGGGACGGTCTGACCAGGGGGCTCCAGGCAGGGGTCTAATGACACACCCTCCAATGTCTGGACCTTCTAGGTTGTCTTACGTGCCCTGTCAGCCCTCACCACCATGCTGGCACCAAGAAAATCAGACAGGTCTCCTGAAGCTGTACTCCTCCAATCAAAGTAGTCACACACACACCCCACAAGTGTGTGTTGTACCACTTAACTGTGGATGATATGCACCCTGAGCCATATACGAGTCCAGTTAAACTAACACACTGTTTGACAAAATATGAAAACTGTTACAATAGAGCATGAGGCGCATTTAAGAGCAAAATGCAACACAAATAAAGGAGTTAATCCCAGTGATGGAATATAACTAAGTACATTTACTCAAGTAGTGTAATTAAGCATCATTTTGAGGTACTTGTAGTGTATTTGAGTATTTCCATTTTCTGCTACATTAGACTTCCACTGTTTTACAGTTTGGAGGCAATCATTGTATTTTTTACCCACTGCAATTATTTGTTGACTTTAGTTACTAGTTACTTTGCAGATTACAGGCTGCATCAGAGCAACAGCAGTGCCTTTTTTAATGTATTTATTGTTGTTAAAAAAGCTGGGCCGATAATTCGTCAACCCATGGTATACAGTATGTACATTTGTAATTATTTGTTATTTACTTTTACTTGTACTTTAAGATACTTAATACATTTATTGCCGCAAAATTACCTTTGATAATAAAGTAGTTTAAAGGAGACCTACTATGCTTTTTCGTTTTTTTCTTTCCTTCAGCCTTTTATATAGACTCTTGTGCATCTTAAAGACCTTGAAACTTAAAAAGCTGAATTCCCCACCAACAGAAGCTCCTCTCTCCCACAGAAAACACTGCTCCTGAAACGCCTCATCATTAGTCCTGCCTTGAATTTTGTGACTTTGTGACATCACACTACGTCACCATCTCACACATTTGCATAATTTATGCCTAGCCGCTTGTTTGGCACATAAAAATTGATGTAGCACTGCTGCTCTGTTGTTGTTGTTAGCGGTGCTGGTTCAGGTGTGTGTGAGCTGACCAATCAGAGCAGACTGGGTATTCAGGAGGCGGGGGGCCTTAAAGAGACAGGAGCTAAAACAAAAAGTTTCAGACAGAGGGAGAATACAGTGCTGCACCACTGGATAGTTTGAGAAAACTGATGTGTTTTTTGAGCATCAAAGCATGTAAAATGCAATAAGGTCAGTTCTTATGTGGCCATGTGAAAAGGTTCCAGGTCTTGAAAATAAATGTTCAACATGTAGATAAAAGCTCTGCTCTGCATTATATGAAGTTGGGTCATTGTTATTGCCTTATGCTTTGTCATTGAGCCACATCATGTTATGCTTGAGCTGCCCAGATTTAATTGGATTTCAGTTACTTCAATTAAATTCCCCCTCACTCTTGATCCACATCTTTTTGTTGTCCAAGCTTATTTTCATCCTTTGTGTTTGTATTGAAGTCCTGGGAAATGTTTTTTGTTGATTTGGCAGAGTCCTGTGATTATGCTCCGGCGCTCAGGCCTCATCATCCTAGATGTGATTCCAGAGCCGCAGCGTTAATAATATCCAAAAAGGAAAGAGGGAGCTTACAGCAGCCACATCCTCAGGCTTCACCCCTGCGAACATGCGCTCAAATTAAAAACCAGCCCGTGGCCTAACGGCGGTTCTGAACGCGGGGGCTGTTGTGTCAGCAATCTTTTATTAGAGTCATCCTGTTCAGAAAACACAGCAGGGAGGTGCAAAAGACAGAGCCTGCTGGTGAAGACATGGCTGCCTGTGTTCCCTGCTCTCCTTTCCTTTTTTCCATCAGACATCACTTCTCTGTAAAGGTTATTAGAGAAGTCAACTAAGATTGATAGATGGAGATGGAAGACGCTCAGAAGCCCATCTCTCTCACACTCATCTTCATCTGAGTGTTGGTACTGACAGCAGAGGAGCAGAGGAGGAGGAGATGGATGGATGGGTCTTTTCTCCCTACTGTACTTCATGTACACTGCCATTCTAAGAGCACAATATTTATAGTCTTTTTCTATGTCATGCACAACAATAATTTAACACTACTGGCTACAAAACAACATGAGTAATTTTAATGTTTATGGGAAACTTTTAATGCAATCTCGGATGCGGGGTGTGCAACACTGTATTTGTCTATTAATATGCCGTGAGTAACTGTGTGAGGTGCTGCGGGCTAATAAGAGCCGTTATAATGAGGGATGATACCAATAAATTGATATCTCCTACACTCACCACAGTCCTCTCTGCAGCTGCCGTTAAAAGGATTGACTCAGCCTTCACTAACCTTGTGTTTGACTTGAACTGTCATTAGCAAATCAAAAGCAGATTAATTAATCACAGGTCCACTGGGGTGTGCATTACCTTAAGTGACTATTGTAATATAACTTAAAGAGAAATCACCCACGGTTTCTCATCTTGACACCCGAATGAATGCTTTGCTACTTCCAGGAGTGCTGATGCTGTCACCAGGAGGAGGGGGGGAATGGATTCTGTAAGTGGCGGAGAGTCTATTAGAGCATTAATTCTGCTACAAATGGAGCTCTTCACAAATGGTCAACATTTTTATCTCCTCTGGTCTTCTTTAAGTCTTTTTGTACAACTCTGCTGCACCCATTAGTCCCTCCTCAAATCATTTCATAAAAGCATGAGTTCACCAAAATTTCAAATGCAGTCATTAGCTACTCACCCCCAATGCTGATGGAAAGTGTGAAGTTTCGTAGTCCACAGAACATTTCTGGCGATTCACAGCAAAACAGTGTTGCAGCATTCTCCTAAACAACTGAAGTAGATGGGGACTTGTTTTAAAATGTAAAAACACCAGAAACAAACATACAATGGCTCCATACAGCTCGTCTGATGTAATCCATTTCTTTGGTCAAGCTCAGACATCCATTTCAGATGGTGTGCATGCTAACACTTTTAGCTTAGCAACTGCAGTGGAGTTTTCAGCCAATAGAAAGGTGTTAATAAAGTCTTTTAAAAATCAATATGGGATCTTGGGTTCTCCAGAGTCTTGGATTAAGCCAGACGAGTGGTATGGAGACATGTTATAGTTTATATTTGCTTGTTTGTTTGTTTTTTACTTTCACCAAGGAAGTGATGTTTTCACTCACGTCTGTTTACTTTGTCGATTGGTTGGTTGGTTGGTTTGTGAGCAACATAACACAAAAACTACAGGATGGATATCCACAAAAACTTCCATGGATGATGGGTCTTGGCCCAGAATAGACCCCTTAAATTTTTGGTGTGGATCCGGACAAAGGGACAGATCCAGGAATCTTTTCTCAGTGTCTCAGTCGGTGTCTAATATTGTAAGATAGGGCATTTTGTTAATTTCTTGGTAAATACTACATGGATCTTGATGAAATGGCGGGCATCTATGCCTGAGTACAATTTGATGCAGATCCTAATACAATTCTGGATCTATCAGATTTAAATATGTTTTCATGGAGTCTTTTTGCATTGTCCTAGTGGTTGCAAGGCTATCAAGTTTGATATTGAATTAGGCTTGATTGATTTAAATTGGACTGCTGGACCTCTGCGGAGGGATGCGCTCTAATGAGTATCATTCTTGACTGTCTTTTACTTTTTAAAACAAGTCTCCGTCTACTTCAGTTGTTTTGAATAAAACTGCAAAGCTGTTTTACTGTGAAGCTCTAGAAATGTCCTTCACCTGAGTGAGAAGATAATGACTGAATATTTGATTCTTTTCGGAGCATGCAGGCCTCTGACCACATAAGAAAAGTGCCACTTCTCAGTTTGACCGAGAGGGTTGTAAATCTGTAAACGTTATCCAATATGAGCATATACTGTAGGCCTACATGAAAGCACCAAGCTCCATGTGTCAGAATTTGTCGTTGAAAAGAAGAAGAAGAAGAGCGAGCGGCTACGTCTGTGTTGTTCTGCCTCGAGCTCAGACGCATTACCATCCTGTTACACTCTGACATTTGGAAACGCACCGTGACTCACTCAGTCAACGAATGAAGAGGCAAAATCACAGTGAGGGCTGGTGGATCTCCGCTTGAAGCAAGCAAAGATCCCTGAAAGATGTAGAGTGTTTTATGTAATCATGTGAAGGGGCAGCAGTCTTACCTTGGAGACCTTCACAAGCATCACACTTTGTCCTCTCTTACATCTTTTTCTTTTTTTTCCTCTCATTCTTTTTTCTGTGTCTGGAAATGCAGGGTCTTATCAACCAGTTTCCAACTACCCCAGTGGTGTGCTGCTAGTATCCCCTGCTGGTAGAAGAGGGAACAATTCACATAAGAACAGATGGATATGGAAAAGTCTTCAACACATCACAGATTTAAGGACGATAATGAAATGTATTAAAGACATCAGAACTGGGAGTGTGAGACTGAAAAGGATTATTTTGGTGAACTAAGGCTGAAAAAAACTACATGATTTTAGGCCCAATGTTTAGATTTCACATTCTGGGAGTGTAGTCATTTAATTTGAGCCCACCAGAGGTCACTACTAGTTTAGAATCAAAACCATGATTTATTTTATCAGAACCCTCAAGTGATCAATCTCAATCTTCAAACGACCACGATAAGTCATAATCAGCCAATTTCCTGTTACAAAGTTTTAATTTGGCAAATACTCTGACAGGCGTCTTCTACAGATAACAGAGTCGGGGACAGACTCGTCATTGAATTCTAATTTTGGATAACACAGTGAAAAGCCCATAAGCCAATGAAGTCACTGAACCTCGTGCAGCTACAAAACGCCATTCTGACCAATGCAAATTCTCAGCAGACATTACGACTGACTGCAGATTGAATTTACACGTGTATTTTCATTTAGTGGATGGTGTCTGAGTCCGTCTCCCATGTGTGTTCCCTAAGAACAGCGACCAGCCCTCCTCTGATAAACACGCCTGGTTTCCATGGCAACCTGGAGCAGGTTATACAAAGCAAACACTCCAGCAGCCAGGAGAAAAGTGCCCAACAATGGGGTCTGAGCTGAGGTGGAGGGTTAGGGGAGGAGGAGGAGGAGGAGGAGGAGGAGGAGGAGATGGAGAAGGAGGAGGGTGGTGTTAGAGGGGAACAGAGCAGGTAGCAGTTTCATGCAAATTCTAATTATGAATTGGTAGGAAAAATCAGTGGCACACAACAAAATTGGAAGGGAATTTGTCAAAACTTTATGAATTGGGTCTGTCAGAAATCCAAAAGACAAATTAATGAATGCCCACAGTTTGGGATTTGGTCCAGTGTATTATCTGTAATGAGTAATTGTATTTAAAACGATTCTAATGGCTTTTTTCTTCCTTTCCTGATCAGCATTTTAAAGATTGTTGCTGTATTACTGTGAATGAAAAACCCATCGACATGTTACATTAAAGAACACTGAACATGTATTCATGTTTCTCAAAGCTAAGCCACTGTGAGGCAGACGGCTCATACTTATTCACTCCTATCCACGTCTGAGGTGACTTTGTGGATGTCTGTATCACTGCAGCAACACGTTGAGTGTTTTTACTATCTCACATTTTATAGGCCGCACTCCTCCACCTTAGATTTGCTTTATTGTTTATGAGTAAATAGAAACATCATTCTAGGCAGACTGTATATTTGGGGTCCCCTCTACACTCACATTTTGATATTTGGTAAACAAACAAAATGGCTTATGCCACATGATATTCATCCTCATTTGTTTAGTTGGATAAATATTTTTAGCTTATCCATTTATATTTTGGCTTTCATACGCTATTAGCTAGTCATGTATCATTAGGAAGAGTTTAGCTAACGTTGTGTATGTTAAAAGAAATGAATACATAAAATATGAAATACAGTTTGTTTGTTTGTTTGTTTGTTTGTTTTGACATCTTTTTGAAAACACTATATAATAACCATCATTAATTACTGGTACATTTATGGTAAACTTTAATTACTAGTCACTTCACCATTAACCAACAATGAAAAGTTTTTAAAGCAACTGTTTATTGTAAGCTATATTGCAACTGATGTTTACCATACCTTGTAAACAGTTACTATCCATCAAGCACTGTGTAGTTCATCTATTAACATGATTCAAGTGGCCATTATAAAGTTGAAACTGATGTTCAAAACCTTTAGATTGTTTCATAAATTGTTTATAAAGTGTTTCACGCATTGTTAAAGGGGCACTGTGTAGTTTTGGAGAATTAATTCAAACTCAGAATTTTAATATTTACAACATTAATGAGGTAATAATACAAACTCAAAAATTGTTTTTTTTTCCATAAGTGAATAAACAAGCTGTTCTCAGAGGAAAATAAGGTCCCCAGAACACTGTTTGAACCTAGAAAAGGTGGCAGGGTCCGCCACATGTAAACAAAGTAAAACAGTATGAAACTGTGTTGTCCTTTAAGGTTCCTTCAGTTTATTCAGCCATGAAAACAAAGAGTTTGTGTATTTAGGCAAATCAGTCCATGAAGATTGTTCTCTTATGATTAAAATGTCTTCCTAACAACTACATAGTTTTACTTTACCATTTATTAATGATGTTTTTTATAAAGTATGACTAACTTTTTGGACTGTATTTCAAGTGGAAAAGACGAAGAATTTGCATTTATCGACATTCCTTGTAAAAATAATAATAATAATAATAATAATAATAATAATAATAATAATAATTCGTAATGTGCAACTGGTGGAGAAGAAAAAAAAACATCTTTAATAACAGGCCTGCGGCGTCTGAGCTTGAAGTGACGTGGCTCACACGGAGCGGTGTCAAGGGCAAAGTGTTTAATGGGTGAGAGAAAAGAAGTTCCTGGGAACAAGAGGAGTGAGTGAGGCGGCTCAGACGGAGAGATTCCTCAGAGGCTTGACTCCTGCGCGCACAAACTGCCGGAGAAACACGGCTGCTGATATCCACGCGACATCCACAGCTCGGCGGATTTCAGGAGCCGTTCATCCTCTCTGACATGTCACTCTGGGGAAAGTGTTTGCGACGACAACAACAACAACAACAACAACAGGTGAGTGCTCTCGCGTTCAACAACAGCAGTGAGAGGAAACTCTTGACAGCAAAGGTGATTTTTTTTTTACAGTTTGAGGATACTTTTCACAATAAAGAAAAAATACACACCAGATGTTTATATATATTTTAGAGAAAATATTTATTTGTATAGCTTAAACTGTAACTTTAAAAGTGGTTTCAGCATGTTTATGACCATGCCACCACAGAACTTATTAACTCTTGGTCATCATGCTGATACTTTTTTTTTTTTTTTTTACTTTTTTTAATTATTGTATGTCTGTTGTATGTATCTTCCTTAGACACAATCTCACAACACATGGTTGAATTGTTTGTGGTTGAGTGGTTTTCTGCATGTTTTAGATTCAAAGTACAATGACTGAATTGCTGGTTTAATATTAAATGTGATGTTTTAATTCCACACTCATTTATCCTTTATATGGGGACCTTATGTTTTATGTTGTTTTTGGATCATTCCCTAGGTATGAGCAGTGGATTATCACATCCTGTCGAAAAAGCAAACACTTGAATCAACTTCCACAGAGTTCCTGTTGAATCAGCTCCAGCCATGAGTGGAAAAGGCTGTCAGCTCCTGGTGTCCCCCTGCAGCGTGTCCCCATCACCGAGCATGATCAGAGGACACCAGCCCCAGTCCATCAGGATACCCATGTCCTCCCCACAACGGGCCAATCTAAGTCCCTCCTCGGGCATGGAGAAAGTGAAAAGAGGGGGCGCCCACTCCTTTGCTGTAAGCCACGTTGTCCTGCCATCCCTGAGCCTCCGCAGACAGGTGCTGACCAATGGGAAACAGCAAAACATGACGACTCCATCCTTACACCAGCAAGCGCCTGCTCATCACTCTCCAACCACAGCAGCCATGACAACAACTGCACAGACAGGATTCTGCTCCTCTAACAACTGCTTCAAAGGTAAAAACAAAAGTTAAAAAAAAATCATCACAAGCAAAACGTGTGAAACTTCATGTCCAGAACCGTATTTTGTACTGCAGTATTCAATATATTATCCTCAGCCATAACAGACGGCTCAAAACTCAGTCTGTTATTGATAATTAACCAAGCATAAAACTTGTCACTAAATTTGCGACAGAGGAGAAGTGGAAGGAGGTGAAAAGCTCATTAGTGATTAACAGAGCAGAACGCGTCTGTGGCCTGCTCCGGCTGGCGAGGGGAATTCCACAATCTACTGTACAAACCTCAGTTAAAGCAGACTCAATGTGAAGCATGTGAGTTTGACTTAGATTTGTTGAAGGGACACTTCACCCCCCAAATCAAAACATACCTATTTTAACATATTTTTCCTCTTATCTGTAGATCTGTTTATCCATCTAGATCTTTAGTTGTCTCAGATATCAGTTGTAGAAAAGTCTGCCTTCTCTTGAATATAATGGAGGTAGGCGGCATTTGAAAAACTCAGCAGCGATGTGTCTTTACAGATATCATGACCCCGTTATCTAAGATAATCCACAGACCTTGTTGTGAGCAGTTTCATGTACTACTTTCTTGTTGTATCACCGTGCAGAGGGAACCGTGCGTCTACTCATGGAGCAGGGCTGACCCAAATGCTTCGAAGCATCAACCGTTGCCATGGTAACCACACACCTGAATCAGTAATCGAGGGCGTTGGTGTTTTTTGTGTGTGTGTGTGTTTGTTTTAGTGCATTACATCAAAAATGCCCAAACAACAGGATTCATTAATCATCACACTAATTATCATTTGTTATTCTTAATCAAGGAGGCTTAAGCTTGGTAGTTGTGTGCGTCACAGCTCTCATCTAGAGTCACTAGCACTGTACTGAACCTGGGACGGAAACACGTAGTCAGGCTTGCACGTTACAATGCTAGCAAGATGTTAAAAAAACTATCTGGAAAAACTCCAACGTTTGTAAAACAGTTGAATTGTCCCCGAAAGAAGTTGAGTGCCAGATGTGCCAAAGGAGACTGGAACATCAAATATCTACAAGTTTGGGTGATCACAGAAAACTGCAATTGCTAAAATTTGCTGAAAATTTGCGGGTAATTCTCACTGAAGCTTCGAAGTCCCGAAAACGGTAGCCTAGATGAGAGATCAGCTAACTGAGCTAAGTAAGCAAGCTGACGTTGCAGCTTAGCCGAGGAGGACGCCATTGACGTTACCATCCAGCGCTGGAGCAAGATCCTCTCGTCCATGAGTAAGTGCAGCTTCCGTCTGTGCGGTGATATGGTGTAGTTTGGTAAAAACAAAAATAGTTCCAACATAAAAACTGCACAAAGTCTGTGGATTTTCTTGAGTAGCTGGGTCATGATTTCCAGAAAGAGACACTGCTGCTAAGTTATTCAAATGCTTTTTTTTTTTTTTTTTTTTGCACTTTGAGATTTGATGAATGTGGATAACCCACTGTTTATTGAATTTCGGGCTTGGTCCAGCAGGTTGCTCCGTGTCTGGGCCGACCATGGAAGTATTCGGTCAGCCAGCTGCTTCTAACCTGACAGTCACCAGCAGCCCCATGTCTGTTGTCACAGGCCAACAGTACACTGCAGGGCCTGCAGCGCCACCTCCTCCATCACATCCACACAGTGTGCAGATTCCCCACACTGATGCCAGGTGGGCAATATCAATAACAGTATGTGATAGTGAGCTCACTAAACCTTAAGAGTGATACTATAGTGAATAACAACAATCTGTTTCAGATCCGTACTGTCCAGAGAATCCCTGGCATCCACGACGCTAAGTCTGTTCGAAACACAGTCAGTGTTTAGTGGCAGACATGACTGGCCATATGGCTACCGTGTGCTTCCTCCGCTGGGGCCACCGTCGTGGTCCAACCAGGCCAGCGAGGGAGGTGTGCAGCTCAGCCTTCGCCCTGGTACATCCATGTCCGGCACGACCATATCAGGCGGCACAAGCACCTCTGCCTCGCTGCCCTCGTACCTCTTCGCAGGTGACGCCGGAAGCCCCAGACAGTCTCGTGCGAAGAAGAGAGCTCTTTCCATGTCGCCTTTGTCAGATGTCATGGGTACTGATTTCAACTCCATCATACGCACCTCACCTACCTCACTTGTGGCTTATATCAACGGTTCCCACAGCTCCCCATCCTCTCACCCCACACTCTCACCTGTCCAGTCTGAAGGTTATGGTCACTTCTTGGGTGTGAGAGGCAGCTGCATCCCCCAGCCACATCCCTACAGCTCTTCGCAGGCTCTGGCCCCGCAATCAGAGTGTGGCCGAATGCAGATTCTTGAAGAGGGAGGGGGTCTGGAGAGCCAGATGGCTAACATGGTGGTAGAGCAGCAGTGCCTCCCAGAGGAAGGCGGGGCACTGGAGAAGACTTCAGACAGAAACCTGCTGCCACATCTACAGTTACAGCCAGCGGTGTTGAGTACTATCCAAGAAATTGCCTCTCCACACGGGCCTCCACCACCCTACCACTCACACCAGCACATCCACCTCACGAGACGTCACTGCAAAATAAAGCCCCACTCTCAGGACCCTCCCAGGAGCTTTTTACCCCAGGTCCCAATGCTGGAGGAAGAAGAGGGAGAGCTGGAGGACTACGGGGCCCACTGCTGCATGTGGTTGAACTGCAGTGCAGTGTATGAGCAAAAGGAGGAGCTGGTAAGGCACATAGAAAAGCTGCATGTGGACCAGCGGAAGGCTGAGGATTTCACATGCTACTGGGTGGGCTGTCCACGCAACTTCAAGCCCTTCAATGCCCGATACAAGCTTCTTATCCACATGAGGGTCCACTCAGGAGAGAAGCCCAACAAGTGCACGGTACACCATGCAGATCACAGCCACTTCTATTTCATGCAACTTACTATCGTACTTTATTTCTCTTCCTCTTAGAATTAAGATACTTTATGCTATCACTCCTCTTAACAACACAGAGATAGCAAATCGCTCGATCAATGAACATGTTTTTAGTCATTTGTGAGAAGGCTGAGTTAATGTAGTCAAAGCAAGAACATGATGAATTTCAGGGGATCACCGAGTTCAATGCTCAGTGTTCCTTTCAATGCCACAGTATCTATTTGAAGGCTTTCAAGCCTCAGGCAGCAGGGAAAAAAGCCTTTTTCGTGCAAATGCCTTCATGTGCTCTGTGTTTATGGCCAAGGTTTAGATCAAAAATATGGTCTCCCTCTCCTCTTAACTTAAGCCATGGGGTAATTAGCGGAGCTCTGTGATAATTGACATGGGAGTTAACTCAATTATGTAGTTATTAAATCAGCACAAAGGATGCCTAGCACTTTAATTTTGGCATTGCACCGTGGCTCTCTAGTAGCTACTGGGCCTGTCAGCAGCAGGGGGTTTGCCAGGCCACCGTCTGACAAACTTGGCCGTCGTCCTGGGAAGGTGATGCCCTGTCGTCTGGCTCTCTGCAGGTCTAACTCTGTGGAAAAAAGACGTTTTCCGGATTATTGATGAACTAGTAGCTTTGTCCAAGATGGATGATCCAGTTCTTTTCGATGTCGTCTAATTAAATTATGCCTTTTTAGTTTGGTTATTTATTTTGAATGTAATGTGAGTCTAGAATATAGAAACAAGACTAGGAGACTTCAGCTGTACTGACACACAGCAGTGCATTAAGCTAAATGCTTTTGCCAGCATGCTCACATGCTAACAATGCCAATGCTTATATACAGACGTTAAAGTGCAATGTCCATAATGTCTACTATCTCTAGTTAATAAGTTAGTTATGTTAGCATGCTAACATTTGCTAATTAGCCCCAAACACAAAAGCTGAGGCTGAAGGAAATGACATTATCTTTTCAAGTACTTGGTTATAAACCGAAGTATTGGACATAAGAGTTGAACCTAACATTGGCGTTAGATTAAAGGCAGGGGATCACCAAGTAATTGCAATCCATCCCAAGGAGACCATGAATGTCTCTACCCAATTTCATGGCAATCCAGTAGGGGGCATTGTCTGGGCAGCAAGTCTCTCATTACCAATTGTTTTTGCCAATCCATCAAGTAGAAAACTTTAGCTGTGTTTTCACCCAAAGTACCTGAAACTTTTAGTCCCAGGAACTACTTCCACCTGTTGCTGTCTACGTTTCCACCCCAGTCTAAAGATTGGGCAATTTAGTCTGACATTTGAAATAGTAGTAGCTGTTTGGTCTGCTCATCTGTCATACACTTTCTTCTGTAACTCCGTATTGATGTGTTGAAGCACAATGAACAGTAAACAAACTTGTTCGCAGCTGCAAAATGGCGGCTAAAATAAAAATGCCACTAGACCTCAACCAATCAGAAATGTTCAGGAATGCAAGCTCCACATGAAGTTCCAGTGCTTTTGGAAAGGGACTGTTTCAGGGGTAAAATAAAGTCCGCAGACATTAAATCAGACTTTGGTTCCTGCGGTGGAAAGGATCTTAGTCCCTGAAGAAAAGTTATTTGGAAACGCACCTTTTTTCCTTTCAATTTCAATCAAATCCTTCAGAGAAGTCAGAGAATCACCAAAACCAGCAGGATTCATCCTGTGGGGACTATGAATGTTTGTAGGACTTTTCATGGCAATCCATTTAGTAGTTGTTGAGATATTTCAGTCTGTACCAACGTGGTGGACGAGACAAACATTGCAATCCAATGAAGCATTGCAAAAAAAAAAAAATGTATAGATTTTGCACCTCTCTCAACTCCCTCCTTTGTCTTTTCTCACTCCCACTGGAGAAAATGCATGAGGCTTAGATGAGTAATTGACAAACGACTGACCAAACATGCCTCATGCCGCTGCTCTCAACAAGTCAATTATTAACGGCATGCATACCTGCAGTCGACCCTTTGTAACAAAATGCTCACTTATTAGTTGAAGCTCACTCTGTTGCCATGGGGCTGCAGTCGTTGGATGGGTCCATGTTCCATGTAATCATTCAATAATGAAGAAAGTATTCATGGTCACAACCTGTTGCCAAAAACCAAATTGACACAAAGTGGCACTCGTTAGGGCTACAGTAATTATAGCGCAGGCTAATTCTGAGTAGAAAAGGCCAGCGCTTTTCGCTCCTGCGCTTTAATGAGATGTTGTGATTGTGCGTGGATTTTCTTCAGGTCAAGTTTGAACATTGTGTCAAGAGTGCAGGCATTTTTTTCCCCCTCCTTACATGTCTGATATGATTACTTCTGCACTGTGTGAGATTAAAAGGTTGAAGGAAATGTTACATGAAAACTTTAAATCTCACAGAGCAGTTTCAAAAGTACTTTAATGTTCAGACAAAGCTAATTTCCCCTCATCAAAACCGTACAATAGTCCAAGATGTAGCAGACTGTTTTCCTCCCGGAAATGATTGGCAGGTGAATATAACTGAGGCTTGACAAATAAGGTGCAAGCCGGCAGCAGAACAATGAGGTAGCTCTTGTTACACAGTGAACATATAGGGCAGGCCCGGGCTTGTACCTGTCATCTCACAGTATGTTTAATGATGACTGAACTGTGAACAGTTTGTTAGCATATCCTTGACCCACCAGTCTATGTGTCACTGTGATTTAAACATGAGGTTTTGAAAGCACAGTTTGAAACCCAAACAACACATCGTATCACAACAGTCGATGTGAGTCACTGTGTTAATTATGATTTTTAGATTGTTTTTTTTATATCAGTCTGTGTTTTTCCCTTTTCCTAACTGCTTCTCCGATATTGGAGAAATTGCTCGGCTCTTTGGGATTATTAGCTTGTACACTGTGGCCGCTGTGTTTGCTGTCGACACTGAAAATTTGACTCAATTAATCACATTTATAATGAGGAACTTGTGTTTTTATTTTCGGTTATCTTTATTGAATTCAAAATACAGTTAATGTTTTTTTTTTTTTTTGGGGGGGGGGGGGACGATAATGAGCTATGAGTTATTGGCAAAGTTGGCCAAGATTTACTTCATCTACTTTCCCTCTGTATGCATTATTCATGCTGCAGTGATCAATCTGTGCACTTGCATAGAGTGAAATTGAAACTTGAAATGAAACCCTACATGAGCGGCTTTGTAACTAATGTCATTCAAGGCAGGTCTGTTAAGATTTCAGGTTTGACAACATTTCCAGCGCCATCCTTACAATTGTTTGGAGGGAACTAACTTGGTTTTGGCACCAGAAAATGATGCCTGAGTAGCATTACGTTTCACATTACAGTGTCTGTTAATTGCGGAGGAGGATTAGGGCCACTGTGGAAAAAAATGAAGTTCTGACTCTTGTTTCACAATTCTGACCTGAAGCTCTTCAAACTGGAAATAATTGTAGTTGTTATGTGTTATTTTTATATTTTTATAATCACAATAACATCTGCCCTATTACAGAAATATGCTGCAATTATTTAGATATTATAAATCTAAACCTTCAATTTTATGAACGGTCCATCGTAGTTTAGGTACGTTACCAACTATTTAACAGTTACATATATTGTTTTAGATCTCGGATCTTGCGTGTGATTTATTTTGCGGCCAGACTTATTTCTCCTCCTGTAATTTACAACTCAATGGAAAGAGGGACTGAAAAGCTAAAAATATACAGTGTAAGGAAACAGGTTGAAACAGAAAAGAGGGGAGAAATATCAGTGGTGAAGCAGGGAAGAGTGGAGTCTGACCTCAGAGTAAGACTGGGCACTGGACAGGCTCCGCTGGCACCGACTGCAGCTGTCATTGTTCAGCCAGGGCATGAGTACCTGCCAGGACCTGTCAGAAGCTGGCTGTAACACTGATCTACACTGAGGAGCCGTGCTGCTTTCTTTTCAGCCCAAACGTCCCTCGCGACAAACTAAAAAGCCCTCCGTGCTTTACGAGAGCTTCATGAGACAGAGAGAGGGAGAGTTACACAGTTGCCCACCCCTGGCTAGTCCCGAAGTCTTGGCAGCATTCACTTTGGTTCTGAGAGACTATTTATCTCTGTCTGTGCAGTTTTTTTTCTTGTTTAACTCAAGCTTAGCAGCCTGTTGTTAATTCTTTTCAGTAAACTATATTTAGGATTGGTCCACAATGGAAATGAAACTTCTTACGGGGAGCATTAAGTGTAATAGCAACTAAATTGCCAGAATAACTATACGTTTCTGCAGACCATGGATATGTTGAAACTTTACGTTTCTTTACGTTGCAACATTACGTTTCTTTAGGTTCAGTTTTCAATTTTATGTTGTGACGATGCTGTGCTTATGCTGTGGGTAGGTTTAGGCACGGAGACCACTTGGTTAGGGTTAGGAAAGGATTATTTTTTGCTGTAAAATACCTGTTTTGGTCACCAAACACAGCTGGAAATTGTCCCAATGTCTCCTTGTCCCAAGGTTTCACACTTACAAATGTTGAAACGCAGGCTTGAACACTGGTCACTGGCTTGCCAGCTTTCTCACCTGTAACTCCTCCACCATGCTCTCGGCCTCACGATATGAAAGTCAGGTCATAAACATGTAACGCTAACGTGATGTGACACGTATTGTAGAAATGTC
This sequence comes from Pagrus major, assembly GCF_040436345.1. NCBI lineage: Eukaryota > Metazoa > Chordata > Actinopteri > Spariformes > Sparidae > Pagrus > Pagrus major. Next base: position 16,160,450 of record NC_133226.1, read on the forward strand.
AATAGGGTACGTAGCCAAATACAAATTTGAAAGCATCAAAGGTTTGTAGAAACGTTAACTGCCAACATTTTTTCCTGGCGACTGGGCTGGTAATAGAACAAGACTGGAAAGAGCGCCCACATGAAGTGTGTTGGAAGAGGTTATGAAAGGAATTTCTCATTTTGTGCTACTCTGCTGTTTTGGTTCAGTTTCTACTTTAATCTTTTTGGTTGTGTTTCTTAGTGCCTGTTCAACCCTTATGCTTTTATAAAATGTCCACAATAATACAACCACTATCTACCTAAAATCCCCCCAAATTACTGTCATAACATAGCTAAAAGTGATGTGAAAAAGTTCCATTGCATTAACAGGATGGGCTTTTTATAGTATTTAATGAATAGATATCAGTAAGCTGTGTCGTGATGAGAATGAAAGGCAGGTATTTCTAGGTGGAATGCAGAGGACTGTTATTATTAGTGAACTATTAAGCGGAAGAAAAAAACATTTTAATTTGGCAGTAATGACTGAGAGATGTGAGGAATTCAGTCTTAGAGGAAAACATGACAAAAACTGGACATGGTCTGTGTGTTTTTACCATAAGGCTTAGTAATGACATTCCAACCCCCCTAGGAACAGCAAAGAGGGAGAGTAAAGGTCTGGCCTTGCAGAAGAAAAGCTGCGATGATTCACATATTTTGGCCATGAAGTCACCGCGGTTGCATGATGCAGCAGAAAAAAGTTGTTTTCTTGGTTAGGATTGGTATTTTCTTGAAGCCCAAGAAGTCAAGCGCAAGGTCTTGTTTGTTTGTGTGTGTTTGTCTGTGTGTGTGTGTGTGTGTGTGTGTGTGTGTGTGTGTGTGTGTGTGTGTGTGTGTGTGTGTGTGTATCAGGATTAGTATACTGTGACTTTACTTTTTTTGTAATGAGAGGCTACCAACTGCTGTCAAGGTGATGCAAGAAGAAGGATTCGAGGCACAAATGACAACACAGTGATGTGTGCATAAACACTGACCCCTGCTGGTGTAACACACAACCATCAGAAACCTGCTACTTAGAAACAGTTTCTTATGTGTAAGAAATGGCCGTGTTTCTGCCGGGTTTGAAGGAAGTGTGCGTTGCCATGAGTTCCCAAGGCAACCAGGTCCGTCTTTGTTCTGTAAAAGAGAGAAACTTGAAATCAGAAGGTGTACGGTTGTATTTTTCTGTGTAATAAGGAAAATAGGTACAAAATAATTTACTTACTTTGACATATTGTGAGTTGTGAGTTTACTGATTAGACTGCAAAAGCTAAGAGAGCTAGTGAATCAACGTAAAGTCGCTGCTCACACAGATCTGTTAGCTGGAACTATATGAGACCTGAGCTATACTGTCAGACCTTATGAGGTACAAAGTGGTAAAACTCTTATTACTTCACATTCTGTTGATCGTTTTTGTTAATTTCTGAATATTTTAAACAAACACTCATACACATTGCACCTTTAAAACCTGTATTTGAAAAGGTGAGTTAAACTCAAGTTTAAACTACTATTTTAGTATTTTGATTAAACTTTGAGAGATTGCCTATAGATGAATCTGTATTGAATATTTTGTGTTAAAGCAAAAAAACTTTTTGACTCAATTTGTGTGAACTATTTTAAGATCCCAGTATCACTGTGACAACTGGTTTGTGCCTCTGTAAATTTGAGTATTGTTTAGACAATTTTGTGATTTACTGATGTGAAACTCAGGATCATTACTGCAGACATGGTTCGAGGGGAATAACCGATTATTATTCATTTTGCGTATGTAATATTCCAACTTACATGTACACAATATTTGGGCATCCAAAAGTGTGCCGACAACTATAAAGGCAAAGATATTTTTTTTACAAATACATATTCCCAAATTAAGTGCAGTGTAGTAGGAATCAGCTCATTGTAAGAGCATGCAAGCAATACGATAAAGTCTACTCACTACTAATGACAGCCAGGAGTTCCAGTTGTGACTAGATATGCAACCGTCTCCTCCAACCTCCTCTCAAAGCTTTGCTGCTTTAAAGCTCCTCAACTGTCAAGCATGAAACTACAGTAGCAGTGAGCAGTTAGGGCTTACTTGAGTGTCAGTTGAGACGAAATGAAAGTAATTTTTACATTCAAAAGGCTTCCTATATTTTCTCTCCACACCCTCCCACGCACTGAGGTCAGCAGGCCTTTGTCCGCAGTCACTCACAGCTCATAAGCTCATAGCTCCAAGTATGTGTGCAACACCAGATGCTTGCAGAGTTTATACTGAATCTGGAGCCAATAGCCAAAAAATATTGAGGATTTCTAGTTTCTAGTTGATCTCTAGGCCTGCTTTAAATTCATGTAGTGGATATACTGCTAATCTGTCAGCGATGGACTGCATTTATTCTGTGTATGTGCGGTTACAGTTCGAGGGCTGCAAGAAGGCTTTCTCTCGGCTAGAAAACCTGAAGATCCACCTGCGTAGCCACACGGGGGAGAAACCCTACTTGTGTCAGCACCCAGGATGTCAGAAGGCCTTCAGCAACTCAAGTGACAGAGCCAAACACCAGCGAACACACCTGGAAACAGTGAGTGAGCCTCGCACAGACACATACAATTATAGATTTAAAGCTTGTGTATGTGCATGTGTCTTTGTGGAGTCCTACAACTTTGCATATGTCTGTGGTCGTACAGAAGCCATATACGTGCCAGGTGCCTGGCTGCGCAAAGCGTTACACTGATCCCAGCTCCTTGAGGAAACACGTGAAATCCCACTCTACTAAGGAGCGACAGTTACGGAAGAAGGTATATATACTACAATTTTTTGAGTATTTTCCTGTTTGAGAACAAACACTTTTCTTCTTGAGGATATTGTGCACAAGTCAGTGAACAGATACAGTTTGTTGAGTGATAAAATTAACTGACTTGGTAAAAGACAAAGCTTCCTGCAGGTTTTGGTGTCATAAATAACTTTCCACCTTGACAAAATCTCATTAGAGATGATTTCAAGTAGACAGCATCACTTGCTGAACATTACAACCATGAACAAAAAGCTACGTTATCACATTTCATATGTCATTGTGCCTTAATTTGTCCTATTTGACTGATGGGAGACTATCTCTGTGATGTGCTCTCCCCTCCTCTCTGTTCACTCTGCAACTCACAGAAAAGTGAAACTTTCATGAACTTAATATCAAGGTGTGCACGCAATCGGATAAAAATATCCAGCACGCGTGCCTGTCAGCTTATACAGCTACTTAGGTTAGCACTTCAGAGCTAGGTCACCCAAAAATACACATAATTATGTTGTTCGACAGATATTTTCCTGTTTTCATTTAAAAGTTTCACATTATGCCACTGCGGTGTTGCCTAAAATATTTTTGCGTGTGTGAGAGATTCATGCTCTTTAGCTTTTAATGAAGGTGATGTCACCATAGATACAGACAAGGAAGGTGGGTAGGTACTAAAAAAAGTAACATTTTAAGTCTCCCACATGCACCACTTCTTACATCTAAAACTCAAATTACACTTGAATAGTTAATAGTGAAAAAGGCAACCTGATAAACTGCTAAACAAAAGAATCACAAGACCTGACATCCGCCACAAATACAGTGTCACAATATTATCATTTCTGTATTCTTTAACAAGATGTCAATATTTCATTTTTTAATCAAAGTTATCGTCTTTATTAAATAATTACCATTTTAAATTATTTGCCATCACCTTTTTTTTCATTCTTGTCTTTATTGTTTATGGGTAGTAAAGGAACAGTTAATGTGGGAAGAGAAACACATACAACAAAGTTTTTCAGCCAGACTCCCATCAAAGACGCCACATGTAGGTTTTATTTTGAATTGATTTAAGTTCGTTTTTAGTTTTGTTTTGCATAGATTCAGTTTTGGCCACATCTAATATAAAAGACACTTGTATGTATATGTTCGGATCTATTAGGGAAGCTTTTATTACCTTCACCAAGGAGGTTTTGATGTGTGATACGCCTGTGTCCGTATGTTGGTTGGTTGGTTTGTGAGCAGGACTACACAAAAACTACTGGATTTCTACGCAACTTGGATGGAGGATGGGCCTCGGCCCAGAATAGACCCCATTAACTTTGAATAAAAGGACAGATCCAGGATTGTTTTCCTCACTTTCTTTAACATTGCAAGATTGTTAATTTGTCGGGGAGTAATTCATGGATCTTGGAAAAAAAATTGCCATATTTATTGTAGGTGGCTGGTGATGCGGATCCAAATAAAAATCCAGATTTAGCAGATTTCAGTTTTGTTGATTGAATTAAAGGGGACTGTTGGGCCTTGGCGGAGGTATGCACTCTACTGATTGCTATTCTAGTTTTGACATCTCAAAGCAAGATCAAGGGGACCTGCCAGAGGAACCTTAATTAAAAAAAGTCAGATATGTAAAATTTAAAGGTGTTTTGAGGATTATCTGACTGATGAAAAGACATCTACATAACAAATATACACAGTGTACAACAACAAAGTAACAAGGCACAAGACCCGCTTCTTACAGAATACCAATACCGTTTATGCTGCTCACCACTATTTATGTTCATGTTCCATACGTCATTTCTCTAGATGAAATCCACTGCCGGTGGGACCCAGGACACGCTGACAGACTGTTTAACCATCCACCCTCTGCAGCCAAGCCTCTCGCCTCTGGCAAGGATCGACAACAACTTGAACTCTTCCCCTGGTGCGTCCCATGAGTCATATTCTGGTATGTCTTAGTGTTGGCTCTCTGCATGAAAATGTTCAATATGAAGACTACAGAAGATGCTCGAGCATTTCCCCCCGTAACCATGTGCACATAATAGGTTTATCCATTAGATTTAGGCTGTGGTGGACAGCCCTGAAGTGTCTGTCATCCCTGTTCCTCAGCTGCTCCACAGGGGCCGGACTCCTCCAGCAATCCTCACCTGACCCTGATGTGCTCCTTACAGGATGATTACAGGTACAGAGGATTTTTGTGATTATCTGGAATAAAATCCACAGAGCAAATCATTAAATATGTAACTATCCTTCAATGTATGCATTAACGTTTGCATAATGTCACAGGAATATACTTAAAAAGCCTCTAACTGGTAATGTAAATGCACAATCTGCATACACACAGAGAAAGAAGGCTTTCATGTGAATCTTTTTGAAACACTGTGAAATATAACCATGTGCAGCAACATAAGAGTCAACAGTTGGAGCAGTTAGCTCTGCTCAGCGAGCCAACTGGTATTTTCTTTTCATTTTGTATTCCCATTGGCACAGTTACAACTCAAGCCATGACTGATTTAAATGCATCGCAAGGCTTTTTTCTCCCTTTTGATCATCTGAAACAATCAAATTAAACATTGGTTGTCATGGCTTCAAGTCTATAAGCTCATAATTAGAATAATCAGTTTAAGTGAAAGCACTATTGAGTCTAAAAGGTGTTTTTTCTGTTTTTTTGTTTTTTGTTTGTTTTTTTTGGTCTGTGTGAGTGGGTGGCTGCTATACGGCTGGGCAGAGGCTTTAGAGGTTGGGGATGGCCAGCAACACATTTCCCTGGTCGACCCATAGGAAAACATCCCTTCATCTATACACTTCAAAGCAATCTGATAAAGTATTTCTGTCGCTCTGAGCAGCCAGATGCTCATGGCTCCTCACTGGCTGTGATTGTTCTCATATCAGCGGTAGGCCAAAGCATTCACGGCAGGATTCTGGGCAGACAATTGGCGTGTGAAAGCAGACCTCGCCTTGCCTCATTGGTCTCGATCGCTGGAATTAATGGATGCTATAGCCACCGACAAGAGCGGCTAAGGAATTCAATAAGTGAATCATAAAATCTTAAAAATACCATTTAAGGTCCGGTGGGAGAAGAGAGTTGCTGTAATTACTTTTTTTTTTAAGATGTTAAATCGATTGTAAAATCCCGGTTGCCATTTTCTGTACACTTTTCTAGGATTCCTTTGGTTCCCATTCAGTCCTTGTTTATTGTCGGCAAACTCTGGCTTGCAAATGTGTTTCTTGGCCAAACCTGACAGCAGGGGTGTCAGCTGCCATGGCCACTGAACAATATTTAAATGTACTAGTTTAATCCTCTGTATTTACCAATGAGCTACGTGAATCTCAAAGTAATGTCCTTGATTTTCTTAATTTTGTAACAATGAGGTGCAAAAATGAAAGTCCAATAAATGATATTCACTCACTTCACGCACTATTGTGTTGGAAAAAGCCATGAAATGCCCTGAGCTTGTGTTGTACGAGCCATATAGTGTATTATAAGTATATAAGTATAGACTGTCATATATCATAAAGTGCCTCTGTAGCTCCTTTGCTTTTCCTTATATCTTCTTATTCTCGCAGCCATGAACTCTTTGTTAACTGAAACACTTGAGATGGCACATTTTTTTCAGTATCATGCAGAAACTGTTCAATACCATCTATATGCTTGAACTCGGAGAGAACATCCAACATGGAATGCACTGTGTCTCCCCGTTTTTCTATCAGAATTATGCCGTGCTGGAAATTCAGGGTTTACAAGCTGTGCGAGAAGCCACCCAGCTCAGGAAGTAAGAAAGAGGAACCCAAATAGTCAGTCATTCTTTCCTCATTACAAGGATGTAGCAGTGATGGAAAAGTTTGAGCTTAATGAGAGAGCCTTCTGCATTCTTTGAAAAGGTTATTTCATATGTGCCACGTTCTCTGTCTCACCTGCGTCGTTCAAGAGAGTAAAAGGTTGTCTCACAAATTTTCACTTAATGTGTGAAACTGTCACCTTATCATTATCTCATGACAGATGGATTAATTAATGCTTTATTTGTCGACTAGGTGGTTAGCGTGTCTTTGTGTGGAACTGGGGAAAATATGGAATAGAACAAACGCAGCTTTTTTTTTGTTGTTATAATGATAATAATATTTATGTAGCAACTTTTAAAACAGAGTTTACAAAGTAGTTTGACAAAATAAACGCTCAACAGTCAAGACAAAGGAAGCCCGGACTAATGAGAAATTAAAACAAGAAGGCAAAACACAAAAGTCAATATGGGTGGATACAAGTAAAAGTAATAAAAGCAAAAAAAAAAAACAGGAAAATCACATAAAAGCATTACAAATAAAGAGTATAAAAGCAATAAAGGAGGATAAAAAGACGACATCACACAAGGGGAATTAGAAACAGATAAATATTTAAAGTGTAATGTGATCTTTGTTATTTTTGATTTCTTCAGCATTTGACATCATTAAACCACTACAGTATGCGGTTTGAAAACAGAGTATGATAGCCTTCATGTTTTGTTTTTGTTTTTTTCACATATGTTGGTGTTATTGCCTACAGCTTTATACAAACTGCAAAAATATTGTGTCTTACGTATTATTTTAGGAAAATACCACACACTGAATCATTAAAGCACCTTTAGAATGTATTGCATTTCAGCACGCCACCCTTTGAAAAACACTGCCTCTTCAAAGTTTACAGAATATAAAGTAAGCCTTTTCTATACGCAACAAGTATTTAGAAATCTTTTTACCTTTAAAAAATTCAAGCAAAAGTCTCTAAAGTCATACTTGCATGGCTACTGTTTTCGAAATAATTAGTGTAGAAAGGATGTTTCTGCATGGTCCACAGAATACAAATAATTAATAATTGGGTTTTTTTGTAAATAATAAACATTGTTCTTGTTCTTAATTCCACAAGCATTTACTTCAGTCTGAAATATTTCAGGTTTGTTGATCCTTCCCCTCACCAGCTCTTCCCAGGGGACCAGTGTGGGCCTTGTTCTTCCACCTGCCTCCCGCATCCTCCCAACGGGCCTTCTCTGCGGAACAACGGAGATCTGAAGCACCCCAGCCAGCCTCCTGATCTAGCAGATCACAATCCAGGTACTCACAGGTTTATCATCAGTGTATTCTTAAGGTTTTTTTAAATAGATGCAATTACAGTTGACAGGGAGGTTTTGCTGAAATGGGGTTTATAGCACAAGTTTCACATCTGAGGAGCCTATTAGCAAAACGTCTGGGCAGTTTGACAATCTGTTTTGAGCAGATTTTCTCACGTGCACATTAATCGTGCAAGTATATCTTTATGATGTGTAGCAGGTGGCTGCTGATTTTTCTTGTTAGACAGAATCAGGCAGCGCCACTCCATGTACCTTTAAATAGACATCACCTCTTTTCCCCTCGGAGTTGACAGCCACAGTGATGCTGTCAAGGTGTTCAGAAACACACAGTTTAGTTTTAACTGCTGAAGTAAAGACAGGCTTTGAAAAGACAGAAACGCACAATTTGCTTCATTTTTTGCCGTTCTATTGAAGTGTACAATTTAAGGGGAAAAGCTGTAGCGACTAATTGAGTTGTTCTAGATAATAAGTAAGAGTGACACTTTCTCTTGAACCCCATGTTCTCCTCCACAATATATGTTGGGATCACAGCGCAGACCAGCCTCAGGAGTCACCTGATGCAAGATGACGCCTTTGGTGATGATCCAGCAGGCAACGATCTCAGTGGTGTGGCGAACTTACAAACAGCTCTTTCCTGCATTACAGGTAATGAAAGTAAAGTTGCTATAGGATGGGTACTGTTCCACTGCCTGCATCTGTGTATTAATTTGGATGTCTATATGTGTGTGTGCGTGCATCTGCAGGATTTGATGTCCCCAGCCAAGCACAGGATGGAGGGGATTTCTTCAGTGTGGTGGACAACTGCAGCAGCCAGATCTCCTGCATCTATACAGAGGGATGATAACACTCAATTACCGGTTTTGTTTGTTCCATTTAAATCAAACGGCCAATCAGAAGAGCGCTTTAGACGGCTCCGCAACCTGGCGACAGCTTCATTGAGCCAAATAAACGGATATTTGATGATAAAACAATCTAAGATGCTGCTGCCTGGATGAGATAACGTTCAAGGAATTGACTCTTACATTCATTTTTTTTTTCCCCCTCTCTTCTACTAAACCTCTATAAATATATTGGCTTCTGCCGCCATAATAAATGTAGAGTAATGACTGAGCCAACAGGATTGAAATGTTTACTTTCTTAGTTTTTATACAGCTTTGAGTATAACATGTAGTACGTACCTCAAGGGTGACATTTTACACAATCTTCAGCACTGCAATCACACAAAGTATGCAAAGGATCATTTATTAAGGTTTTTCTTAGAACATTTTCTTTGTAACTATAGTAACAAGACAGCCTTACCATTTCACTGTAATATTCATAGATATAACCCGTCGTTTGAATATAGGGTATGTGCTATAAGTGCTTCTGTCCCTAGGTCAATAGGCAGATATGTGTCGGTGAACATACCAGTGATTTTGCATTTTTGAGTTTATTTACTGCAAATTATACACTGCACATTGCAGTAGACCCTTTCTGAAAGCATGGTGGCACGGTGCTGTATGTTATTGATTTCCCACAGCCATTAATGTTTAATTTTCATATGGTATGAAAATGAACATGTGGAGACTTTTAAACTCGCTTGCAGTAGGCCAACTAATACAGTGATAATAGCTGCTTTTATTATTGCCAGTTGAGGTATTGATACGTTTTGATGCAGTGCAGGTTTTTAATCCAATTTGCACTTTCCGCTGCATTACCACGCAGCCATAACACAACTGTAAGTTAAAAAGCAAACGTGATGTCTCTGTAAATGTTTGATTTTTATGTAGTCAAGTGACCATGAGGATGAAAAAGAAAACTATTCACAACTCAGCAGCAATCTGAAGTATAAATTGACTTGTAGTAAATGGGCTTAAATGTGCAGAAACGCTGCAACGGTGTAACTTTTGAATATATTTGGAACGGATCAAGAAAAAAAAGTAAATGATTTTTACCCTTGTTTGTCATTTGTGTCTCTGATACACCGAACTCTCTTGTGGATCAGTTCATAGTGTATCATTTTATATCTTATAGAGCACAACACATAGATCATTTACAAGGTTACAATTCCATCAACCATATTCTACAAGAAGATAAAAATGGAGGCAAGAGATGATAATCTAAGCATTCTATTATTTTACTATTCTTTCATTGAGCAAGACCAAGGACTACTTATACGTTTACAGTTACTGAATAGCTTGTGTGGATTTCTTTGCACACTATAAATCACATTTTCTCAGGCAAAAATAAACTCATTGAGCTGTTGGAGTCAGTATCTCTTCATAGAGTCAGTATCAGTATATATATCTCTATTTGCATTAAACCAAACAAGACAAAGTGAAAAGGCACACCAGAGCAAGTACTTAGCCTATAAATAACTCGACACACTCAAATTCTGAAAGGCAATAAGCGAACTTAAATCACGTAATTAATTAGCAACCACAGCTCTAGATCTGAACAAAAGTCACAGGTCCAGGAGGCACCCGTCTTCACAGCAGTGTGTTTTTCTTGTTTGAAACTGAAAGGACAAACTGTATTACTTGAAAACAATTCTTTTAGCAAAAGAGTGTCATGCTTCAGATGGGGGTTTCAGTAGTTGCTTAGCAACAACAACAGCTTTTCCGAAAAGCATCTGTTTAGTACTGCTAACCAAAAAAAAAAAAGTGTTGCGCACTGGACACAGGTGGTTGGTTAAGCTTTGTGTGCAGTAGAATGCCAATTAACAATGCTGGTTATGTTGACTCACCTTTCCTGATTGTAAAGTTCTCAATTAGGCTAAGTGGTAAAAACAAAGTGTATATTTAGGAATTTCATAGATCTACAACAATTGTTCTACCAATATCCACCACTGCTGCACATTGTACGCAAGAACAATGTAATGTTCCAATAATTAAAGGCTCTAAAATGATCAATAACTGCTTGTCAAGTAAAAGTGAACGTCCAGTTTTGTTTGGTCACTCTGTCAGAAAGACGAGGCTTAGGTTGGGAATGAAACAAGAATCATTCATTTTGCTTCAGAAGCCCTGAGGCACTTACCTACGTTGACACCATTTTATTGTTCAGGTAGAAAGATGTATTCCTTACGCACACTCCTCACATTCACCCATTCACACACACATCCATACACTGATGGCAGAGGCTTCCATTTGGGGTTAAGTATCTTGCCCAAGGACCCTTCGAAATGCGACTGGAGTATCTGGGGATCGAACCACCGACCTTCCAATTAGTGGACGACCCGGTCTGCCTCCTGACCCAAAGCCATCCAAAAGGCCTTGTTTTCACTCTTTCATAAAGGGTGGGAAAACAAAAAAAAAGTCCAGATTTCATTTGGGTAGTATGCGATCTGCTTAGCTCTCAAACCTGGGAAACAAGAACTTGTTCAGACAAAAGTGAAATCCTTTACAAACTTTTTAACACTGTGATTTCCATATTTGTGATGAGGATTTTGCAAGTCTGAATTAATGCAAATGGATTGCCGCAAATGTAAGCTTTGTCGGTGCAGTGGTTAGCACTGTCAGCAAGAAGGTTTTGAGTTTGTGCCGGCTGGGGCCTTTCTGTTCCCAGTGTGCATGTTCTCACCGTGTCCACGTGGGTTTCTACTGGGTGCTTCGTCTAAAGACATGCAGGTTTGGTTATACTGCCTCTAGGTGTGAACGTGAGCGTGACTGGTTGTTTGTCTGTATGTGTCGGCCCTGTGATGGGTATGAGCAGTGTGATGTGAACCAGTGCTTCAATTCGATTGTGTCTGATTTTGTGAACTTAAAAGGTGAAAGTCAAGGCAATCATAGCTTGGTGGCAAACTGACTCGTTCATTGTACACCAGAGAAATACAAATGAAAAGTTCTTTTGTAGAATCCTACCATACAAGCCGCAAAACTTACAAACTTATATTGTTTAGACTTATTATATTTAGACACATAGACATTTTAATAAAATATATATTAAAAAAATATGCACCCAAAAGGACAGTTGAAAAAGAGACTTTTACGCTTTTTAACACTTCTGATCTACCCAGCAAGTATCTGAATAATCAAAGGCTCTAAAATAATCAATAATTGCTATTCAAGTAAAAGTGAACGTCCAGTTTTGTTTGGTCGCTCTATCAGAAAGACGAGGCTTAGGTTGAGAATGAAACAAGAATCATTCATTTTGCTTCAAAAGCCCTGAGGCACTTGTTAACACACCTACATTGACCCCATTTTATTGTTCAGGTAGAAACTAGAGACTTATTCCTTATGATAGTTTTAACTTTCCAAAAACAAATTAGGAAAGTGGAAATAATGGCAATAAAATGCAACATGATGGGTAATAAATACACAACACAAGAATGGCACTGCACTGTGATGTATAACAAGTTAATGAAAGGCAATCATTCGGTCAGCATTCGTTTCAAGAGATATACTTCTGGTTTTGGCACATTTTTTCCATCCAGGCTTCGGTAAATGGTAAATGGTAAATGGACTTGAGTGTTTTCCCAATCTACTGACCACTCAAAGTGCTCTACAGTCCTTGTCTTTTGCACCCAAGAGGACAGTTGTGGAACGTACACTACTTAAAATTACTTTGGGATATGTTAGTGTTGATTGATTGTTTATTCTATGACATATCTGAATTTTTATTTTGGGTTTTTGTGAATATCTTTGGTCCCCAAAAATAATTAAATTAAAAAAATTAAATGCTCCAAGGGGCCAAAACACAATGTCATTTTCTACAGTAATGTAACACAGTGAAATTAGCCATTCTGCAGAATGAGCAGTTTTTACTGATGATACTTTTACTTTTACTTGAGTAACACTTGAATTCAGGACTTGTTTTTTTACTTCCACCTGTGTAAAAAAGGACCATGACCGCAACACATTTCTGACTTTATTCCAACATCCTAAAACAGGTGAATCTTTTTCTTTTTTTTTTTTGATGTATTGAAAGTCTCCCAAAAAATCGCACTGCACGCATGGGCCCGGGTGCAACGACCATCCTTGTAACATATTCCTAATGAACACAAATCCATGTGTATTTGGGTGTGATCTTCCTTCTGTTCAGTCTGTATTAAGTGCTCTTTAATCTCCTCCCACCTGACCGCTAAGGTTGCGCGCTCCCGGTGAGTGAGTTTTATAGCAACTGTTGCCCGGTGAGGCAGCGCCATATAGTCACCGTAGTCCTGGCGACTGTAACCCACCAACAACAACCTCTCGCTCCATCATTACCACCTCCTCCACCATCCTCATCTCATCAACCAGTTCACAGCTCAGGTTTGAATGCATTTTTTTTTCACCGCTTCGGACCCGAATTCAAGTCCACACTCGCTTCGAGGGCTTATGTAAAGAAGGAGATATTAATGCTGTGGTTTATGTTTTGTGTGCTGCTGAGTGAAGCCTCGGTGGATAGCTGGGGTAGTTTGCTAGCGAGGGTGTTTCTTTGTGACGTGGTAGCCTGCTTGCTAACGTTGCCTGTAGATACCCACAGCTGTGAGAGGTCCTGCTCGTTAGCACAAGCTAGCTGTGTCCTCTCACGGGGTGCTTGGTGGCTAAAAACTCAGCCAAGCGTGGTCAGTTTGACAGAAAACGGCTTTTCCGTGTGTGTTTAAACTTACAATGCTGAGTGGTAGCATCGGTCTGGGCTAGTCACTGATGCTAGCTGGTCAGCTGGAGCAGGAGCAGGTGTCTGTTGTTGCTAGGTTGCTAACCTTCTTACAATGCCTGTTGGTATCCCATATTTTGGCTAATGTTACGGTGAATATTGCAAGTTTGTGCTTCGGGTGGTTCAAATCTTATTGATAATCCAAAACCACCATCGTCGATCAGCAATGGGAAGTGCTGTGAGCTAGATTTCCATACACTAACTGCTATTGACAATAGCTAAGCCATTACTTTCCCTTTTGTCTTAGGGAGCAAGATAGCTTCGCTAGCTTTCCATCTGCCCTCTTTGTGGCTTCAGATGGCTGTGATAAGCTATCTTATAACACAAGGCTAAGTTTTGCAAAGGGGAAAAAACACCTGCCAGATTAACATAGAAATATATTTATGATACTACCCATTTTATCAGCAATCATTCCGGTTTTCTGCATTGCACGTTCTGTAACTGGGCTGGTAACGTCAAGATTTATCCATCCCTTCTGCAATACAGATATGCTGCAGAATATCATCTTTAAATGCCATTTAAAAGATTATATTTTGTGTTTTTGTTATATTTATGGAACACAAAAAAATGGAAGGAGTGTATTCAATTATGCATCTCACTGAAAATGAGTCGTTAACAGCTTAATATTGGTGTGAGGCTCACTTGAATTGGGCAATAATAAGCTATATTAACTAGAAAATATCCTTCCATATTCACTTTCCTCACTGCAGAATAGTAAAACTTGCATTTTGTGGATTCCTTAATCCTGAAGTTAAATTTCTAGAGACATGGTTTCTTATTGTTGCATCACAATTATTCTTGGGTCCATTGGGTCTCCTGTGCAGCTGCGACCTCTGATTCCCATTAGGTTACTGAACAGGTGTGTGTGTGTGTGTGTGTGTGTGTGTGTGTGTGTGTGTGTGTGTGTGTGTGTGTGTGTGTGTGTGTGTGTGTAGAGAGAGAGAGGTGGATGGAGGACAGGTGCACCTCCAGACTCTTGACCATCTAGGCCTGTATCTGTACGTGTCCACCGCAGAAAATGCATTTAGCACTAAATCAAAATTTGAATGTCCCTTGTCGTCTCTAGTATGTCAACCATGCATCTGTAAGTGCTCATGTAGTAAGAGAAAGCATTGATATGCAGGCGACAGAGCCAGTAACAATAATCCTATTTTTATGCATAATTTAGGTGAAGCTCAAAATGATATTTATTGATCTGTTTGGCGTGCGCACCCCAAAATAGTTAATGCACAAACACCCCTCCCCACACTAAACAGGATGTTAGGAACTGCTAGTTATCAGATCATGTTACCACTTACCTGTGGTCCGGTGGCACAGAAATAGTACCATGCCACCTGCTGCCTGGATCCTGTTACATTTCCAATCACTTAAAGAGGGGCTGATTAATTCAATTATTCAGTCATCCATTTTCATGGCTTAGCAGAATGCAGCATGTTTGGTTTTGTGTTTGCACCAGCCTGCCAGAAATAATGTATATTGTTGATGAAAGGGGAGACTTTAAGGTCCTTTTTTTCCCCTTCCTAAAACCACATGCGGCAGTTAGGATGAGCAGGTGATCGGGTCATGTCCTAAAATAAGATTAAATGTTGAACACTTTATTTGTTACTTTTGCTTCTTTTTTTTCTTTTGCATAACAAAGTATCCCATGTGTTGATGCAGTGTTTTGATGTCAAAAGGAACACCAGCTGTCCTTAAAAATACAAGTAACCCCCAGTTTTCTTTATATATGAACACACACGCACAAACACCCACACACAGACACACACACTTTACCTCCCAATTCCGTCTCCCTCCACCTGTTAACCTGCTGTGCTTGCACCTGACGATGCTTCTCTTCTGCCTTTGTTTTGCCTTTGAGATTTTGCGTATAGTTTAGTTTTCAACCTTGTTCGCCAGCTCTTATTTCTTATACGTGATGCATTAGACTGCCCCTTTATCATACATGATCATTAGAGATGCAAATTATGGTTCTGTGTATTATCTGGTAGCTGTGTGTGTGACTGAACCTTGCACTCTTTACTCTTTGTCGCTTGTAATCTTAGCAAGAGGAACTGAGGGGAGAAAACGCAGGGCAAAATGTTGCCCTCCTTGGTGGCTTTTGTTCCTCTGTGTCTTTGTAGGGCTTGCACTTGCTCAGTGGAGCACAGTATTTAAGTGGGCCACAAGGGAGTGCCTGAATGGTGAGGCAGGAGGTGTGTTAGTGTGTGTGTGTTTGTGGAGGGGGTTGGGGTTGGGGTTGGGGTGAGGCAACAAGAGTGTGTTGTGATGCAGGGGCTCCTTTCCTCAGTTTAGGTGGGCTCAGTAGGGGCTGTGTACGTCAGCTTTCAAATTGCACTGTGGAATATAAGTCTATATTCTCGCCGTCACAAGTCCTTTTTTTAGATTTGGGATAAGTAAGCTGAAGGCTGCGGTTTGACTTCTTACATTTTTATCACTATCCTGCAACCAAAGGCTGTCAGACTCCAGGGTAAAGCAGTTGCTTGTAGAGCTGCAATGATTAATGGATTAGTTGTGGACTATTACTGTAAATTAATTGCCAACTATTTTGACAACCAATTAATCGGTTTGAGTAAAAAAGAAGGAAAAAAAAGTCCAAATTCTCTGATTCCTTAAATGTATGTAAATATATTCTGGTTTCTTTACTCCTATATAACAGTAAACTGAATATCTTTGGGTTGTTGGGTTTGTCATTTTTTTTGATGAATTGATTATCATAGTTTAAAGTATCTCATCAAAATTGCAAAACATAAATATTTGAACTGGATATTTGTGTATTTTTCTATGAGCCAAACTGCAGCCTGTCTAGCAACAGCCTCCTGACATTGTCTGACAGTGATAGTATATACACATATCCCCTCCCCGAGGTGTTGGAAATAGTCATGCTGGAAGCAGAAGGCTTGGCGTTAATGAATCTCTGTATGTTTAAAGAAACTGCATCTTCCTTCTGCTGCTTTACTATGCCTCATTCTCTCAATGCACCAGGAGACTGACTCAGCTTTGTAGTCAAACTTTGAGGTTAGCCACCCAGACACGAATAAAGTGATAGCCTTCATCCCGAGAAAAAGGCCTGTATGATAGTGAAGATAAAGGGAAGGGGCAGGCTGTCCCTGGAGAGATTCAAAGCTGTTAGGAGAGGCAGCTTAATTAACCAAGAGAGGCTTGTTCATGGAAACTGTGATGGGGAGGAGTTGGCCTTCCCCTGCAAGGAATGGGTGATGGTAGACATGCTATTATTAACTCACAAACACAGGTTCACCAACAGTGTCTCTTCACACTTCTATCCTCATCTTCAAAATAGTTTGCTTTAGCCTTGATTAGTAAATACTGTATGTGCAATATAGCTCTTTTATAAGTAGTTAACATGCAATCTGATAAAGATACTTAAAAATGATTTAACTAACCAGTTAGTCATAGTCCTGATCCAGGACTTACACTCTCCAGTAACGTCAAACCTGTAAAAGTCAGAGCAACACGAAGCAGCATCTATTTGGAGTTTGTTAAATATTAACTTGTTTTATGGCTGTGAACATGGAGACAAGACCATGTGTCACTGATGCATGAGGCTCTCAGTACATTGAGTACCACAAGGCAGAAACAGGTGCTTGGGTAGAGTTGCTCTTGAACAGCTTTAGTAGCATTGATTTGGGTAAAACAGACAAGAGTCTGTGGTGAAACCTCATGTTTTCTATCATGTCTAGACTAGTATCTCATTAAGGCAAATTTTATGTCCTTGGTTAACCAAACCAAATGTGGATGATTATAGGATTTGTTTTCCTCAACACAACTTTTGACATGTAATATGATAGATTTGTTTTTTTGTAAGCAGTGCAATATGTTATAGACACGTTTTGCAGACAGTTGTTGAGCTTATTTCACCAGATGTGACAAAATAAGACAGGGTTGTCAAATGCAGTCCTTTGCCTATATAGTTATAAATCTGTTTGTCAAAAACTGTTTCGGTAAATTTACTCTAAGTTTAAGCAAGTAATCGTACTTGATACTACATGAGCATTGCCTCAATGATGCATTAAGATTGTTCTTGTGTTTTATATGAGTTGTAAAGTTGCTTCGCCAGTTAGACCTGTATGGTGAGAGTCTTTTGGTTCAGTGATTGTGATGATCATCATTCTCCAATAAAAGAGTTTTCTCCGTCTTATTTAGGCGCCATGCAGACCCCTGAAGCAGGCGCTGACTCCACCTCCACTGTCCCTCTTCAGACCACCGTGCCTGTCCAGCCTACCGGCTCCACCCAGCAGGTGCCTGTCCAGCAACAGGTACAGCCAGCCTGTCTGTGTGTGATCGTGTCTGGATTTCTCATTGCTATATGTTACTTAAGTCAATTTAATAATTAATTTGCAACACTTACAATTTGTTTTGCCAGGCCCAGACTGTTCAACAGGTTCAGCATGTTTACCCAGCACAGGTGCAGTATGTGGAGGAAAACAGTGGCGTCTACACCAATGGCAACATGTGAGTCAATCTGTTACCCAGTTCTGCTCTTATACCACTCCACAAATATTAGCGCTGCCTCCCTGCAGCCTGTTCTTTCTCCTCTTGAGTCTCTTCACACCATCATTCATGTCACAAGCACATGATGTTGGTGGGAGTGCCTTAATTTTTTTTTTTGTGTGTGTGTGTGTGTGTGACTGCATGTGTGTGTGTGTTTGTTTTCTTTTCTGAGGGCTGTGCAGTCGTGTGTTTGATTGTGCTCAGTCACCTGAACATGACCAGAAGTAGGCTTGTCTTTTAAGTGCTGACGCTACGCCAGGGTCCCCTGGGTCTGAGGAATGGGGTTACATACCACTAACAAGCCCAAGCTGTGTTTGTCCTACTGTGATACACACACACTCACAGTGCATGTACTGACACAAACAGGCGCACTGTGTGTCCTCGGCTATTGGTGGAAACATTTAATGTAAGGGGCACCGCCAGTGCTTAGCAATACAAAGTCATACATACACCAAACAACTGGATGCATCACCTGAGTACCAGGCTTGTGTCGAGTCAAGTCACTTCTAGTTATATGGGCCGAAATCACAATCTTTACAATCTGTGCAGTCTTTAAACCCTTTATTCAAGTAAGGAAAAGCTCCAAAAAAACCCTTTGAGCAGAAAGAGAAAATGTAAGAAACCTCTTACAGGAGCCACAGAGGAGGGATTCCTTTCCCAGTGCGGTCAGACATGCAGTAGATCAGAATATACAGATTACAATAACGACATTTCTGATACATAATAAATGTAAAATATATGTGAAAAATGTGGATCCAGGAAGACAATCGAGCAGCTTGAGTGGGTGCTAAGTGGCACCACACAGCCTCCTCTCCACCACGGCAACCCGGAAGAAGACTGGCAACACAAAGAAAATTATCAAAAAAATCAGAATATATACAAATTATGATGACAAAAGTACAGATATGTAAATTGTAAAACACACCCACAGTGTGACAATCCAGATCAAGATATATATGTTATAATTGAAGATCACATATAATACATTTTGGATTGTCATCATTATGAAAATGATGGACAGTATTTGTGCCGACACAAACAATGATAAACATATGTACTTTATAATTGTTATCATATAGGCCTCATAGGTGTCCTGCATAATTAAGAAAGTATACTTGGATTAAAACTTTTTCTTTTTTTTTAAAGAAAACACAAAATAACAACTAATAAAGTTATATCAAATTAATTATTATATTACATTATTCAATTATTTGTATTAGTTTTACTTCACATCAGTTTGAGCACTGATTGACTGCATACCTCTCTTCTGAACAGAAGAACCTACTCGTACTCAGAGCCGCAGCTGTACAGCCAGAACAGTGGAGGGAGCTACTTTGACACACAGGGCAGCTCGTCACAAGTGTCCACTGTGGTGACATCTCATGGCATGAACAACAACGGAGGAGGGGGCAGTGGAGGAATGAGCATGAATCTGGCGGGGGGTCAGGTAATCAGCACCAGTCCTGGAGCGTACATCATGGACAACGCTGGACCCCACCCTGCCACCCAGACCGCACGAGCTTCCCCAGCTACTGTAAGTGTAAGCACCTCACCTGCCTTTGCCCGCCTGCTTTTGTGTGTTTGGTGACCATTTCACCAATGTATGTAGTGACTTTGTAGCAGTGTTGTTGTCACGCTACTGGAATTTCTAATGTCGATACAGTACCTTGAACAATATCCATATTCGATTCCATGTTCGTAATATTTATAAAAAAATGAATATAACATGGCTTGTGTACTGTGTGTTAAGAACAACAGCATTTAAGTTGATGTATTTCTCAAGGAGGTGGGGGCTATGTGGGCACCGCAGCAGTGCATGTGTCAACTCGCTGTTGAGTTGACAGTGGGAAAAAAAAACACAAATTTACTGGTGTATTAACCCTGCAGAAAAGGAGTGTTGAAACTGTTTCAAATATTCAGAATCAATATGTATAGTAACTTCCTCCTTTTCTCTGTTCAGACACAGCTGTTTGGACACAGCTATTAGTTTGTCTAGAACTCCCTTAGCATATACTGTATGCTCTGTTTCTTCTATCATACTTCATTGATCCGAAATGTCGGGCTCTGTTTTTAATATTTGTGTCATGGTTTCAAATTTTCTGTTTGTGCACATACAACACATATTGTTTCACATTATGAAGAAACATGATTGTGTATGGTCTGTTTTATCTTTGGTGGTGTGCTGCGTGGGCTGGGCCCGAGTCTCTCTAGTGATCTAACTACTGCCAGCAATGTTCACATTGTAACCCTTAATTTTTAGTGTTCAACCAAAGCAGTGCTTTGTCTCCATCCCTGATTTTAACTGTCTGTAATTCCCATGCTTTGGTGGAGGGGCTAAAATCTGAGAGACGGGTGTAGTTAAGGGATGTTGGGAATGTGCTTTTGGCAGCGTAATGTGATTATTTTGACAGATCATATGACAGATATGATCACAATTAGTAGGAATGATTATTTTTGCATCTCATTTTAATTTTCACAAAAAACTATGATAAAATCATGATAATGTGGTTTTTGTTGGTCTATAGGAAATAAACATGTTTTCTTACATCTGGAGAACGACAATATATAAGGCCAGGACATCTCTGAATCTGACTCATAAAGTCCATCATAATGACCATTTCTGGCAGGAACGTAGCAATGCTGCTTGTTGACGGACATCAGTTAATGTCTATGCAAAGGAGAAATTTTTTTTTTTGTCTTCAAAAAGTGTCCAAGGACATTTTATCTTCTTATGCAAAATGTACTCGACAAAAGGCCCAGAAAATGGGCAGTATTTACTTCTGAGGGAATTATCATGGTGGTTATCTGCTCAATAATCGCACATGTTTCTAAAGTTTAAACTGGTAAGAATTGGTGTTGATTAACAACTCTGATTAAATTAAACTGAAACACAATGCTAATTTGGCAAAAAATATACAAAAAAAGTTTGGTATTCACAAGTAACAAAAAATACCTAATTAAAGTTCTCCCCATGAGTATAAACCAGCTTTTTCGGCATAACTCTTGAGATTGCTGCGCAGGTGTTACTAAATCATCTTGGCACACTGCCCTGGTCTTTTGTTTCTGTAATGGAGTCTGGCTTTTCCTCTGCACATGATGGTTGTTATAAGTGGATGTGTGCTGGCGGAATCTTGGAGACTTGTCTGTCTGCCAGATATCCATGATTGATGTACTGAGTTGATCCTATTGAGCCTATGTCCCCGTTTCTCAACTCGGAAAACATTTTCCCGAAATAACTGATAGCCCTGCTCTGCTTGGGTGTAGTGGTGCTTGCTTTGGGATCCTTTCTAGATTCTCTTTATTTTTTGCTAGTGGCCACTAATGTGTCAACTCTTTATTTTTCTTTCTTTTTGTTTTTATTTCCCCCCTCTTACATTTTGTTGTCCTGTGCTTCATGGTTTATCAGATTGAAATGGCGATTGAGACGCTCCAAAAATCTGAGGGTTTATCCAGTCAGAGAAGCTCGCTGCTCAACAGCCATGTAAGTTGCTTTTTACGAATGCTTCCCCTCACTTTACCTTGACTTTTGCTTGACTCACTCTCTTGCTGTTCTGCCTCAACTCTTTATATATTTGAGTTTGATTCGGAGCTTGCCATTTTTGTTGCCAGTTTTAATTGTTACTATTTCTTTAAATTCACTGCCTGCTATAGAAATGCTTTGCGGAGGTGTGACGCTGCAGCATCAAGATTACAGTCTGAAGTCTTTGCAAACACTTTGCGTGGACCAGTGTGCGACTCTCGTGTAAAAAAACATGTATTCCCTTGTAGCTCCAGTGGCTGTTGGACAACTATGAGACAGCAGAGGGCGTAAGTCTACCACGATCCACCCTCTATAATCATTACCTGCGCCACTGCCAGGAGCAGAAACTGGACCCTGTAAATGCAGCCTCTTTTGGAAAACTCATCCGCTCCATCTTCATGGGACTCCGTACAAGGCGCCTTGGGACAAGGTTACCTTTTTTGTTTTATTTTTCTTACGTAAATTTTTCACTTTGGCGAGAAGATTTTAATCAAATGGCAGTATGCTTGCCTGTCTCTTCTTACCCCTATCCCCAAACACCAAAAGCCTTGTTGGTTCGTCTCTTCAGTCACTCTCTTCCCATCCATCTGAACTTTCCTGTAAAACTAACATTGAGACTCTGAGTCGATGTGTGTTAACTTTTTCTTTTTGTCTTGCAGAGGGAACTCCAAATATCATTACTATGGTATCCGTGTGAAACCAGACTCCCCGCTCAATAGACTCCAAGAAGACATGCAGTATATGGCCCTCAGACAGCAACCTGTTCAGCAGAAACAGAGGTAACACAGGCGACTACGCATGCATACAGACATGCAGTGTGACAAAAGTTGCAGTTTTTCTGGATACTGAGGTGAAACATTTGATTCCAGGTTCAAACCGGTGCAAAAGTTTGATTCCTGCTCTGGGGAGAATTACTCAGGTGGAGGCCAGCCTATTCCTGGTGCAGCAGAGCAGACAGTCATTGCACAGAGCCAACACCACCAGCAGTTCCTAGGTCAGCTGCTTTTCTCTTAATTTGAAATGCCAAAAACCTGTAACATGTACTGAAATATGCTGATTGTCACCCCAACAGATGCATCGCGGGCACTCCCTGACTTTGTGGAGCTGGACTTGGGACAGAGCAATACGGAGAACATCAGCCCAGAGGATGTGAAAGCTCTCCAGTCCCTTTACAGAGAGCACTGTGAGGTTAGATGAAGTGCATTATACTCACAGCTCAATATGGCACATACATGTAATTCACAGGAGGAACAGGGGGTCTGGTCACTAAGTAATCCCTTCGATATTATAGAATTAATTGATAAAACATCATCAATATGACCATGCAGGCATTGTGACTGTACACTCATCTATTGATCTGCCTGGACTAGCTGCCTTTCAGTCACTACCCGCTAAATCTATACCACTTATTTTCTATTAAGATTCTCATTCTCTCCTAGAATCAAGTTCACCTTTTTTCCCTCCTTACATATAAGGAGTGTCTATCATGACAGCAGTTTACTAGTTTAATCTTATTTAAGCTATCTTTAATTAGAAAAGGCGAGTGAAACTGACAATACTGACTCAGGTTTCACAACAGTGTGTGGAAACTTTGCGAAACTTCGGAAAAGGTCATGTGTGCTTATAGTGGCAGAGATTGTTAAATGCCATCGGTTGGCATTTTGGAACAGAATTTTCTTCTTCATCTTGTGAAGTCTTCAATCACAGCTCTCTTAATGTGTGGGAAACTAGAGATCGGGTCATCCTCAAGTGACGGCCAAGGCCTTATGGTCTTACAGACAGCTGTTCAGCTTCTTCTCATGATTAAAGTCGGCTCACCGAAAGTACGTAAAAACAAAAGCATTTCCTCACATGCCCCTAGTGGTGATTAGCCATGTAGATAGTTTGGGGTTTCAGCTTACATGTCTGTAGACAGCTTTCAAAAGCACTATATCTTCTTCTTCCAGTGACAACTATTCACCATTTTTGTTTTTTTTTTGCTTTTGTTCCAGGCTATCCTGGATGTGGTTGTCAACCTCCAGTTCAGCCTAATTGAGAAGTTGTGGCAGACATTCTGGCGTTATTCTCCCCCTGACTCTGTAGAGGGTGCCACTGTAACAGAAAACAGGTGAGGTCAAGCTGATTATGATATACAATGTTTGATGTTTATCTCCAATGAAGTCTGTCAGCCTGTTGCTGAAGAGAATCATCAGCCTCCAGAACATATTTGACCTTAATTCATTTTAGGATCATCTCAAAAAATTCCAAGGCATCTTTCTAAGTATGGTTTGTTCCCCCCTCAGCAGCGTAAGTGAGATTGAAGCACGACTCCCCCGTTCACAGCTACTGGTGCTGTGCAGAAACGAGGCTGTACTCAAATGGATGAGCACCTGTGACCATCTAATGTACCAGGCCCTTGTGGAGATCCTCATCCCTGATGTCCTGAGACCCATACCCAGTGAGCCACAGTCACACCACCTTTCACGTTTACATGTTGCTGTGTTAATTCTCATATTATTTGTAACATCACAATTGTTAACTCACTGATGTTGTTTTAATGTCTTTGTTTTTCAGGTGCCTTGACTCAAGCCATTCGCAACTTTGCCAAAAGCCTGGAAGGTTGGCTCAATAATGCCATGAATGCCATTCCACAGAGAATGATTCAGACCAAGGTACACTTACAGAATTCATGCCGAGTGAAAATGCTACATAGTCATCTGTTACGGTTCCTAAAATATACAATTAAAGGTCCACTGTGTCGAATTTAAAGGGATCTATTAGCAGAAATGTAATATAATATTCATAAGTATGTTTTCATTTGTGTATAATCAACTGAAACTAAGAATCTTTACTTTAAATTGGGCCTTTAATATTTACAGAGGGAGCAGATCCTCTTCCATGGAGTCTGTCATGTTGCACAGCCATGTTTCTACAGTAGGCCAGAGTGGACAGAAACTAAACACTGACTCTAGGTAGTGCCTTTCGCATGTTTCGCATTTTTAGTAGCCAACATATGGGAGGGTGAGGTGAGGGGTATTCAGTTGGTTGCAATCAGCTAACCTAGCCAGGAGTTGCTAGACACTGTTTGAAAAAGGACAGGCACTTTCAAAAAAATGGAGAAAAGCCTTCAGTGCTGTTCTTCGCTCTTCTTTCAATGAAATACTCTCCAGTTCTGATATAACTGATGCTAGGAGCATCTATGCTAACCTCTGGAGGATCGCCATTGTTTTCAAACGAACAGTCACCACCGTGTGTTCAGCCACTAGTACATAGCTTGAAGCTTGGCAAGATGGATTTATGTGATCACATGATCTGCAACCTAGAGGCCACTAAATCCTACACACTGGACCTTTAATATCTGAGAGTAGTAGTCCTCTACTATTAGTTTTAAAAGGCATGTATATTTACAGTAGGTAACACCTGGACATTTGTGTGCACTCCTCTCTCAGATTGCCGCTGTTAGTGCCTTTGCGCAAACACTGCGCAGATACACATCTCTGAACCACCTGGCTCAAGCGGCACGTGCTGTGTTGCAAAACACGTCACAGATCAACCAGATGCTGAGTGATCTCAACCGTGTTGACTTTGCCAACGTACAGGTCAGAACAGCTCTCTGTGTCTGGATATGCAGTTGTGGTGCTTTTGTTGTTCCTCCCAAAAGAATACTTTTTAAAAATTCACTGTACTAGTGTGCATATAAAGTTCTTTCTCCATGTTGCTGTATAGGAGCAGGCATCATGGGTGTGTCAGTGTGAAGAGGGAGTGGTTCAGCACTTGGAGCAGGACTTCAAGGCCACACTACAGCAGCAAAGCTCTCTGGAGCAGTGGGCGGCCTGGCTGGAGAACGTGGTCACTCAGGTGCTCAAGCCTTATGAGCACCGGCCCAGCTTCCCCAGAGCAGCTCGACAGTTTCTGCTCAAGTGGTCCTTCTACAGGTCTGCAAAAAAACAAATGTACTGAGACACACCTGTGAGTGTGCAGCATTATTTTGAAAAGACAAAACACTTACAGTGTCTTCATGTCTCCGCAGTTCTATGGTGATCAGGGACCTGACCCTGCGTAGTGCTGCCAGCTTCGGTTCCTTCCACCTGATTCGCCTGCTGTACGATGAGTACATGTTTTACCTAGTGGAGCATCGTGTGGCCCAAGCAACTGGAGAAACACCGATTGGTGTCATGGGGGAGGTACAACAGTGGCATCTTATCTTCATAGTGTTTTATAATGCAATCGTGATTCACTACAATATGTGACTGATATACTGTGTAATTACCTCTGTTTGATTGTTTTATATTGGTTTATAAAATTACTCCAGATAGGATGTTTTGCATTATTACAATGTAGTATCTCTTTAAGATCAGATAAACTTAAAATATAAGTTCACCCAGAAGTGAAAATTTGGTCATTATCTACTCGCCTTCATGCGAGTAAATTTGGGTGAAATTTTGTGGTCCACCAAACATTTCTGGAGCTTCACAGCAAAACTGCAACTTCAACATTAAAACAATTTGAACTAATGGCCCATCTAATTATGATGTTTGTCTCTCTGTTTTCAGTTCGACAGCCTCAACACCCTCTCCCTCTCTAACATTGACAAAGGTATGTGGCAAAAAAGGGATATCGGCTAAAAACTCGACCAGTACTTTAGAAAAGAGATCCTGGTGTTAATTACTGTTGCGGCTTTTGAGCAATAGTTATATTTTCCAACTCAAAAGACTATTTTTATAACCAGTTAAATTCAGCGGTCATTTAGGTCAGTAGCAGTCAGTTGAATGTGTGGTTAATGAGCTGAGACTGATGAGACTTTCTGTGCACCCACACAGACATTTTTGGCCTCAAGACAATAAAATGTGATTGCACGCACTGGCATACTGTGCCTTTTTAATATGATTACACTGATGTATTTGTGTTGCTTTTGTTACATGTTCTCCTGTTTTGTTTTGGGGGTTTTTTTTATGTAAAATTCTTAATCATGGAAAAAGACAAAATTACAACATGATCTGTAGCAGCAGTGCAGCAAACATGAGGTTCATAAACAAATGTTTTCAATTAAACAAGTTGTTTTACTTCTTCTCCAGCTGTGTGAATCTTCCTTTATGTGATTTAAGTTTTTAATAGTGTTTTATATGTGTTGCATTCTCCCTTCTAGATGAAACTAGTGGGATGGACAGTGACTTAGAAGATGACACGGAGGAGTCCGGGGAACCTCTTGCCAAGCGAGAGAAGTCTGAGCATGAGGTGATCCAGGTGATCCAGGTTGGAGCGCTAGAGGACGGGTCCCACCCTGTGGTAGGGGTCGTCCAGCCAGGCGTCCTCCACTCGCTCCCCCAACCCCCACAAGACCACACTGAGCACATTCTAACCCCCTCTGCTGGTACTCCCACCATCCGCCACTGCAGCGCCACAGGCAACACCTACGCCTCCGTTTGAGGGTCTGAGGGCACGGCTAACCTTGTCTGGCCTATTTTTGCTATCTCACTCTCCACATATCTTTCTCTCTGTGAGTCTAGATGTTTCCGTCTTTTTCATGCATTGTCTCTGTCTGCACTTTTGTGGACAACGGTCTCCTCTCCGGGTCTGTGTGGGGGAGTGCTGAAATGATGATACTCTGGCCGAGATGTGCTGTCCGTGTCTGACTGCTTAGATTCTGGATGTGTCGTCGTCCCATAAGTCTGTGCTCTATCACGATGCAGCAGCTGGAGGAGGACTAATTTGACCCGTTAAATGTTTCCTGCCTAGGCATGACTTAACGCCTCTGTCTATACAGACGGCTTTGATCTTGGAGGAAAATTGAAGTCCTTCAAACTACTGATGTCTCAGAGCTCAAATCCATGTCACTAGTCCCAGTGGAGCAAAGTCATCGACTCAAGACCTTTGCCTATTGTAAATAGTTTTGCTGTACTTTCAATTGGTATTACCCAAAACTCATGGTGCTATCACTGTGTTTGGTTTTGTTTTAATCTCCACTTCTCCCTCCTAATTTTAGTACAGTTTATATAAACATGCATTCCAACTGCCGATACAAGTTTGGCTGAACAAAATATTTTGAGTATTGTATGTAGCTAAAAAACAAAGGGATGATTTTCTATGTATGACCTACATATCCTATCTGAAAAAGGATCATGGGGCGTTTTTGTCTGTTCTGTTTAAAATTATATGGTAGCCACCCACTGATAACCGCTTATAGATTTTAGCCACAGAGAAAGGAACCCCTGAAGAAATATCTGTGCTGCTACTTGTGTATATAGAAACGAGATTGAGAAGACTGGCTGTACAAAACCACTTCCTCAATGCTAGCTTTTCTATGCACTCTGTGCATAACGCTTGCCTTTGTTCATTTTAGATGCTCTGTAGTGTCGTGATGAGCTGTAATCTTGAACGCAACTTTACCGGACATGTTCCCCTGTTTTTTGCAGTTTCTGTCTTAATGAAATTTCTTCAGTTCACGAAGGACCAAAACCAAACTAACAAGAGGAAGCTGAGAGTGAGCCATTCGGGCCCACCCAAGAGCTGTTTCCTGTCCCACAGTGCCATGTTGCAGAGCAGAAGGAATGTCAGGGATTTAATGTACCTCGGCTTTATCATAGTGCCTTATCCTTTAAATGCAGCTGTCCTTGTAGTCCTGCCTGTGTGCTGTAGAGAGCCCCACAGCCCCTCTGCATTGTCCCAGCCACAGATTTTGGCTTTTTTCTGGTGACTCGTGGCTGGATTTGGGCTGGCTCATCAGTGTTGAGACCAAGGGATGCAGGCACAGACACACACCTGTTGTTTTTCTCTGGATCAGCTCTACTAAGCTCACTACTTATCTGAATTGTGGTCTTTAGCCTTGCTCCTGCCCTCACTCTGCCCTCTTGAGGCCTATTGTTGCATTAGCCTTTGTTATTGGGTGAAGTGTGTATGTGTGAACACAGGTCTGCGCTGTGTTTTTATGTGCATGTGTGTGTATATAGACCTGTTTGTCGGCGTGCTTGTGTGTGTGTGTGTTGGAACACATCCATCAGTCACCCTACCTCAAACCAGTGGTGCCAGCCCTTTTGACGCGTGCAGCACAGTCACCAAACCTTATTGCACACACACCACTGTACTGCACAAATCTCAACGCGATAGAGAAAAGCTGCATTGCTTTCTCTCACCTCTGATACATTTTCACTTCAGTTTTTAGCCCATTAAAAATGCTTTCATCCTTTGTTCCCTGTTTGAAGATCATCTTTGTACAGTGGACCAAAAGTAGATATTTTGTGATATTCAAAGAGATATATAGATATATATATGTATAGTATATATAATGATGATACACTACATATATTTGTTGCTTTTTATGTGGTTGATCTGATTGTTTATATGTGATTGTTTCTTTTTGGTAGCTTCTCTGTAATTAGTTAATAGACTGTGAAATGGGAAAGGCATGGGGACTAACTTCTGATTCATTAGACTACATCTATACTTGAACTGTTATAGCCTTCTATGTCATGGAGAATATTGAGATTAATCCTCTTAATAGGAACATTTTGTTACTAAAATTATTTTGTTTTTTTTTGTTTGTTTTTTTTCAGGCTTGTTGAAATGGTCTGCACCATATCCCTGCAGAAATGTTTATTTATTGATATTTATTGTATGTTTGTTTTGGTTTAGATGCTTACCCGTTACACCATAATTACAATGGGTACTGTTGATGAATCACGAATTATACCACTATAAAGCGCAGACCTACTGTACAGGAGGACCAGAAGGTTTTTTTGTTGTATTGTTTATTTTTTTCTTTCTATGTATGAAGGTTGATTAAGGATTTTAAAAAGGGATGGCACTGTATTTGCTGTATTCGCAGTCCTTTATGTTCTACGGAAAGATATTGCTGCCATGCAAAAAAAAAAAATCAGTATCAGGTAATAAAGTGAAAGGTTTGTTGTTATAACAAGATGTTTATTATAAAGAGAAATTTTTCTTGTTATAACATACTATATCTCGTAAAACATGAAATGTTTCACATTATCCGTGATTACTAATATTGTTATAACAAAAAGGTTTCTCTATAATGTGACAAATTTGATTAAATGTATATAAATTAAAAGATGTCATAACATTTGGTCAAATAACATAAAAAATGTCAGAACATTTAGTTAAAATAAATGAAGATGCCATAAAAATTGGTCAAATAAAGAAAGAAAATGTTGTAACAATTGGTCAAATAAAAAAATGTCATAACAATCAATGATGAGACAAGTAGCATATTGTTTTGACATAGTTTCTTACAAGTAAGTAATACATTTGTATTTCCTAATAACATCAAAATTGATTGTGATGACTTGAAATTATCATCATTGTTATAACAATAAACGTTATAACGTTAAACTGATACGTTTTTCTTTTTCTTGCATGGCAGAAAGAGGCTTCCGTAACGTTCTATCACTAGTAAAAGATTTTCCGTTAGCTACTCGAAGTAGACCGGATCATTGCCATTTGTTTTGGTCGTGCTTGTGTCGAAAACACTTAGCATTGAAGGAGGATAAAAAAAAGTACTGCATGTCATTTTAAGTTACTGGGTCAGTGGACTCTCAGAAATTTTGTTAAATTATTTCCACGGCACTTTGGGGAATCTGCAACCCCGAATTCTGGCCACCCTGAAAAACACATTCCTCGTTGATTAAACCCTCGGTACGCATCTCATACTGTAGCCTTACCGTCATCCTGCTGGCTTGAAATGTGTGGCTTACCAGATCTAGGAATGGAGCGCACACAAACCTGGCTTTCTTATTATGTTATTCAAGGACACTTTGAAAAGTCTGCGAGAAAAGGTCAATGAACTTGAAGTAGCTGGAAGTTGAAGGCCTGAGGCATTTTGTTTACATCAGTTTGTAACCTTAATGAACTCGCATGATTGATTGCTCCCTGACGCTTGGTATTGAACAGCTGCATGCAAGGAGGGAGCAGAGAGGGAAAGTAATGAAAATGTCCAATAGCAAATGAATGGATACAAAAACTCAGATCATCTCTTACACTTTCTCCACAGCTGCCCACAAATCTGTGCTCTCATAATAACTACCTGATTGACTCCAACACTCTTGGGAACGAAGTTGTAAAAAGTTCTGTTTGATTTAAATTTTTTAATCACGGTGTAAATCTGGGTAGGAATGAAGGTTTTGCAGAACATCTTTTCTTGACTTTTGGCTTTCTTTTCTCTCACTGATTTGATTTTTTTTTTTTTTGTAAACATGAATCTCAGCTCCCTTGTCATATAAATTGACTACAACATTGTAGATGTAAACTTGTATTATTTTGTGCCTGAAGTGAAAATGGCTTATAAAAATGTTTTTCTTTAAATCTTAATTGTGTGCTTTAGGATCATAAGTGCTTTCTGGTCTTGCACGTCTACCATGTGCTGCTAGAAACTGTTGTTTTGTTGATTTCCTTTTATCCCCCATTTTAGTTTTGGGTTTTGTTTTGTTTTGTTTTTACGTTAAACTTAGGTGCCAGACAGTGATCTAGCTTTCTGCATCTCAAAGCCTGCCTGGGCAACACTGGACTGATGCTAATGCTGCCAACACAATTGTACTTTATTTCGGTGTCTTTTAAATTGAGAAGATTGTTTTTGTAACAGCTGTTTGCAAAATGAGCCCGGTTCCACCCAGAAAAAAAAAGACATAAGCTACTCCTTAACTTGTCATAGGAGCTGAAGCTAAGAGATGCCTCTTCACCTGGACTAACTGGCAGCTTCACTGACCCATAGCAGACTCCAGTGCCTTTAATTTCGCCCCGGCCAGAGCAGATGGCCTGGGTGACTATTGGGTCTCTGGTGGGCTCCAGATCGAGGCTATCGAGAGCAGACATTTCATTGCACAGGTGCTGCCACTGAGAAGACACCAGGGTTGAGGAAGCATAAAGACCTGTCCTCAGACTCGACTATTTATTATTTACTGGATGTGACACCACACATACATACACACACACACAGAGTCATACTTAGTAGTTTACACATGGTAGATTACCTGCAGACGGCTTTTTATTGTACAGAACTGGTTAATGAACAAGGAGAGTTACTGTAAGTAAAATGCTCTCTTCTGACTTGTTTTCTTCATGATCGTGATTTCTTTTATTTGTCAAATGATATTTTCTGAATGCTGTGACCCGTTTGAGATTTGTATTTGGATGTTTTCAAGTGCCATTTGACAGTCTAGTGAGTCGTGGCCATCTGTAGCACGCTCTAATGCAAGCACAAGCATTTGGCAGTGGCATTTGGGGAAGGTTTTTATTTTGATTCACCCTAGACAAAAATATGTATATATATCAAAAACTGAAAAAAGGTATATTTATTTGTGTCCTAATTATTTGATTTGTTCTTTTTGGTGAACATTTTAACAGATATGTTGGCTAAAGTGCTTTTGTGATTTCTTTTTTTTTCCTCTTTTTTGGATGATGTATAGTATCTGATATAATATATACACACAAATTTCATGTGACTTTCTTTTTGTGTGCCATTAAGTTTTCTCTTCTCAAATTGGCAAGCAAACCAATGCGTGTAGGGTGATTTGTATTGTGTATTTTACATAAAAAACAAGGACAATTTGGGGACTTTTATATTTATAAAGACATTATCATTTAGTGTGTCGTATTGATGAATATAGAAATTATTAAAGACACATGTAGTTTGGTTTTCTGAATATTTCAGATCTCAGCTCAGGCTAGCTTCTTAGTGTTGTTTTCTTAAAATTTGTGACTTGTCTTTGCAGTAAATAAACGTTTTCTTGTTGAAAACCAGTGTCCTCTCTCATAATCTTAACTTTTACACAGTTAACTCAATTTTCAGATAAAGATGATTTCACATCTCCAGAACTACGTTAGCCAGTTAAATTTTATTTAACCATATTCATACATATAAACACCAATATCATTCAAACTCCAGAATGTATGACAACTGTAAAGATCAAGATGAGCATGAGCTTGCATTTCCTCAAAATTGTACAGCATTCTTCTTGATTTTTTTTTTTTAAATCATTTTTAATGATGACCACAGTGGTTCTTCACTGTA
Organism: Pagrus major; assembly: GCF_040436345.1. Lineage (NCBI taxonomy): Eukaryota > Metazoa > Chordata > Actinopteri > Spariformes > Sparidae > Pagrus > Pagrus major. The sequence goes on from NC_133226.1 coordinate 16,192,945, forward strand.
AAGGTAGCAAAAGAGTATAAAATACTGCAACAGCTGTAGGTAAACAGAGCTCCAAATACCAAAATCTGTTTGAATAATAGTGCTGAGCACAAACTTAAATCATTCAGCTCATAATTGAAACCAGGTTTTTACAAGGGACTTAATACTGAAATGACTGCAGTCTGATAACCGTTTCACTTTTCATAGGGTATATTTGGCATCAATATGGCTTAAACTTCCTCACAGTTCATTCTTGGCTTCCTTTACTCAGCTGTTGTCTAGAATACGTTAGGTGAAGTGTCAACCCAGTAATACTCTAATTAAAAACGGTGGCGGTGAGCTATCTTTAAGTGATGCTCCATCCAAAATCTATCTTTTGAGTATCAAAAATTCACGGCTGTAGGGTTTGAAAGGGGGTGGTTTCACGTTCAGTGGGAATTTCATGAACCACGACTCAGTATGTTGTAAACAGTCGTCATTTTGCTGAAAAATGCACCTTTCAAACCTGCTGTGTTTGACACTGAAAACAGAGATTTGGGACAACACGTTTTTCATGGATCTCACCAAAAGTCATTAGCAAGAAAAACTTTTTCAACTATGCTAAGAAATCATATGGATACAACAAGTAACCACACATGCTATGAAACAAGACAAAATACTTATTTTTCAAATTAATAAAGTGCTAATGGACACTATGAGGGCATCTAATCATAAGAATGACAATTACAAATGAGATTACGTTGATGTGTTATAATATCTTTTCCTTTTGAAAGTATTTTAGAATTTCAATTAAATTTCAAGTTCAAAAAACGTCGGCGGAAAACATCAGCCTTGACTGGTCGTAGAATAATGCAACAGTTTCCCGGTGTCGGAATAGCAGCTGAGGTCAGCTAAAATGGGCTTTTCAAATGCTCTTTACATCATTTTAAAACAGCTATTCAGAAAAGGGGAGTATAAATCAAAAAACGTAAAACAAGGACTGTCAGCATTGAAAAATATTTAAGACTACATCTTACAAAAACATGAGTAATGAATAACATGATTTTACATAAATGTGATCTGTCGGGGGGGGGGGGTTCCACTTACATGAAGCCATATAAGCACCAGAGAACCGACGAAGGAGGGCTGGACTGACAGTATACTCCAACTGAAATCAGATTTAGTGTGTTCACACAGGGTAAATAACATCCAATACAAGGCGCCAGATTGTGCTGAGCTTGATTTGTTTTCAGTCAAATAGTTTGCCCTCGTATTAAATAATCCAACAAAGGATTTTTTTTCAGTCAGGTATGAGGGCTGTATACATCTTAAAATCTTAAATATTGAAATGTTCACACTGAAAAACATGACAGCTGAGTATGATGATGCTGTGCTAATTTAACATCCGTGTGGACACATTCTTAAATTCATCAGTGTGTCGGTATCTTTTTATTACTTGAGATTAAAGAGAGACACAGCTTTTTTCACTTCATGCTGTTTTGCAGTTCACATTGGTGAACAATGTCAGAATACTGTCTTGCTTTTTCATGCGCATCCTCTTGGCAGCATGTGAAGTACGATTCCTCCAAGTGTGACTCACATTTTCCTCCAGCTGTTTGGAAGTCACTGAACTTACAGACTCACTGCCAACTGCTTGCAGCACTGGATTTGAGATCATTGCATTTGGAGTATACTGCCAGCCTTTATGTCCTTGGTCCACAACCTACTCAGCATCCCTGTCGCCGCAGTCCTCCTCCAGCACTCCAGGCCTACAGGTGAAGTGGTCTGTTAAAAGTACAGTCTGTTTTTGTTTTTTTTATATTGTTTGTACAGTTCATGTCTTTTATCTCAGTCAAGAGGTTGAGGGTCAGCTATGGGCATGGTGTGGAGAACTTCGTCCAGTAGCTGTAGAGCTCGGTGTAAATGGATCTCAATCCAGCAGGGTGTCTCTTTGATGCTTTGCCGTGGGTAGTCGGGGCCCCAGCCCTTCACAAAGCTCATCCGCAGGATGCACAGCCTGCGCAGGTCATCAACCCCAATGCCTGCAGCAGCAGACAAACCTGCGGGGGAATTACAGGCAGCAATGTTTAGATCGATGTGGCACTATAGGCCAAACCTTGCAGAGATATGTTAGCTAAGTTGTGGTAAAAGTTGGGACATATACAGTGTAGAGACAGTTTAAGTAGAAAAAGTAGAACTGACATATGCTCATTTCTCACTATGATCAGGCCAAAGGTTTTACTGCATTTGAGCTAAAGCACACAGAGCATACAGACTGTGTGAACGATGTTAGCTCTGTGGAAATTAATTTCATTATCTTCAACTTATATTGTGATTGTTAAGCATGCTAATGGATTTTGAGGTTTAGTTACAGATAAAGCAAAGCAGTGGTATGGACTCACTGCGGCTGTACAAAGTTTGTTTTAGAGCAAATGAGAATCCTTCCACCTCAGCTGTAGTTGTTATCAGATATCAACCCATTTTGAACTCAAGACTTTTCAATGCTCTGGGTTTTTGAGCACACTTTCCCCCTCTAATGTTCTTAAACTCAAACGCTCTTTGTGTGCTTTCCTGTCTTTACTTGTTGAATCTTAAGTAATTCTAACATTTATTTTTGTCTTAACAATATCTTATTAGTCACATCTCACAATGCCAAGAAATGTTAACTTTCTCAAACCAAAGAGAAATCCTGTGCAACAGCCAATTTATACTTTCGGTTCTGGATCCAGTCTTTGGTTCATAAAAATACACTTGTTGAAGGCTAAGTGTAGCAGTAAGAGCACTCACTGATGGCGGGAGCGATGCCTCCCACAGAGCCTGGCCCGGGAATGTTGCCAGCCACTGCTGCTGCCTGGGCTGCAGCTGCTGCCTGAGCTGTCGCTGCCTGCTGCTGCATCTGCCTGTGGCACTGACGCAAGTCAAACACCTGGCAGGGGACAAGAAATTGATTAACACTGAATATTAATATCATGAGGGTAATGTTAACTTGACATGGTTCATATCCGGATGTATACATGGTCAAAAGTCCCTTGAATAACACAGCGTTTCTTTGAATGCCCATTGTACTGCAATCTCACCTTGATGTAAGCACTGGGGTAGATCTTGTGAACTGCGTCTCCAGGGGCACGTCCAGCCTCTCGATCCAGGTAATAACTCTGTACAAACACTGCATGATCACTCAAACAGCGCACCCAGACATCTCCTTCACCTTTACACTCCAGCTGGACGCCTTTGCCAATGTGGAGCCTGAGGATGGAAAGATTTATCACTTATCATACCTAGAGACATATATTAAACATTAATTGATTCAATAAACTATTTGATAATATATCTATAAGTATGCGGAACACTACCTGGCTCTCTCTATGTTCTCTGTCCTGTGGACATTGCTCAGCTGGCCCAAGCAGAAGCGATCCCCTCCCGATGGATCCACGTAGCCGTCCACGGTCACTATCGGACATGTGGAAGGCACCTTAAACGTCTCCCCGACCTGGACATCCATCTCAAAGTATGCGATGGAGCACCAGTATTCTGGAGCTGGAACAAACCAACAAGCAGCCTCAGGTCCAGCAGATTTCATGATTATGTTAAATACGAAGATTGTCTTCCATCTGCAGCTAGATACTCACCAGGGTGATTGGATATGGGCGGCTGGAAGGCAATTTCATTGGTAACAGGCCCTGCAAGCACATGTGGATATTAATTTTGAAAAGGCAATTCTGGAATCACACCAGTTCTAATGATGTGACATATTATTCAGAATTGAGCACAGATGGTACAGTGATGGTGCCTGAAATAGCCAGATTTCATAAAATGTCAAGAATGAAGGCTGACCTTAACACCCATGGCTAGAATCACTGATGGTGCCACTGCTGTTACTTCTACAACTTTTCTAAAATCCACTTTTGCATTATGGTGAATTGCCTTAATAAGGAAATCTACTTGGAGGTTTTATCAAATAAAATATGTAATACTGATGTCTTTAACAAATCAGCCTTCGTCTGAAAAGCCCTTTCTTAGAATCGGTGGCGAACTAACAACTACATGCCCTCCTCGAAGTTAATAATGTCCTCTCGCCAAAGTAGACAACGTTAAGCTTAATAACTAATTAACAGAGCCCATTATGCAAATAGCACAAGATGAAATAAACAGATGGCCATGTCTGTAAGCTGTTTGAAAGGATATGGACTATTCTTAAAGCAGAAAGGTTTTCCGTTCACTCACAGTAATGCCCCGTGTGAGGCATGGGTGGATGATGCTGTAGATGCCCGTTCTGATGTTGAGGCACTGCAGGGGTGAAGCTGCTGTTTCTGCTCCAGTTGGAGTTTGGATCTGAAAAAACAAATCGAAAACAGATGTGTTGCCAAGTTTGTGCTGCTTGAAGTCTGTGCAGTAGATCTTTAGTCTGTTGCAGCAGCTATAAACACGTTCTCTCTTAAGTTAGAGTAAGTCCAAACTAAATGATCAGTTTAAGCTAGTTTGTTTGATATTAAAGTTGCAGAGACGTAAAGTTCATCTTAACTTCATCGGCATGAAGTCCAAACTTACTAAAATAAAGTAAATTTTTTTAAAAAGCTGAGTGTATGTTCCATAATGTTATGCGTATACGTGTTGTCGTCATGTGGTGTCTTACTTGAGGGTCCAGCACTGATGGTAGAGAAAGCAGAGGTTGAAGCTGAACTGCTGCCCTCCGATGGGGGGAGCAGAGCGGGGCTGCTGAACGTCTCCTGTGGACCGGGCCTCGACGGCGGATGCTGAATAGTCTGCAGGTGGCTTTCCGAGCTTGAGTGAGATTGCTGGTTGTCATAGTCATACTCATCCTTTACCATAAGTGGACCTACACGAAGACAACAGACATAGGTAAGACTTATGGACAGCCACAAAATCTCACGCAAGGAAACGGGAAAACTTTGGCACTTCCTTACCTGAAGTTGAAAGGGTCAGTCCTGATAAATCTGTAATAACAATACATAGAAGAGACATGTCACTCAATCAGTTTATGTAGGTCTATATTCTGAAAAAGAATGAGAACATGGGCTGTACTTTGTTCAACCAGATTTGAAGAGGCTAAATCATATTAAAAATACACCGATTAATCAAGACTAATCTAAAACAGCGAGATCTAATTAAGACTAACACACCTGTGACCCTTACTTACCAATGCCCGGAGAGACAACCCTCTCGTAGTGGTATGGGTTGACACAAACATTGTCACATTTCAGGTCAAAGGCATACTGGCAATATTTCACGTGTTTTAATTCATTCTTGTGTAGATCGGGCCATCGCCACAGTCGGGCATAGACAACGTGGGGAAAACCTTTACGTCCTGCAACCTAAAGCACAGAGAGGAAGCTCTAATGAGATAAGTAGCGTTTCTGTGGCAACTTTCTCTTTAGTGTAACACTAAACCAAATTTTCTGGTGCTGTATTTCTGCCGCTATACCTGTAGGCGTCCATCCAAAGTTCGCTGTATGGTTACACACTTGCTTGGATGAGCCCCGTTCGTAGTGATGGCTGTGATTAGGGAATCCAGCTCATCCTTCTTCTCCTTCAGCTTCTTGACAAGACTCTCAATGGCTCGCTTGGCAAAGCTTTCGCTCTCTCCTCCCTGTCGGTGGCACATCAGGCTGTGTACAATGCTCAGGCAGGCATCGTTACTCGTGGGAGTGTTCGTGATTGACATCTTGCTCCTTAGGTTTCAACCTTGGGGAGGCTTTCCAGTTGCGTCCTCTATGGCTTTACCAGCGCAGGTGTCAACGTTAAAGTACTGTTGATCCAAGTGTGGCCAAGATTAGCAACCTAAAACAGGAAGGGCAGTGACTGATGACTGACAGCTCAGAATTTCACATTGCATTACTTAAAGCAGCATCAACATACTGAATATACAATATTTACGTCGCACTAACTTCAAGTCAGCTGTAAGATCAGGAAGGATTATATGTAAAGTCAATGTAATGTGCCTTTCTAAGGATGACAGCAAAATAATGCATCAGCCACTAGTCACAGTTGGTGGAGAAATGGGTGTTCAGACAACTTTCAAACCTTTCATGATATATATATATATTTAAGGCTGCATGGGTATCATCCATGCAATACTGTTTACAACCAAGAAAACTTAAAGGCGTACAGTTCAATCTGACAACCACTGCTTTAAAGCGTACAGTCACACATGCAGGGTCTCCTCCTCTGCAAATACAGCCACTAGTTTATCTTATCTTCAATGCAAACCAACATATTTTACGGCACGGAAGCCTTGAGTGGGCTCATTATATTATGGTTGGGATAAAATGAACATTGGGTTGTTTTTTACCACAGCATTTTCACAGCAAACGTAGCTAAGCTAACGTTAGCCCTGCCGGGTACCACGGCTAATAAACACAGGTATCCTCTTAACAAAACCTCAATAGGACCGAAATCACGCCGCTTAGTTATGACGACAAAATTAAAGCAAATGTTTAATTCAAGTGTTGTTGCTGAAGAGCTGAAGTTAGCTAACATTGCCCTGGCAATGTTGACTGGTTCCGCTAGCGTTAGCCATCACTGGAGTTACCGTAAATACCGTTAGCGCTAGTTAGCCAACGCTAATTTAGACTCTTATCACTGCGTGAATCAAACACAAGCTGATTTGCGGACTTACAGTGATTTCTCAGCGCAGTTGCGTTCGTCCCAGCGGTAGAAGATGATAAGTGAGTGGCTTTAACTACCTAGATTTCGATACGCTATCCAGCGTTAATGATATCCTGGCTAGCTCGCTCGCTAACAGCTAATGCTAAAAAAAAAAAAAAAAAACATCAACTTCACGCTAGCTCGCTAACCTCTTCCTATGATTGTGCGAAAACGCCAACTCGTGAAATGTTATAGACGGGCCCTCGTTTATCTGTTCGTCTTTTTAAACTAAATTTATATATATTTTAAAAAAGCTAACAACAACACGTTTGCTGGTTAGCTGGCCACGAAAATAAACAAAAAATTCCTCTCCACCCACCTCTGCTACAGAGCGTGCACGCGTAAAATGCGACAGGCGTGGCGCTGCTGATCGTATTTGTTAAAAAAATGAAAAACATCCACTGTTTACAAGCCCGTGGCAGTCTATCACACACCAGAAAGACGTTTCAGAGGGAGTGAAAGCTGTTTTTTTTCTATCATGAACCATTTACATGAAGTTTGAGTAGACTGTTTGTGTCACTGTGCTCTGTACAGAGGCTGCACTGCACCAGATGTTCCTGTATTCCTGAACATGAAGGCCTATGTCCTGTTTCTCACTCCATTAAATCCCAAGTTAATAAAATGAGCCATGGCTTTGATGGTTTGACTACTTAACAGTTAAGTGTCAAAGAATATGCATCTCTAAATTCCAGTAAACAATGTCCAGCCACATGCTGTTTTACTTTGTTTATATGTGGCGGACCCTGCCACCGTTCCACCCTCAAACAGTGTTCTGGGGAGCTTATTTTCTTCTGAGAACAGCTTGTTTTATTCAGACATGGACAAAATAAATATTTCTGAGTTTGTATTATTTCCTCATTAATGTTGCAAATGTTTCAATTCTGTTTGAATTTCTTCTCCAGAACTACGTAGTGCCCCTTTAACCCCAAGATGATGTTCTCAAAACACATCACCAGGTGAACTAAAGCAGGCCTGCAAACCTCCTTCTTTTATGCTGTGATGATTTTTTACTGTAATATAAAGTCTCCCCCTTGTGGCTGACCACTCTCTCTTCCACTATCTCCTCCATATCTCCAGATGACATTAACCACGTGTTTATGATTTAGTGTTGCCTCCCCATGAACAACAATAGCTTTGTTGCTAAAGAGTGATGTTATAAAAGCACATTTGTGTTGACCAAATGAACATAATACACAGATATTTAGCACCGTTTCAATGCCAGATGTTTAGGTGTGACATATTCAAATATATTCTAAGGTTTGTGCAACTACAAATCAAATGTTAGCCACACTTATTGTTTTAACAGTAAGAAAATAAATATAAATATCTGTAATGTAAGTAATCATTGTTGAGGAATAATGTAATATTTTCTAATTTATTGAAGCTCTATTAATGTTCAAACAGTTAGTAGGGCTGCGTGCTTCTGTCTTACAAAAAATAAAGCCAGTACAGCAGAACACAGAGCCTGACAACCCCCCGAAATACATAATAAATGTACTAAAGAGTGTTCAAAGGGGAAAAAACCTATCCAGTACTTTAAGCCTATCCTCTAAGAGCTGTCTGATGATTTGAGAGTTGTCATTTGAATTAATATGAAGGGGACCAAATGTTCAGCAAAATCCTCAAGTTTGTCCTTCTTATGATGAAAGGAGGGTAGTCTATAATATTTTTGGACAGCAGGGAAGTATCTTTTAATTTTTTTTCAATTGGAAAATTCCAATTTTAAAAAAAGAACATTAGACACATAGATAAAAATGGTGCATTTTGCCATATGCAGGACAAAATTTCTCTCTCTCCAAGCTTTATTTTCCCCACCAAAGTTCGACTGCAGAAACAATATGTCATCTTTTAAAACCAGATTAGACACAAAAATGTATCGTTAGTGGTAATTAACACTTCCCTCCTACGGAAGCTTAGTGCTGCCTCCCCAGAAAAAGAAAAACAGATCAGTATCACATTATAATGTGAAGATATTTTCACATTATTACAAAATATAAACTTAACATATTATAATAAGAACGTTTTGTTGTTATAAAAAACATTCTCTTTATCTTCACATTACAATGACATGCAAACTTATCACATTAGAGTCTAGCTCTGTAGAGTTCAAGACAATAAACTTTTCATGTTATAACGTGATACCGATCTGTGATACGCTGCGTCACTGCTAACTGTCCCACAGCAGCTCCCACATTCTGCACTTTTATGTGACTTTTTTATCATTTGCTATAAATATACATATATATTTTTCAAATATTGAGGAGAGGTTATTTTTCAAAAGGAGCTTCAGAGGAAAATATTAATAACACGAGTCTTTGCTTTTTAATTCAATTCAATTAAACATAAGATTCTGCCCCCGTCCCCTGTTCATTTTAAACTAAAACAACAAGTCATTATAAACAAAGAAGTCAATGCATATTGCTGTTTTTATATCCTACATATTGAAACTTTATTCTAGTTTTAAATAAGCTCCACACAGGAAATCAATTTGTTCACTGCCAGTCGATATCTCTGCCCTGCACACTTGGCCTCTCTAAATCTGTGTGCTGGCTGAGGATCCTATTAAGTTAGAAAGTTCCACAGTGTTATTCCATTATTGTTATCTGCTTCCGACTGTTAACAGCAGAAGCTAGGTGATGATGTGACATGTATTTTTTCCATTTGTACTGTTCCTGAGGCCTTGATAAGGCCGTCAGCATGCCCGTGTCAGAAAAAGGAAGTGGGAGGGTTCAGAGGGCACCGAGCAACCTGATGGCAGGATTGTCAATAGAGCATGTTGGCGTTGGAGACCAGGAATCTGACACCACCTTCTCACAAATGCTGCCACTTGGAGTGGCGTCTCATCCTGAGTGACGGTCTACAAGACTCCAGGCTCTGACACCTCGTTATCACCATGGCATGGACGCGGGCAGAGAGAGGCCCGCCAGGCATGTGACGCTAGAGGGATGGGGATTAAGGTTGTTAGTTGGGGAGTGCTGTGATTACCTGACAATGAGACAGGGTGCACAAGAGATCAAAAATTGCTCAATGAATGTATTCGTTTTCAGATTTTGTTTTTTTTTATTTTAACAACCATAATAAGATTAATGTTTGTGCGAGAGCCAAAAGCAGAATATGAATGGCGGGTAGCGTAAAGAAAGATTTCACAGCAGTTGACAGAAATGTTAGGTAAGAGAAATTGTACATTTGTCAAACAAGAAGCCCCGAAGAGCTTCAAGACAGCGTGAAAATCCTCTCCTGGTCAAAAGCCAACGAAAATATATTTTCTGCGAGTTTGGCAAGCAAATAAGAGGGAAAATGTCACATTCTTTAAATCATTTCAGTGGCTCCAAGGGGCCATAGGGCACAGAAACAAATTATGCCATTTACAAATCTGCAGCATGTATACTTACGCATAAACCGTCTTGGCAAGATTATGAATCACTTACAGCTGATTTAAGAGGCTTTTCATAGTTGAACAAAAACATACAGCAAACTACCAGTAGTGCAAATCATTGTGATCTGGTGGCCTACCCCTTTTTAAAGAACATGTCAGTTTGGATCAACTTAGCTTCTGCATTAGGAGTCTTTTCTGCCAGAACAAAATGTAGATGGATCAAAGGAAGTTTTGAGAAAGTTCTGTGATGGAAAGTCCGCCAGTGAAATAACCCAAAGCGCAAACTTCAGTTTTTGTCAGCTTGTGTGCTTTGAAACTTGGCACTAAAGTTAAATCTTTTGTCCTTATATGGATCTCAAAAACATTTTTCCAAATTATTCAGAAGGCTGTTATTGTAACTGATATCAGTGCTCAGAGTTGCCCCTAAAGACGTTCATCTGAACCAGGTGGAAGAGACTGTTTTTTTTACCGGGACGTTCAGACATATCAGACATATCACTCTATTTTCTGTCTTTTCTCTTCTTCAGTCGTCTGTGAGCCTACTGTGGTGCATGGTAGAGATGCTATATTTGCAGAGAGGGCCTGTTACTGTCCTTTACAACGAATTGTGGTTGTATCCGAAAACATTCTGATATACAAAAATCAGCAAATAATTATAATAAATCACGACAGACTGATTTATAAGCTTTGTATTCTACAATAATATAATAATAGCTGAATTACAGTAGGCTCAAAAAGTCTGAGACCCCAATTAAGAATACTTCTTTTTTGCATTTGTTTCAAATGTAAATTTTTTATTGCAAATGATAAGACCAAGACCAAGAGTCCTGACTGTCATGGACTTTTTCTCCAGTCACCTGGCCTCAACCCCACTGAATATGTATGGGGCCAAGCTTTCTGTGAGATTATAAAAAGCTTTGTCAAATCATGCTGAGATAACATGAGTCATCAGGTTTCGCACAAACTTGTGGAGTCCGTGCCAGGTCGAGTGCATGCCGCCTGAACTTTTCACTCATATTGTTAAAGGTGCAATATGTAAGACTTTTAGCTGAAAACATTCCAAAATTAAATGAGATTTACAACAGAATGTGAATAAATGACAGTTTACATTATGACATTATGGTGTTTAGGTGTTTAGTTGCAGAGATATCTATTGAAGTTAGCATGCTAACCAACTAGCCCTGTCCTGTTCTGGTCCAAAGCTCCTTTGCTAGCTGTGCAAACACTGAAACTGCCCTGATGCTCTAAGCTAGCTGCACGGCTAATTGAGCTAACTAGCTAAGGGCAGCTACAGTGTGAGTATGAATTTGACAGGATGCCAGTTACTACATATTGCACCTTTAAGTTAGTATTATCATTTGTAATCAACTAAATATTATTAGATTCAAGACAAATGCAAAATAAAAGTATTGTTTACTCGTGGTCTCAGACTTTTTGACCCTACTGTAACTTTATACAATGAATAATTTACATCATGTAGCACAGATTTGTGTTCTTCCCTAATTTACAACTAAGTCTAAACTTTCACACCACTGTATGAGATCTTAGATACTGTGGATAGATAGATAGATAGATAGATAGATAGATAGATAGATAGATAGATAGATAGATAGATAGATAGATAGATAGATAGATGTGAGATGATGATCATTTATTTCGCTCCTTCAGTGCACAGTCTCTATCTCTGTGTAAGGACTATCTGCAGCCGCACTCTGCCACCACCATTCCCTCATACTTGTGGTTGAACGTGATCACCCCGTTATCATGATAAAGGAGTGAGATGGGCTCCAACTTAGTGGGTACACAGCAGGCACGCGATGCCCTCTCTGGACTCTTAACACTCAGCAGTGTCTGCACTATGGCATGTTTGGTGGGCGAGACCTCGGAGGTCATGGGTGGGTTGCACACACCGTTGCACTCATACGCCTCGTAGCCCAGTGGCTGGATGATCCACGAATCCCAGCCAATGTCTTTAAAATCCACAAAGAGTGGGGTCCTCTTGCATGGCTCGCTCTTAACATTGCGACGGATTCGGGGAGGCGTGTCATAGATAAGGTTGGACTGCAGCTGCGTGAGGGACTGCTTGTCCAGCTCGTCCTGGTTGTGATTAACGTGCTCCCACAAAGCCTGCTGGCTCCGGCCCACGTTTTCAGGAAGGTCATTCTCATGTTCAATCATCTGGTTAAGCTCTTGTTTATCCAGTTTGTTGTCTCTGCTCTGATCATTTGAGAACAAAATCATCACTGCGTTGTGTTTCCCGTCCAAGCTCCTGTCGATATCAATCTCAACCACCCTCCCGTCCTCCTCCTCCTCCTCCTCTGTGGCCCCTTCCTCCTCTGACCCCACGCTTGCAATGTGTACCTCCAGTTTGTGAGTTGCACACCCTGACTTCAGCCAGAGTGCAACCACATGAGTCAGGTCAAATGACACCCAGCTGTTATCTTTGGCATGGATATGCTTTGTCACCAGTTCCTCCAGATCCTTCATCTCCACCACCTCCTCTTTATCCCTCCTTCTCCCCGTTTTCCCCACCTCTTTGGTCCAAACAACGCCCTCGTGTATTTTGTAGATGGTCACCTTGCAGTCAGTGCCGGCATATGGTCTCCGGGCCTTCCAGACCAGGGTAAAAAGACGAAGCTCGGCTATTGTCACATGCTCATGGTGGCGCATTGAGATGTTGAACAGCAGCGGATGTATCTTCACACCCCTGGCTGTTAGACTGCTCGGGGACGGATCTGAAATCAAAATATCAACAAGTGTGCCTCAGTGCATTTTGTATGCCTCTGTGTTCAAAACTCAAGTTAAACTATGTTAAATATTAAAATGTAAGCTTTTATAAATACACACTTGTGTTATCAAATATAGTTTTGGTTTGTTTGAATCATTAATCTCGTTAATTGTTTCAGTTAAAGCAATCAGCACCTCCAGATTTGACTTTATTTTTAATCATTAAATTAGAAGAATGTCAAACATGAACCCAATCATCTGAAAGCAAATCCGTTGTTATTTTTTTTAAATGCAACACATGGTAAAAAAAAATTTTTTAAAATCATACGCAATATATACATTTTGCAATGTGGTATTAAACAAAACCAAGTTTGTACCTTCGTTCTTGAAACTGCGCACAATGCCGGCTGAGGGCACAGCAGTGTGGTCGTGGGCGAAGCGGTTGTACAGCTCCAGCATGTACTCCGGTGGCTCCTTTCGGGCAGCGAGAGGCCTGTGCTGGGGCCTCAGCTCTGTCAGGTTCATTGTGGACAGAAAGTGGCTCAGAAAGTCCTGTGCATCAAGTAGCGGGTTATCACCCCTGTGATGGTCCTCAGGAGACCTGATGGGACTGCTCAAGCTCAAACCAGTCAACGTCAGAAGTAGGACATTCGGAGAGCGGATAAGCCCAAGGTTGGAGAAGACTGAAACGGTCATGATTGAGTGGAGCAAAGGTTTAAATCCAAAGAGTATCAAATGATGAAGATGTGGTGGATCCTTTGGAGTGGACACCTGCAAACTGTTCAACCTTTTCGAGGAAGGACTCTCCTTCGTTAAAGGACAACAGGTTGCTGTTGAGGGATTTGCCCTTGTTGATCTTGTGGTCTGGATCTGAGGGCAGGGCTGTGCTGTCCAATGTGCTGTGCTGACATGTTTGGAGATGTCACCAAGGCCCTGCTCGGCCCTCCTCTCTCTCCCCCTGCCAGGACTTCATGACTATCCATAATTTCCTCTGATATTCTGTCTCATTTTGACGTACGCTTTTCTGTTAACCAACCACTGACAAAACTCACCTTAGATTAACATGACATGATTTAGCTGCTTTATGACAAATTTAGAGAATTTAGAAGTTTTTTGCAATTAAGTCCACCAAAAGTGTGGGACAAATTAAACATGGAAATGATGTCGTGTGTTGTGTTTTCCTCTCTAATGCAGGAAATCCATTACCAATTAACAATATTGTTCGTTTATGTTGTGCAATCTCCACAAGAGGCCAGTGTAGACTCAGAGTCTGTACATCTGCCTCCTCATCTTTAATCTAATTAAACCTCATTATTAGGTTGTGAGGAGGCTGATTTGATCTCATTTGCATTTACTTTTAGCTAATTACTGGCTTTGTTTTTTTTTAATAGCAGCTGTCTGAGTGCTCGCATATGCAACGGCTGCCATCATTTCAATGTACACCCACTTTAACAAATGCATGACAACAAATTAAAAGTAATCAAAACTAATTTCAAAGATCCATAATTATAGCTTATTGTGACTTTGTGACATTTCAGTCAGAATACACCGTCAATGTATGTGAGAAATATGCAGTAAATGTAAATGAGTCTATGTTAAGATATAGATATATTGTATGAACCCACAGTGCACACATGGTTTTAAAATGCCACCACTTATGCAAGCGAGCGCAGTAGCCCGCAGGAGGAAGCGTGACTAATGCCAACACATTAGCCCTCTCAGTCTCTCTCAGTGTGCAGCATGCAAGTTCATAAGTTCATAATCACTCTTCTTCTTCTTCTTCTTCTTCTTCTTCTTCTTCTTCTTCTTCTGGGTGGTGCAGATATGAGGTTGTGTGATTGTCTTGACAGTTTTTCTGGGCATACATGATGTAGAAAATGCATTAAACATATTCATTTTGTCTTTTGGGGAGAAAATGTGAATATAAACAACGTAAGATGTTCAGAGAAAGAAATGACTCCATTTGATGCCTTTAGTCTGTTGTATTTATCTCTATTATGTGGAAGTTAAAGGTGCACTATGTAGTTTTGGGGAATACATTTTAATCAGATGAGAAAGATCTTCATTGACTGA